>NW_012114710.1:6939926-6960570 GCF_000951035.1 Colobus angolensis palliatus
GATGGTCTTGATCTCCTGACCTCGTGATCCGCCCGTCTCGGCCTCCCAAAGTGCTGGGATTATAGGCTTGAGCCACCGCGCCCAGCCATAACATGCATTTTCAACTCCAAGCCCCTGAGATTTGGGAGCTGCCTATTAAGAAGCATAACCTATTCCATCCTGACTATTTCACAGAGGGAACCGTTAAAAGAATAATGAGACATTATTTCAAATAGGGAAATTATGGAGAAGTTGAAATGCCAGCCTAATATATTTGAAGTTTATTAAATAAAAAGTCAGTAGAAAATCATTGAAGGTTTGTGAGGAGGGAAAGAAATTAGTCAACGGAGAGTTTTAAAATCAGTATGGTCACAGCAGTAGGACAAATTAAAGAAGGAAAGAACAGAGATATGAAGACTAACTGGTTAACAGTCCATTACAACAATCCAGTGAAAAATCCTAAGCTCTCCGCACAGAGAATGATTGAAAATTGAAGAAGAGAGAGGAACAGTGAGAAATGAATCTAGCATTTCAAGCCTGAGTACATGGGAGAAATGTAGTACTACAAATAACAGATATAGAATAGCCCAATTAAAAGGACTATTTCTGCTGATAATAGTATCATTTTCTTAAATTTGTTCTGAAAAAAATTATTTTAGATATGTCAGGTTTGGGGTGACAGTGAGTCAGATATGTCAATGTATCCAACAGGAAAGTAGAAATACGGAAATACAGAAAAGTTCAAAAGTCAATGGTAAAGAATTGGACCTGGTAGCCATCTGCATACGGGCTGGCTTAGGTAGTTGTCTAGAAGTGGTGATGTTATCCAAGATAGAAACTGCACAATGAGAAGTAGTTTCTGGGTTGTATCCATCAGGGTTTAGTGTAGAAAACAGAATTTACAGATGAGGAACTGCTCTTTCCACCCTGAAGTAAGGGCACTGCTGCCAACATCACATCTGGGGCATTCAGAGGGATGGAGTTCAGAGCACCTGATGCCAGAACGTTTGTCTGCTGGAGCTGCTTTTCTGCCCACACTACTGTAAAAAAGAATCACCTCCATTTTCCAAATAGTTCGTGAATGCATTTCATTGGCAATCACATCCAGGACCCTAGCCACAAAATGTCTTTAAAACATAGTGTTTAGACTAATAGCCCCTATAATATTATGTGAATGGTGGAAGAGTGTTGGAACATACAAAGGAGATACAAGTAGATGCTGATTGCAAGTAGACAATGCAAAGTCCCCATGGGACATCAAAGTAGAGAAATCTAATATCCCTTAGGTAAATTAAAAATGAAATTCTGGGACCTTAGAGAAAGATCAGGATATATTAACATTTAGATTAGAGGTGTCCAAGCTTTTGACTTCCCTGGAACACTTTGAAAAAATTGTCTTGGACCACACATAAACTACACTAACACTAACAATAGCTAATGATAAAAAAAAAAAAAAATCACAAAAAATATCATGATGTTTTAAGAAAGTTTACAAATTTGTATTAGCAGCATTCAAAGCCATCCTGGGCCACATGCAGCCCACAAGTCGCTGGTTGGACAAGTGGGTTGGATAAATCGAAGCCATGGAACTAATTGAGATTGTCTAGAGGGAGGATTTAGATCATTTGAGGTGTTAAATCCCCATCCTGGTGACCACAGCATTTAAAAAGAAAGCCTTTGTTTAAAAGGCAGGAAGAAAAAGCTGCGTCAAGGGAAATTTGCTCCATATCAGGCTTTAGCATCACATTTCTGACAAGGAATTTTCTAATAGTGTACTTAAAATACCATAGATTAACCCTATGTAGTCAATTAAAAGAAGAACATGTGAAGGTGTATGTGGTTTGAAACAGGAAGAACTGAATGGAACTGATAACCAGTTAAAATTAACCAGTTAAAATATAATTTTTAACCAGTTAAAAATGTATACAATTTCCCAGTGTGAATGTAAATATGCCACACATGTTACCTGAAAATTAATATTAACCTCTGATAAGATTCTTATTTCTAAAAGTTGACATTGTTGTACTGCCTTTAAATTTGAAGGTGAGGTATAAAATTAAAGCCTGTATTATTTTTTCATATTTTTCCACTTGGACCAATTTCACAACTCAATTGCTTTTTGAAAAAGTACTTTTTAAATGAGCACTTACACTGTTCAAACAGTATTAGGCATTATGTGAGATCCAAAGATAAGACATTGTCCCTCCTGTCAAATGCAGCAAAATTGATTAAATTAATATGTAATTTGGGGTCATGTTTATTGTTAGAGCAATTTTTTCATTTGTCCTTATTATTTTCAGAGAGAATAAAGTCTCCTTCTACTGAGGTAATAGCTACCACAAAGATTTTATAATTTAAACTGTTTTGTAATAATTTTTATTTCTCTATATATTTGGGTCTAATGAGATTGCAATTTTATTTTACATTTTGTCCTTTTTTTGTTAAGTATATTCTTCCTATTTCTTTAACAAAAAAAAACAAAATAAAGTTTTTAACAACTGTTAACAAGTGTCTGCTTGATTCTTCTGTTAATTCAAATCTAAATCTGTTTATAAGCTTTATGAAATTACATGTAACAAAATACACTATCTACACATAGACAAACATACTTGTAGAATTTTAAGTTAATATTATTAATGGTTAATAAGCAAATTCATCAATCATGTCTTCATTTACACTTTTATTGTCAATGCTAATCATTTGTTATTATAAAGTCAGAAGTTTCTATTTAATTAGGATTTTTAGTAGTAATGAATAAATTAAAATGTGTTTGAAATTGCACAGTGCCTACATTAGGCCGCAAGTCAGATATGAACAGCATTTGCACATGGCAATATCGGTTGTCTTGGGACATAAAGATTTCTAATCTTAAAAAAAAGTCAGAAATTTACTTTTCCAACACCTGTTCTGTGTGTGCATGCGTGTGTATGTGCAAGACCCCATTAGTAGAGCAAATATATCTACAATACTGTAAATATTTAGGCATTCTATATTTGCACAAACTTGAAAAATTATGACCTAGAGCTTTCTGTCAGCCCTCATTGTTTAACTCAGACATTTAGGGTTGCTTTATTGATTTTTCATTCAGTCCTAAAGTGGATTCTAAACACTGTGAAATTACAAGCCCAATAATTGCTGTTTTAAAGTTTTTACACTTAATGGAATAGTTAGCATTTGTATGTATTTTGATTGGATTTGAACAGGAAACAGGGAGAGGTCTTGCAGACAGTTTGCTTCCATGCAGCTGCATAAGATTTCAACATGTCAGTTTGGGGACTAAAGGGGCAAATCCCAGACAAGTTAAGTAGAAACTAAGAGTAAAAATTCCCAAGAAACCAAATAACAATTACATCCAAATTGCCAAGAGGCAGAAGTCTGAAATAATCATTACCAGAGTAAAAACAGATAAGAGAAACAAAAAAAGTGATGATTCGGGGGCAGTTTCTGGCAACAGCTTTATGGTGTCTGTTGCTCGACTGCGTTAATAGATAAGAATACACGAGGAAGTATGTCAGCCTGGCTTGAAGGTAGGGTGACCAACTTTTTAGAAAGCTAGCCTGGGACACAGTCAAACCAAACCAAATAACCCACAATAATACACTATATAATAAATAACACTCATATGTGCTATTACTTTAACATTAAAATATGAATAATAGGTGTTTATCAAAATTATAGATTATTCTGTATTATTTATTTTTCTTTTATGTAACTGCTATAATTTAAGCAAAACAATAGTAGAAATAGTTAATAGGCAATAAACAATAGTTACTTATAGTAGGACAAATTAAATAATATGTGAGCAAAACATATATTGATATTTTTACAATGTTTCTTTAAAAGAATAATTTAAATTTTTAACTTTATTGGACATTTAAATTTTGTAGGCATTATTACTGTGTACTCCTTACATATATAAATGTGACTTTAAAAGAAGAATGTAAGCATTACTAAACAGATATTGCCTGTATTTAATGAAAAAAAAGTTGACATGTTTATCTTTGTTCCAGGATATTTTTCCTCTTTCTAGTTTCTTTTCCATTAATACCTCTCTGAACTGACTCAGTCTTTAGGCATCCTTTTCTTCTTTTATGCAGTGGTAAAATTGAATACAGTCCAACATAAAATTCACTTTGACTTGCAGCTCTTCTCATATCAAGCCCACATTGCACTGACTCTTGGTGTCGGTCCAAAGCTATAGTATCAAGTTAAATATCCTTTCCGCACAAGTGTTTAATTATGGAATACTTAGAATACTAAATACTTGCAAGAGCAAGTTTTTAGATTTGTAGGAATTACTTTCCAGCACTCCAAAACTTTCCATCCACTTGTATCCTCAGGCTGGTTTTGATAGAGTAGTTATTTGTCAATCAGGTTATTTACATCTATAAATTCATTATGATTATCTATGTCTCAAATGCCCATCATCATTAAACTCTTTAAAGCACAGTAGACATTATCCTACCTTATAACCTCCTTTTCTCAGGAAACAGGTTCATTTGTACTTGAGGCTTTGAAGTTCAAATAATTTGAATTCCAAATGAATTAGTTCTAGTAAAGAAATTGAAGAAATCATTTCTGGTTGGCTTCCCTGTTCATGACATTCAGGAACTGAAGTGCAATTAGTTCATCCTTTTCTAGGCACCTTATGTCCTCTTGAAAAATTATCAAACAGTTTTGAGAAAACTGCATATAAATTTCTCTTTTACTCTAATCCTCTTCTCCATTTTCACCCTCAACATAATTCCAAATTAGAAAAACTCATTCGTCTTGTCTCACACTTTGAAAACACGATTTGATGTCAAGTCAGAATTTAAAAATCTTTCCTATGGGCAGCAAAAATTACATTCATCTTGTAGGTACATGTTTAAGGAAGCAGTCTCCTTTCATTTCTGTAAAGTCAAACATCTAATTAAGCACTTCTTCACATTTCGAGAAAACTAGAAAGTAACCAAAAACTTTTATTATAAATATTTCAATACTATATGTAATCATATTATACTCTTTTTTAGCAGTATTCTGTACAAAATGTTCAGGACATTTCACTGGTAAGTTCTTCCTCATTATTTTGGGGAAGAAGTTTATAGATGGAATGGAATTTCCCAAAATTTTAATTTGTACTGGCTATGGAATATGTAGACACATAAGTAAAGTCTAACTTCTACTCGGACAAGATATAAACCATCTTTTGTTTTATGTTTTCTGAGACTTTACTAAAATCTTCATAGAATTCAAGATGTTTTGCAACTCCATTTTTTGGATTAAAGTGCTTAAGAGCTAGGAGGAATATTTTGTGTTACTTTGATTTTAAGCATCACTTAATATATTAATACTATAGAAAGAATGAGAGAACAAATGTTAAATCTGATAGAATCACTTCAACCATTTGTTAGCAAAATTTCTCTTCTCTGAGGTTAGTTGCACAAGCCATTCTGAGTTTAGGGGCAACCCCAGAAACTAACTTTACTCAATTTTATAGAGAAATCATGGGAACAATAAAATTGTGTGTGTTCTTTCATGTATTTTGTACAAGCTAATTCAGGAGCTACTATTTTTGATTGAGCATTGATTTCTTTTTGCTAGCCCAAACAACTTTTGATTGACTTAGAATTATTTATTTCATCCTGACTTCTGAGACCCATTCTCCATTAGGAAGGTCCCCAACTTATGATGGTTTGACTTAATGATTTTTCTACTTTACAATGGTGCAAAATCAATACCTATTCAGTGCAGACCATACTTCTTTCGTAATGCTGGGTAGCAGCAGTGAGCTGCAGCTCCCAGTCAGCCATGCATATTCAAGTTAGGGTTATTGGGACAGAATCCCACTGTAAGTCAAGGAGTGTCTGCATATGCTTTTATATGATCTCCTCTACCATGCCCAATCACCAATATTTTTCTGCATATTATACAGTCCTATTTAGGGTGTTTGCCCACATAATCCAGTACTATTTGTCCTTCTACCTATCATTAAAATAGTATAGTCATTTTGACTTCATTTTTATAATGTTTGGGTCATTGGCACTGTAATTGGAATTGGCACTGTAATCCTTCTCATTGTAATTTTCTGAACTGTTAGAAAATGTGGGCCAGGCACTGTGGATCACTTGTAACCCCAACACTCTGGGAGGCCGAGGTGGGAGGATTGCTTGAGCCCGGGAGTTTGAGACCAGACTGGGCAACAGACTAGACCCCATCTCTACAAAAAAAAAAAGTCAAAAAATTAGCCAGGCATGCTGTCACACACCTGTAGTTCCAGCTACTCAGGAGTCTGAGTGGGGCTATCACTTGAGCCCAAGAGATCAAGTCAGTCATAATTGCACCACTGCACTCTAGCCTGGGCAATAGAGCAATACCCTGTCTCAAAAGAGAAAAAAAATCAAATCAGATATGGTTATGCAGAAAAAGCAATAGCATTTTGCAATCTTAAAAGTTAAGATAGTACTGTCTCAATAATTAATCCACAAGCAAAGTCACTGTTAACATTCACACTCATGATTGCAACACATGGAAGCTGCACATTTCCATCACATCCATTTCTATAAACCACAAATCATGTTTGTCAACATCAGTGAGCAGGGGAAACAGAAGAAAGAAAAAATAGTGACAGCAACTATAAAAGGTAGATAATCTACGCTATATTCATTTAACACTCAAAACAGTGTTGTTTCCAGGCCCTACTTTTGGAGCCACTATGTGTATTTTGTACTCTCCCCAGAAACTTCCTCACTCACCCCTGAAAACTGGGACTTCTCATATTCTAAGGAGGCATTTCCTAGGACTCAAAGCTTTCAATACTAAATCATTGACAGTACCAAGACAAGAGATCACCTACATAAAGAGCCAGAGACAGTCAACCATACCTACACACCAAAACCATCTTGCATAAAGTAAGTAACTATTTAATACCTGGTTGTTTCAACAAACAAACATAGCCTACAAAATGACCTCAGGTTAAAAGACGTTATTTAACCTGAGTGGTTGAGCTGTGTGAATACAAACTGAACAATTGTGTTCAGAAGAATATAACAGTTCATGGGGGCCTGATCCACTCTGGGTATGAAGGAGTCTGCTTTTGGCTGATGTGAAGAATGGGATTTCTTCATAGAAATTAGTGGAATTTAAAGTGTGTTTGATAATTTGTCTCAATAACCAAATACGAAGGTTGAGGTTTCTATGCTATGATACCTGTAAGTTTGAAATATGGCCAATGGAAGGTCCTTATCCTGTTATAAGCTAGATTGCCATCTTTCAGATCCCAGGGACCACATTTAGCTAGTCTGCTTACCATTTTAGCAAATTTGATAAAGACTCTAGGTAAATGACTGGACCAACTGTTGTGCAATTTGCATAATCACATTAGGCAACATATATAGGTACCTACACTTTTGGAAAGCAGCTTCCCAGATAGGACTTCCACATAGACTCAGAGTTTCTACTTAAATCGTTTTACAAGCTATAAACAAAACGCCAATAAGCTAAAAATGACTTGGCTCTCAGACACCTGTGCAGTTCAAATTTTTAATGCTTACTGAGAGCTCTTCTTTGGGAGCCTGCTGAACTAGAAGTTCAGAACACCACGTAACGAATGCTCCATTTCCTTGTAATATACAGCTTGGGCAAAGTGCTCCTTAACCAAGACCAGGGTAAAGGGTTATTATTTCTACTGTGAAAGGCAATTGGGTATCTAGTTTCAAACAGAAATTCAGACAATTTTATAGAATTCATAATTTCAAGCCTCTGGTACTCAGAAATGAGCCCAATCACTGAACATAAGCAGGTAAGTTCACTATTTAACTTCCTTTCTCCCATGTACTCTGAATAGAAAGTGCAATTATGAGAGATTTATATTTAAGGTACAGAGATTTTTAAACAGTATGAAGCAGGTTATTTGAAATGCTTCTTTTCAAATTGTTTGTTATAAGATTCTCTGTTCCTCATAAGAAAAGCAGAAGAAACATACTAGAAGTTAGGAAAACCATAAGTTGGTCTCAGCCCAGCTACTCTGTCTCTGATCTTCAGTGAATCAGTTGACCTCTCTTCATATACAGAGGTCCATCTTCCACCAGGCCAGTGAAACAAAGCCTAAAGAGCCAGTGTCTCTTGTGTGAATTTCACCTCCTGATCAGGGATAGCTGCTCAGTAATCTATTTTAAAGAGTCCTGGGGAAGATATTTCCTTTGCATGCACACAGTGCTGAAAACATTGCCTATGATATTTAACAGTATACATTGTATAAATAAATATATAATGATGATTATATAAAGTGTACAAATTAAAAAGTGATTACATTAGTAAATGTTATAATGTGGTTTTATCTAATATTTCTAAACTTTAACCCTAAATAGACTGGTCATTTATAATAAGTATGATGATTAAAAGTCCGGCTTTCATATATGTAGAAAAACCACTCAAATAATGAAAAATAATAATACCCAATATTTATTGAATCTTTAACAAGGACATGTACTGTTCTAAATGTTTTATGTGTATCAACTCATTTATTCCTCTTAATAAACTTTTGAAATACCTGCAATTATTTACCCCATTTGTCAGATAAGAAAACTGAAATACACAGAGATTTAAGTAATTTGGACAAAGTCATATGACTAGTAAGTGAATGATCCAAGAAAAAATGCTTATTATTCTAAGAACATACAGTAATGAGCTATTTCCACTGGGTAATAATTCTATTTATTTATTTTATTTATGTTGTTGAGACAGAATCTCACTCTGTCGCCCAGGCTGGAGTGCAGTGGTGTGATCCTGGCTCACTGCAACCTTGGCCTCCCGGGTTCAACGGATTCTCCTGCATCAGCCTCCCAAGTAGCTGGAATTACAGGCATGTGCTACCACACCCAGCTAATTTTTTGTATTTTTGATAGAGACAGGGTTTCACTGTGTTAGCCAGGATGTTCTCAATCTCCTGACCTCGTGATCCACCTGCCTCAGCATCCCAAACTGCTGGGATTACAGGCGTGAGCCACCATGCCCGGCCTCCCACTGGGTAATAATTCTAAATATTTATACTCCTTAAAAGAACCCTCAACTTTAGTGACATTTTAATATGATTTGCCAAACAGCTGATTTGACCATAGGCTGTGTTGGCCAATATGAAGATGTCATAAAAATCACTTAGGCCCAAAAGTTTAAGCAGACTGCCCTACAGTACATCTATGTCCCAGAAATTTTTTCTCCATTGAGCTATGTTGGGGACAACAACTTCTTTAACTTTTATAAGGAACCTGGCAAAGAAGCTCCAGTTTTCACATCTAACCATCCAGCAGAGTGCTAGTGGCCCACTAGTGCTTCCATGAATCATGGGAAGCATTTGTCCTGTGTGCAATCACCCGGGACAAGCTGGATCACAGAGATTTTTCAGTTGAGGGTGTAACTGTGCTTCCTTAGTCCTTATTTCATCTTTGAGTCCTCGGACAACATTCAGAATGTAAGGACATCTATCAGTTGTCCACAACCTCCTCAAAGGCACCATTAAGGTCACTCTCTGAGGCTGGGTACTCTGGCTCACGCTTCTAATCCCAACATTTCGGGAGGCCAGGGCAGGAAGATAGCTTGAGCCCAGGAGTTAGAGACCATCCTGGGCAACATAACAAGACTCTGTCTCCACAAAATTTTTTGTTTCATTTTGAGACAGGGTCAAGCTCTCTCACCAAGGCTGGAGTGCAGTGGCACTATCTTGGTTTACTACAACCTCCACTTCCTAGGTTCAAGGGATTCAAGGGATTCTCCTGCCTCAGCCTCACAAGTAGCTGGGATTACAGGTGTGCACCACCATGCCTGATATGCCCGGCCAAAAATTTAAAAAAACAAACAAACACAAAACTAACCAGGTGTAGTGGTGTGCACCTGTAGTCCCAGTTACTCAGGAGGTTGAGCTGGGAGGATCACTTAAGCCCAGGAGGTCGAGGCTGCAGTAAGCTGTGATCATGCCACTGCTCTCCAGCCTGGCTAACAGAGTGAGGCCCTGTCTCAAAGAAAAGAAAAAAGATCATTCTTTGACATTCTTCAATTTTTTGTTTTATATGTGAGGAAATAGAGGCACAAAAAGATACATAGTGTCTCCAACCTCATTCAAACTATCCAGTCACTGCATGAAAATGTGCTCAACTAATTATTAATGTGAACTTTGATTATAACAGTCCTTCCAAGTTCTAATGTCTTAATCATAGACACCAAGAATCAAAAATTCAATAAGTGGGGACCGAGACAAATAGAGAAACCAAAGCAGCTGGAGCTATTAATCCAGAAACAAGAAAACTTGGAAACTTAGTGACTTTCTGCAAGACTTACTTTAAAAGTGTTGCTGACCAGTTATTTTCCATCCATCATCATAGAGATTATAACTAAAATAAATGACTTTAAAGTGCCTTAGAAATTATAGTTGATAAATGGAGGACCTTTCTGAGAAGCAAGAGTAGCTGAAAAGAGTTGTTGCGACTAGTACATTTCCTTCTGAAGAGCTTTCAAAAGCAATCATCTATTCTACATGGATTATAGTTAATTTTATTTTTTCTAAGCCTAGGTTTTAGACTAAATCGGTGGTTCTTATTGTTTGCAAGGGTCACAAATCTCTTTAAGAATCTTATGAAACCTACAGATCATCTCAGAAAAATGCATACAGTCACACAGATCCTGAAGCTCTTTAACAACCTCTGGGTAGGACGACATCTTCAGATTCCTTCCCACTGTGAGAGTTTGCAGGAAGCTCTGAGTTGCTCATGAGAAAGGAACCCTCTGTTCTAAATATCACACGGGTGTGGATATAAGAGAAATAAGAGATTTCCAATGATCTATGACTTCTGGGATCAGGTTGGAATTCCTAAAATGTCTTTCTTCTTGCTCTGTATGTATCTCATCTAGACACCTGTAGGCTACAGGTGAAATGGTGCATGCTGCTTGGGTGGGAAAAGGAAAAAAATACTCCTGTTAAAGCAAATATAGATCTTTACTGTTCCAGCAAACGTCTTCCATAGCTCTCTGATGTTCCAATCCTCAAAGCAGGAAACCATGGCCATGCCCACACTCCATATGCCCTTCATCAGGAGTCAGCCAGAGCTGCCACACTGAACAAATGCTTCTGCACAAGGGAGAGGCCATTAAGCCCTCCTCGATCAGCTTACCAAGCATATTAAGGCTGGTGTGGCTGAAGGGGTTCTGAAAGTGTAGTTGAGCTTGAACCCAATTTGCCTTAACAATATGAATATGGAGCAGCAAGTTTGAGCACAGGTAAAACTAGCAGAGTTTCTGCTTACATTTTATTGTCTCTCTAGTGCTCCCTAAGGTTCCCCAAGCTGGTGTTCCCAAGCACCTACTGTAATCACCATCTTAAAAAAATTATCAGTAAATTTTAACTTCTCTATCCTTAAAATATCTCCATCGACCATCATTCATAAATTAGTTCATGTTTGATGTTAGAGAAGCATATGAGTATTGCAACAGAGAACCTATACTCTAGAATCATACTGAGTAGTTTCAAGTTCCAGAGGTATCACTTACTGTGTGACTTTGAGCAAATCACTTGGTCTCTGTACTTTAGTGGCCTTATATGTAAAATACCAAAAGTAATTCTCATGTCATAGAGTTATTATAAAGATTGAGATAAAATTCATAAAGTTCTCTAAAATATGCCTGGGGCACACAGTGAGTTCTCCCTATAGCGGTGTTGGTTAATGTTTTCACACATACTATCTTATGTGATCCACATGATAGCACCTGTGGAGGAGGCAGAACAGTTAACTTTACACATATTGGAAACAAAGTTTCATAGAGATTAAGTGACTGATTCACATAGAGTAAGTTTTGGAGTGGAATGGTGCTCTTTCCTTTGACCTTTGGTTCATAAACTTTATTGGATCACAGACCCTTTGAGAACTTTTTTTTAGTCAGGGTGTTGCTGGAATGCAGTAGCATGATCATAGCTCACTGAAGCCTTGAACTCCTGGGCTCAATCCATCATCCCACTTCAGCCTCCCAAGTAGATGGGACTACAGGTATGCACCACCGACACCACCATGCCCAGCTAATTTTTTTTTTTTTTTTTTTTTGATAGATAGGTTTTCCCAGGCTGGTCTAGAACTCCTGGCCTGAAGCAACCTTCCCATGTTGGCCTCCCAAAACGCTGGGGTTGCAGGTGTGAACCACCACATCTGCCCCTTTAGAGAATTTTATAAAAACTGTGAGCCATTTCCTCTCCCCCTACAGGAAAAAAAAAAAACAAAAAACAAAAAAACGCATATCTGCAAACCACTCAAATGTTTGCCTATATTTTTAAGAGCTCAAGAACAAAATGGAGCCCATTCATGAACCCTCTACAGACCTTACTTCAGAATCCCTTGTTTTTTTCAAGAATTTCAGAATTACTCATTCTTTTCCAAGAAAATCACTTTTTTAAGATGTTTCTTTCCCAGATTTCAAAACTGCTGTCTACCAATGATTCTCAGGCACTATGGCAGCAAAAGCATCTTAAATTGTGGATCTCCTGACTCTACTGCTTCTACATTTAAATCAATAAGTTTATTCCATTTGTGTTTGAATTATCAGCACCTGTTTCCTCAGTCTCTGCATTATTTTTCATTTGTTTCCTGGTTGCCTTCTGCTTCTAGAAACACAAATGAAGGTAATGACTCCCAGTTGCATTTCCACTTTAACCCTTCTTTATTTACACCAAAATTAGATAAAGCTGGCCTGACCAAAAATCATAGAAATTCAAGCAACAATTAGCTTTTCTGAGGCTCAATTAGTTCACTTTTTTTTAAAATGGAAAATTAGAGACTATGTTACAGGTGCACTCATTTTACCCAAATCTTCTTGTTCTCATAACCACTATTTTGCTTTTCAAAACATCTGTATCAGTCAGTATCACCACTAAGTTTAGGTAATTTATATTTGCTGTTTCTTCAGATTTTCATGGGAGTAGACCATGGGGAGAAAAAAATGCATTCGCGAGGAATTTGACAAGAAAATCTTACTTATCTTAGTTACTCATGTTAATGAGTCATCTTCTTGGAAGACAGGCAGTTATCTGCATTTGCACAGCTGATGTCAGCTGAATTTTATGCAATTTCAAAGAACAGAAATAGGAAAAGTCTAACTCTGGAGTAATTGGATCTCAATCATAGATGACCATAGTAACAATTTCTTAAAAAACAAAAGTACAATTATACACTAAGCCAGAGCAGTTTAAGTTTTGCTTTAAAATCCAGACTTCCTAGGAAGAAAAAAGTGGCTTGACAAACTATGGAAATAAATTTGCTATTGACATAGTTTGTCAACTTTTCAGTCTCAGCTAAAAATAGCTTCATTTTGGTAACATTACACTAGAATTCTAAAAACTAGAATAGACAATACCTCCTGATCCATCTATTTCTAAGCTAAAATAATACCAGCATTTCTATGAATTTCTGAACCATGGAGTGATATATCCATGAGAAATAAAAATAACATTTTAAACTACTTTAAAATAAGTAAGCCCAATATTAGCTTCATTGACATGCAAAAAAAAATACATAAACCTTTTGAATCAATGCAAGATGTTCTCAAGAAAGAATGGAAAATAATTTAGTCCAAGAACAGTGGCTCATGCCTGTAATCCCAGCATGTCAGGAGGCCAGGTTGGGAGGATTACTTAAGACCAGGCATTCCAGGCCAGCCTGGGCAACATAGAAAGATCCCATCTCCACAAAAAATTAAAAATGAGCCAGGCATAGTGACAAAAGCCTGCAGTCCCAGCTACTCAGGACACTGAGGAAGAAGGACTCCTTGAGCACAGGACTTCAAGATTACAGTGAGCTATGATTGGTCCACTACACTCCAGCCTGGGCAACAGAGCAAGACCCTGTCTCAAAAAAAAAGAAAAAGAAAGAAAAAGAAAAGAATTTAACAAGTAAGAAGAACAGTCTCCAAGGGTGCCAAACTACACTCTTGCTTTGTTTCTTTTCTCCCTGAGTTACTTTGAGAAAGAAAAAGAGGTCTGCACTAAAGGTAGCACAACAGGCATGGAACAACATGAGGTGGAAGGCAGTAAGGAGCCTCATCCAGGAGCAAGGACATTTCCCAGGCACTGCTGCAATGGTGGCTCTGAGACATTCACCAGTCCCTCTAAGAGCTTCTCCAGAGAAACAGAACAAACAGGAGATATAGATATAGATTAGATAGAGATAGAGATACAGATGGATATAGATATGGATAGATTGATATATAGATATAGGTATAGCTAGATATATCTATACCTAGATATATCTCTATATATCTATAGATAAATGTCTATATAGATATACATCTCTATATCTATCTATACATCTATACAGAGATATAGATCTATCTAGATAAAGATATATCTCTATATATCTATAGGTAGATATCTATCTAGATACACATACATTTCTATATTTCTATGTAGATAGAAACACAGATATAGATGGATATAGAGATTTATATAGATATGAAGATGTATGTAGACACAGACATATACATATAGATATATTATGAGAATAGGTTCATGTTATTATGGAGGCCAAGAAGTCCCAGGATCTGCTGTCTGCAAGCTGGAGAACCAGAAAAGCCGGTGCTGTAATTCACAAGTCAAAAGGCCTGAGAACCAGGGGACTACTTGTGTGAGTCCCAAATGAAGTCCAAATGTGCAAGAACCAAGAGTGCTGATTTCCAAGAGCAGAAGGTGGAAGTCCCAGTTCAAACATAAAGAACAAATTTGCCCTTCCTGTCTTTTTCATTCTATTCAGCCCTTCAACAGATTGAATGGTATCCACCCACATTCATGAGGGCCATCTTCCTTACTCAGTCTACTGATTCAAATGCTAATTTCTTCTGGAAACACCCTCTCAGGCACACCTGAAAATTTGTCTTACCAGCTATCTAGGCATCCCTTAGCCCAGTTAAGTTGACACATAATTATTAGCTATCATGAGTAGCATGTACCAAGTAATCATTGTTTCATTTCTGAGCAGCTACTAGGAGTCAAGACATTTTCCTAGGCAGAGGGGACACAAAGATACATCCAGCATCTCTCCTACCCCCATGTTGACATAACAAATAATTACATTTACATGCAGCATAATAAGTGCTATAAGATTTTTACCAGCTGCTACGGCAGCTACTGTCCAACACCGTAGAGCATATTAAGAAGGAAGTTGCCCCAAGGTCACAGCATTTATGCCAACAAGAACCCTCACACAGGGGCTACCTCAGCCTGCATCTCCAAACTGGATTGCACGTGTGGTCTTTAAGAGCCTTTGAGGATATGGATCTAATCCTCAGGTCCAAGAGCTCAGTGGCATTCTAAAGCCAGAAACCTTCCTCTACTAGACACAGAGGACCGTGAAATTGAATCCAACACCACCTTTATAACCCTGTGAAAGAGTAATTGTGGTTTAAATTTACATAGCTCATTGTATTTTTCAAAACACTTTTAGAAATTTTAAGTCTTACACCTTTTGTGATGTTTAGGGGAAAGACATTATAACTCTTTTCATTATATGCTTATTACCTGAAATATATCATATATTATATAACAGCTTTATACACATCTTATAATTACTTAACAGGCTATGTATTAATATATCCCAAATATATGAAGCACACATTTATCATATGTGAACAATAATGTGTTATTCATTCATAATGTATGTTTGCGTTTTGATTGTTTAATATCTACCTATCCCATTAGAATTAAACTCTCAGAAGTCTTCTCTGTTTTTTCCATTGTTATATGCCCATGTTAGAGTAGAGCAAAGCACACAGTGGGCATTCAGCATCTATTGTTTGAATGAAAGTTTAATGAATTTTACATTTGAGAAAACAAGAGTTAAATGACCCACCCGTAGTAAACCAGCTATTTAAAAGTATGTGGAAGAGACAAGAGAGAACAAGTCTCCCGGCTCCTTTAAGTTTCTACCCAATTTCTCCCACCATCCTAGGAACTTAATGAGGAAATGGCAAGGAGGATGGTTTTTCCTTCCTTCCCCCTGTCTGCCCACACTGTCTTCTCTCTGTTATACCCAACCTCTCACAACCACTGGATCCATCGATCACGAAGGCTTATGGATACCATCTCTGAAAACTACACCAATGAAGCGCTTGGTTTAACAATCTGACCCTTTCAGGCTTGTGACTCACCATGCTGCCTCCCTTTCCTTCACTGTAATGAGCTGGTACAATATGCCTTTGGTTAAATCCTATCCTGTTTTTGTTTTTTTGGTTTTTTTTTTTTTAAGCTTTCCATTTAACTTTGGATCACTCTGCTAAAAATATCAGAAGTAGAGCCAGACAAAAATATCTAACACCCTCTGCAGTAGCACTGGTGTTGTTTTAATAAAAGAATTTCCGTTTTTCTGACTACATAGAACATTTACAGTATTTTCTAAAATATGGGCTATGGGATGAAAGCAGGTGTCAATATCAACTGTGATAACTGTGTACGGAATTATTCAAGGCTTTATTTGAGCATAAGAAAAATAAAGAAGATTTTCCTTCCCCAAGATATTGTCTCCATGGTCCCTGCTATGGCTTGAAATGCTCATATTAATAAAGCCTTAGATTTAGGCATTGAAAACACTGTTAAAACATCAGTGATCTTTCGTGAGGACATCACAAAATAGCATCATAAGCCAAAGAACAATTGGGACAAATTAAAATATCAGAAAAGTTAACAAGTCATGTGACAGTACTGTCAAAGAATGAGATACAAAACAGGGAAGTTTAGGGGGAACAAATACAAATGGTTCATTTTTTTCTCTATTCTCAGTCCCACTTTCTTTCGTCAACTTTTATCTTGATTATTAATTAGTTCCCTGGCTCTGGTCTCTTCAAATTTCCAAACTTCCAATTTATCCTCTGGCTACCAACAGAGTGATAAATGTAAGCATAAATCTGATTGTGTCATTCTCATATTTAAAATTCATGTGTAGTTCCCCATTCCTAAAACTGGAATCCAAACTCCTTAGCATATAAATAAAATGGTCTGCTTCTTGCCTGCTTTTCAAGATACATCTTCTCCTACTCTTTCATGAGTACCAAGATGCTTTTGTGAACCATTTACAAGTGAGACAGGAGTGGCCTTCCACTACACCTTGTTAGGCTTTTCAAGGTTTTTTTTGTTTGTTTGTTTGTTTGTTTGTTACGGCTCAGTTGACAATATTAATAATTAAAAGTTTGTGGTCCCTTACAAAATTCCAGGCTCTGTTCTAAGTTATTTAAATATCTCATTTAACACTCCTATATGTACATCTTTGTAATATAACCTTTTTTTTTTTTTTTTTTTTTTTTGCATGAGGAAAATGAAGCTTGCAGTGGTTAAGTAACTTGTCCAAGTTGCTGGTAAGTGGTAGAAGTAAACCTCAAACTCAGGTCTGTTTGGGTTAAAAGCATAAGCTAACAACCATGACATCATGATTACTAAACACATAGAAATATGTCAAATATATCAACTCAACAGCTAATGCTAGGTTCTGGAATGGAAACACAATTCAAACAGTCAAAAATTGTCAAAATTTGACTGAAAGAAGAGGTATTTTTGGAAATGTGACATGCATGACATAAGGGATAACATGTTTTTATATGCTGCTGTATATCAAGTACTGAGCCCATTAATTGTTCGTTATAGATAATAAATATTTGTGGAGTGAACAAGTGGAAGACCAACTCCTAACAAAATTTGTGGTTTACTTTTTCCTCTAGATTCTTAAAATAGACTATGTTAAGAAACACCGGCAGAGCACTAATACCTAAATAATAGATTAGATCATTTTAGAATTGCTAATAAAGAATTATGCTGTGAGATGTCATGGCCTATTGAAGGACACCCTGGGAGCTGCTAAAGATACTCCATTACCTTGCACTGTGCTTTTCCTTTTTAGAATCCTTGGGAAAAGTGGCTCTCTGGAATTAATTTGCTTTGCCTGAGAAACTGTTATGCCTTAACTTTGAGTTAGCATTTTGAACCATGACACTATTATTTTTTCCCCTCTCATATTGTCTACTGTATGCCTTAGAGTCAAATTTCTGATTTACCCTAAGCAAAAATATTGATGTTCAGGGTACATCATTTAGCCTAAATCTTAACTTCATTTTATAACTCTACCTTTTTTTTTCCATTTGCCTAATTATTCTCAACTGCATTCATGTTATATAGTGTGTCATTTATTCATTATTTAACAAATCCATATGTCTGAAGTGTTCTCATAGGATTAATTATGTTGTTCATTCATTCATTCAACACATAATTGTAGATCACGTATTCTGAGCCAGGAGCTTTTCTAGGTACTGAGAATAATGCAGAAGTGAATGAAACAAACTAAATAATAAAATGCCTGTGAGGTTTATATTCTAGTCGAAGAGATAGGCAACAAAGTAAATAATTAAAATATGGAGCGTGCTTGGTAGTAATAATTGCAAAGGAGAAAAATTATCCTAATTAAGACTAGGAAGTTGGCCGGGCGCGGTGGCTCAAGCCTGTAATCCCAGCACTTTGGGAGGCCGAGGCGGGCGGATCACAAGGTCAGGAGATCGAGACCACGGTGAAACCCTGTCTCTACTAAAAATACAAAAATAAGCCGGGCGCGGTGGCGGGCGCCTGTAGTCCCAGCTACTCAGGAGGCTGAGCCAGGAGAATGGCGTGAACCCAGGAGGCGGAGCTTGCAGTGAGCCGAGATCGTGCCACTGCACTCCAGCCTGGGCGACAGGGCAAGACTCCGTCTCAAAAAAAAAAGACTAGGAAGTTTTAGCAGCTGGAATGGTGAAGAACAGCGATGTTATAAAGGGAAGGACTCCTCAGGAAAGTAAGATTTGATTAAAGACTTGAGGCAGGTGAGACAGTGATCCATGAGGATATCTGGTAAAAGGAAAGTCAGAGAGCTAATGGGGTCCAGAGTATGCAGAGCCTTGAAGATTATTTTAAGAATGTTGACTTCTACTCTGAGGGAGATGAAAAGGCACTGGAAATTTTTGAGTAGAAAGCTGATGTGATCTAACTTATGTTTTCACAGAATCACGCTGGCTTCTCTGTTGAGAATAGACCTTAAGACATAATAGTGCAAGCAAGGTGACCTGTTAAGAGATAATTCTATAATCCAGGCAAAAGATGATTGTGTCTTAGACCAGGAAGATAGCAGTGAATGTGAAGTCGTCAAATTCTGGAAATATGTTTTAAGATAAACCTACATTATTAGCCAATGAACTGAATGCTGGTTGTCAGATAAAAAGAGAAGTTAAGAATGATGTGAAGGATTTTAGGTGTACACAATTGGAAAAATGGAGTTGCCATTAGCTAAGGTGGGGAATACTGTGAACAGAGCAGATTATAGAGGGGTTAGGGATAACAGGAGTTCAATTTTAGTCATATTAAGCATAACCCTTTTATATGTATCCAAGTGGGGATGTCAAATACACAATTGAATATACTTCGGAGAGGTCCAGGATGGACAGATATGCGGCACATGTAGAAAGAGAGAGGTCCATGGACTTCCCTGGGGGCACTCCATGTTTAAGGTTTAGGAGAAGATGAGGAAGAACTAGCAAAGATTGATACTGAGGAGCCAGAAAAGTAGAAGCAAAACAAGGAGAGTGTCTTTCTTCAGCACCTAGAACATCCCAGGCAATGGCAGGTCCTAAAAAAAGCACTTGCTGAATAATTGAGTAAACGAATGTACAACTGATGTCAAAAACGATGGGAACTGAAGAAGACCATATAATTTGGTAAAATGAAGATTTATTGTTATCTTTGATAAGTGTACTTTCCGTGAAGGCACAGAAGCAAAATCCTGATTGCACAAGAGATAAGGGGATATGTATATTTGGAGACTGTGAGTATAGGTAACTCTTTTGAGGACATGAAACAGGAGGGCATGAATAAAAAGGAAGACATAAATAGCTGGAAGGAAAAGAGATTGTGGTTTTAAGATACAAGAAATAAGAGTGAGTTTGATCTAGTCGAGAAACAAAAATCGGTGAGGCAAGAAGGGTTGGAATCTAGTGTGCATGCGCAGGTGTTGTCTTTTGCTAGGAGCAGAGGCAGATCAAGCAGAGTAACCCAGAGGAAAAGTCACTTGGAACTGATGCAGATGGGAGGATGATGCAGTGTTGAGAGCTAGCGAAAGTTTTCTTCTGTCTGCCTCTATTTTCTCAGTAAAAAACAATGGAAATCCGTGAGTAGCAAGCAATGATGTGCAAGAAAGTCTGGGAGGTTTGAGAAGAGTGAAGATATGGAAGAGGTGGTGTAGAGACAGAAAGAATGACTGGGCCAGGGAAATATAGTATACTTGCTGAGTAGCATTATGAGTTCACCTGAGACTGGGCATGGTGGCTTATGCCTGTGATGCCAGCATTTTGGAGACCAAGGCTACAGATTGCTTGAATCCAGGAGTTTGAGACTAACCTGTGCAACATGGCAAAACCCCATATCTACAAAAAATACAAAAATTAGCCACACGTGGTGACCTGTAGTTGGGAGGCTGAGGTGGGAGGATTGCTTGAACCTAGGGAATCAAGGCTGCAGTGAACAGCGATGGTGCCACTGCACTCCAGCCTGAGCAATGGAGAGAGACTCTGTCAAGAGAAAGTCGAAGGAAGGAAGGAAGGAAGGAAGGAAGGAAGGAAGGAAGGAAGGAAGGAAGGAAGGAAGGAAGGAAGGAAG
>NW_012114710.1:6960620-6973394 GCF_000951035.1 Colobus angolensis palliatus
GAAGGAAGGAAGGAAGGAAGGAAGGAAGGAAGGAAAGAAGGAAGGAAGGAAGGAAGGAAGGAAAGAAGGAAGGAATGGAGGGAGGAAGGAAGGAAAAGTTGAGGAATAAAAGACAACATATTGGGTAGAGTATATACTGCTTGGGTGACAGGTGCACTAAAATCTCAGAATTCACTACAAAACAACACATTCATGTAACCAAAAACTCCCTGTACGCCCCCAAAATTGAAATTTTTAAAATTATAATTACAAAAAAAGAAAAAGAAGAGTTCACTTGATCTTAGTGACCACATATGTGAGGTGTGGGTTTTCCTCCAGCGTAATTTCACCTTGCAGGCCTAGATGCAGAGGAGACATGGGTTGCACTCAACCTGGTTTAGGAAGTCACCAAGAGAGCTGAGAGACTGAAAAGATATTATAGTAAAATAAGTGGACTGAAGTTCCCAGTCAAAAAGTTGTTGGTGTTTCAAAGAATCTATCTTTCCTACATCTTTGAAAGTCCTCTTAAATAAATATTTTTTATAAGTGGGCATAGCATATAAAATTAATCAATATTCATCGTACAAGACTCCTGTTGTCTAGAGTAGGAGTCCCTTGTATGTTCTTTCATCAACCTTTGTATTTTGTTTAAATCAAATTTGTCATGTTTTGTTTGCTGAGATGTCAACTCCATTAGATTTTGGGATACTTGAAGGAACAAGCCATTTTCAACTTTTCTTTATATCATTAGAGCTAACACATACATACACTTGTACTTATGTATGACTGAATAAAAAATGTATCTTTGCCTACAGCCCAGTGGTAACCATGATGGTTCAACTAGGTTCAAAACCGCTTTTACTACTTACTGCTTGCATTTGACAACTTAACCTCATTGTGCCCCAATGGATACAGTAGGAAAATGGCAATAGTATTGCTACTATTAATAGCACTGTTGTAAAGATGAAATAAGTTTAATATATGCAAAGTCCTTAGAAAAGCTAGCAGCTGGTAAATGCTCAATGAATGTTAACTGTACAATTGGTATATCCTTCCCTTCCTCTCTCCTTTTCAACCTTTGAAGACTTCCTTAATCCCCTAGTATCCATGTAGAACTTGGCTTATATCAATAGACCACTATATACCGACTCTGAATGGTTTTAGAGTAATGTAGGGGAAGGGGTCTCACTAAATTGCGAGACTCCTTTGAAGCATGGATTGTGCTTTATTCAATGTTTAATTCGCTGGGCCTGGGACAGCTCCTGGCATGCAGAATGTACTCAATGTATGTTTTTTGAATTGAATTGAACAGGACTTGGTACAGAACTATATTTGCTTGATAAACTGGATTCTTCAGAGGAAGTAATGAAGGTTCTGAGTGTCTCAAGGTGGGGACAATCCTAGAAAAAATCTACACTAAGAGAGGTAGAAAGGTAAGAAATGTAAAGTGTTCCTATTTCACAACTTGCCTTGGCATGGACTGGGAACTTTTCTTCCTACCGCGTGATAATGTCTCTGCTTTTTAAACCTGGCCATTTATAACAGAATTTTTACTACCTGACAAGTTGAATTAAGATAAATATCCACCTGGAATTAAGGGGAGATATTAGAATGATTTACCAATAACAGGTCAAAATTCCACTTAGAGGGTGTTTGAGGGCAAATAAAATTGCCAGAGTAAGAAACATCTTAACTCTCCACATCTTTTTATTTCTCCCTGTTGTTGTCTTTCTTTTCCACAAAACACCAAAATTCCAAGTATAATACCATGCACTCCCTACTTCTTTTGACAAAGTCAGTTTGGTACAAGTATGCCTCCCAAAAAAGACTCCAAATTTGAGGAACTACCTTTGAATAAAGATACTTAAGAAATCAATAAACTTAATAGCCACATTAATAAAAGCAATAATTATTTTTTAAAAAAAAGAATAAAAGACCTATAGCACTTAAAGGTAACTATTCAAGATGGAGGAAGATGTGAATGCCTGAAAAAGCTTCCACTAACCATGTGCGTGAACAATCTAAGGGAAGTCTTTGGTTTATCAGGAAACCAAAACAAAAGCTGCCATCAGCAATTGTCCTACCCAAGTTACACTCATGATGCCAAAACTCTGTGCAAATCTCCCCTGAAGGCTTATAGTGACAGGGATGCTTTCACTTAGAGTAAATATTGGATTTGCTGCTGTTCTCAGGGGCAAAATACTAAATGTACATAAATAAATGTCCTCACTTTATCCATTAAGGAAGATTTCTCACATAGACAAAGTAAGATGAAAGCCAGTCTCCACTGTGAATATTACAAGACATCTGAGATTTATCGAGTGGTATGTGGGTAACATTATTCTCTGGGAGAAAAAAAAGCTCTGATTAATTGTATTTGCCAAATTCCTTGGTATAAATACTCCCACTATGGCCAAGCATCTAACACGATGTTACTAAATGCAAAGATGAAAGCCAGTACCAGCCAATGCCAGCATATTGCTGGTGTTACCTGTAAACTAATTAATTGCCCCCCTCCCCAGAATTAGAGCTGAAGTGGTTATCAGTCTAAACACACCACCCCCAACCAACTACCAAATAAGAGATATAAATAACAAAGCATCCAATTCCCTCATCTCTAAGTTATCTTTGGGACAGTGCAGGTCCTTTACATAGGGTGAGTTTGCAAGTTGGAGTTCATGGAATGCCCCATCAGAAAAGAAAACATTTCATGCTGGCTGCTGTCATTTCATTGCACATTCAGTCATACACTGACACTAGCTATAGCAGTGAAAAAAGTAGCTGAGGAGTAGGTGCTGGTTCTATCTTGGTTTCCCACACCTCCTCGTTCCCATTGACCACACTGTTAAATCCAGAGCTGTCACCCTACTGGTCTATCATTGGAAGAAGGTGGGGGTGTTTAAAGAGACCAGCAAAGTAATTTCATTCCGCCTCTTCACAGTTCTGCCCATACTTGGGGTTATATAAAATTGACCAATAGAAATAAGGAGAATTTAAATAATGAAATCCTTACAGATCATATATATTCCCAAGGAGTGTATTTTTCTTTTTTAATATAATTGTCCTGCACAGCTAAGCATCAGTCTACTTCTGAAGGCATGCCATCAACACTTGCCACTCCGTGGTTTCCTGGGCAAAGATTAACTAATATTGTCTCAATTGTGACAAGCTTTCTATTTGTGGCTGCAGACAGATGGACCCAGTTCTGTGTGTGCCTCCATTGCAACCATTCTGCTCTGAAATTCTTTTAATTGTGGGAAGAAAACAAAAAAACCTGAGCAGGGCTAGTCCAAGGATCTATATTTCCAGTTTACTTACACTCTATAAACAAATTATATCATATATCATCAGGCATTCCCTTTGGAATTTAAGAAATCAAGTATCTTCTCATTCTTTCATTTTCTTAAGTCTGGGTAAATCTATGGAAAAAAATATGCTCCTATTAACATCCCATGCCCTAATGAACAGCATTTGGCAAGCCCCAAGGTCAGGCTATTAAATTTGTTTAGAAAATGAAGTTGATTTTCAGAGTTGCAGAGCATAAGGGACAGTGCAGCATATCCTGACTTCACAAGATAACTGTTCATATGTGTAGTCATTTCTTTGAAATTACTTTAGTTCTGGTGAAAAATATCCAGAGAGAACAGGGGAGGTGAAAATCCTCTTTCCATTCTTAAGATAGCTATAGCATGACCATCCAAACAAATAGTTTTTGTATCTTTGCCACAATTCTCTCAGCCTCTATTTTAGCCCCTTTCGTCGTAATTTACAAATTTTTTTTGTCAGCTTACACATGTTTTACTTTTCTTTCACTAAAATGCACACCCTATGAGGCAGTGATCATATCTGTTTCCATATCGTTTTATCCCCAGTGCCCAGCACCAGGCCTGGCACATACTAGATGCCCAGTAAATATGTTGATATTCGTGTGTTTCATCTTTGGAGGCAGGGTATCCGCTTAGTGCCTCAATCCCTCCTTACTACTTGTCCTACATCGGGGCATTACCCCTCTAAATGACTAACTATGATGCATGAGACAGATGGGTGAAAAATACAGATTTAGAACTAGATCCTCCAACTCCAGCAAAGAGACAGACCCTGCTGCAGGATCTGACAGGGAATTCCACTATCCCCTCAAGCAGTCACCATCGGCGAGCTTCATCACAGGGTGGCAAACGACAGAGCCCACTCTCAGAAACACCTGAAGAATAAGACAGCAAAGAGATCCAAGCAAGCAAGAAATGTCAGGTAAGTCTGGGGAAACGAGCAGGTATTTCACAAGATTCCAACTTGGACACAGGAGTAAGGTCAGGATCTAGGGGTTCAAACTATGCAGTATGTCAAGGCTCGGGAGTGGGAAAGAAACCCAATGACTGTAATTGATGGACCAAGTCAGAACCAGAATGGGAACCAGGGAGATGATGCTGATCTCAAGAGCATGTATCTATGGCTCTTTAAATCCCTTATTTGCCAGGTCAAAGCTGATCCTGAATCCGGAGTGGGGCTTGACTTACATTTGGAAGTTCAGTGGCCCTAGCGGCAAAGTGTAAAGCACAGTAGCTAATTACAACACAAAATACCTATTCAACATTCCAGAGAGCCAACTGTACTGAAAAATAAGGAAGGCACACATACACACACACACACACTCACACGCGCACACACATACACACACACTTCCCTCCAGGATATTAAGTCTACTTTCTCACATCAGCTTGACCGTACTCCTCTGAGAGAAATAAGTCTGCTTTTATTACAGAATATAAAGACTGTATGAAAGCTCAGACAATAGAAGGTAGAAGGTATGTGGATGCAAGGACCTCGGTCCCCTGATTATCTGGTTCAGTGCTGTTTTCAAAAAACACTGCTGTTTGCCTTTTGTAATGTGGAAGTTTATGCCAGTATTGTGGTATCAATTTAATCTATCATTAGACAGCTGTGCCTGCAAGATTTGCAGCCTGGATTTGAAGAGATGATTCCAAGAGGAAAAGGTCTCAAGAGGGTGCAGTGATAACAACACTTATAAATTGGCTTCCATTAAATTTGATTCTTATTGTTCTGTTTTTCTTCAGAGGGAAAAATGAAAACTAACAAAGTTTAGTAAGGGAACTAAGAGCACAGGAGACTGAAATCTGGTTTCTTCATGACTCACCTTCACTAAGCACACACCACATGTTAAATGAAACCAAATAAAACCAGATTCGCTGTTGAGGACTATCCCTAGTCTCCTGACTGTAAACCCAAGACCACAGGCAGTGATAAAGGCCAGAGGTTATCAAAGTAGTGCCCCTGCCCCCGACCAGGGGTACTCTCTCTGGACTCACTCTACTCCTGCCACCTGGCAAGAGTCATGACTTGGAGGTTGGTCTTACAGTGGTGCTTCTGGAACAGAAAAGAGAAGTATTGTTGGCCACCAGAAAAAATACGCCCATCCTCTAACAACTCCCTTTAGAAGACAATGTACTCTTCTCTCAAGCTCTCCTCTGAAATTTTCTGGGTCTCAGAGTCCCCATTTCTTGGACACATCCAATCCCAGTATGCTTTGCAGGATGGAAATGAACTTAAATCTGAACATCTAAAATAAAAGCCATGGAAAACCATAGGGATAATGACAATGGTTTATGCAAATGCTGAGTAGAACAGAAAATGCACACAGTTGTTGCATTTGGCCCAAAATTTGAACCTCTGGATACTAGGCGAATCGACGTTTTTGAATTATAGTGCAGTCAGGGGTGCCCATAAAAGCCACCAGAAACACATAGTTTCTGTGTAATCGAATTTGTCAGTGTAGTCACTACTTGTCGTAGCTGTCATGACCAGTTGCTAGTTGCCCCAAGATGGAGCTCTGAAACCTGTGGAGATGCTTATGGCTCCAGGAGCTCATAAAGCAGAATTGTAAAAATATTCCTGCTGTCTGTGCAGCAGGAGCCCTGGGAAATAATTAGCTCTAATAGCCCTGTCCAGACATGCCAGATTCTCCTGTTAGAAAGCAAACTCCTTAACAGATAAAATATAATGTATAAGCACAAGTAAATAGATGTGCAAATGTGCACCCACACTTGAGACAACAGAACACTACTTCTTTCCAGGGATTTCATGTCACTGTTTCCCCTTCCTTCCTCCCTCCCTCCCTCCCTTCCATCCTTCCTCCCTCCCTCCCTTCCTTCCTTCCTCCCTCCCTCCTTCTCTCTCTTTCTTTCTTTCTTTCTTTCTCTCCCTTCCTTCCTTCCTCCCTCCCTCCCTCCCTTCCTTCCTCCCTCCCTCCCTTCCTTCCTTCCTCCCTCCCTTCTTCTTTCTCTCTCTCTCTCTCTCTCTCTCTCTCTCTTTCTTTCTTTCTTTCTTTCTTTCTTTCTCCCTTCCTTCCCTCCCTCCCTCCCTCCCTCCCTCTCTCTCTCTCTCTTTCTTTCTTTCTTTTGAGACAAGGTCTCGCTCTGTCACCTGGGCTGGAGTGCAATGGCACAATCATGGAGCAATCACTGCAGCCTCTCTACCTCCTGGGCTCCAGCCTCCCAAGTAGCTGGGACCACAGACATACACCACCACACCTAGCTAATTTTTAAATTTTTTTGTACTGATAGGGTCTCACTATGTTGCCCTGGCAGGTCTCTAGCTTCTGGGCTCAAGCAGTCGTCTCACCTTGGCCTCCCAAAGTGCTGAGATTACAAGCATGAGCCAACGTGCCCGGTTACACTTTCTTGATTTGACATAAATCTTGGATAAATGTTCTATTCCTTGTTTCAATAACAAATAATGTGTATTAGTTATTTATTTTCCTTTCTCATTGATTTTTTTTTTTTTAAGGTATAGATTCTTGCCTTCACAGTAGATAATGCCTCAGCATCAGTCCTGGCCTCTGTCCCATCAGGGTTTCCAGTTTCAAACGATAATACCCCATTTATATTAAGAAATTCATATTTTACAAAACATTTTCCTGGATATAATTCCAGTTGCTCTTAACAATACCCCTGTCATACCCATTTCAGACATGAGGTGTGTATGTGCTTGGCGTTCTTCAAAGCATTGGGTTACAGAGAGAAGACTGAAAGCCCAAAGAAGTTTACATTGTAATGGAAAGAAGACAAATACAAGTAAGTAAATAAGATGCATTCTGGTGGTTGTAAGGGCTTCAAAGAGAAAAGATGGGGTAGAGGGGTTGAGGAGGGCTATGGAGGTGGTGACAACTGAAGTGAGATTTAGGGGACAAGAAGGAGGCAACCATACAAAGACCTGGCAAGGTGCATCCCAAGAAAAAAAACAGCAAATTCAAAAGCCTAAAACAGGAATGAGCAATAAATTGGAGGCCAGCATGGCTGGGGTACAGTGAATAAGGTAGGGAGGAGAGAGAGAAGTAGGATTCGAGATTAAATCAAAGAGGTAGGTAGGGGCCAGGCCTTGCATCCCCCATAAGGAGACTTTAGAATATTTTAACCAGATGAGTGACATAAAAATAATAAAATACAGCATTTAAGAGCTCAACAGACTTCCCACATTCAAATCCTGCTTCTATCAATTATTAGCAATATATCTCTGTATAAGTTTTTATCTTTCTTATGCCTCAGTTTTCTCATCTATAAAATGGAAACAGATATAATATACATCTCAAAGGGTTCAAAGGAACAAATTCAGGTAAAGAGCTTAGAATGGAATCTGGTATTATAAATAATAAGTACTCAGCAAATATTATTGTTATTATGCTTAGAGAAATCATTCTGACAGCTCTGTAAGGATGGACTGTGATAGGCAAGAGTGAAGACAGAGAAGCCAATTAGGAGTCTGTTGCCATGTCTAGGTGACAAATTATAGACACTTAGATTAGGTTTGAAATGGTGGAAACAGGGAGTAGTTAAAATCAGAATCTATTTTAAAAGTCTGCCAACAGGACTTACTAACAGAGAGAAAGTGTAGTATGAAGGAGAGTCCAGTTTGACTCCCATGCTCTTATTATTTTTCCTGAGAACAAAATGGAGGCTGGTGCTCTGAAGCCTATGAGCATATGAGGACAGGAAACCAATGGGTCTGCTAGTTGGAGGTATCTATTAGATATCCAAATGGGCATGACATATGAGTCTAAATCCCAAGAGAAGAGTAGGAATGTGAATTTTTTGAGTTATGGGATTAGATGGAAACAACTAAGAGGTGAGCGTCAATAGAGGAAAGAAGGCTAAGGATTGACTAATGAGGATATCCAGCATCAAGAGGTGTGACGGAGGGGACAGAACGATCAGAAAGGAAACTGAGAAGGAGGGGCAGGTGAGAGAGAAGAAAATCCAGAACATGTCCCAGAAGCCTAGAAAAGAAACCATCTCAAAAACTCGAGCACATCTGCGGCTGTGTCCATTCTATAGATGAGTATTCAGAGCTGTAAGCATTGAGGTGCTAAGTATAGATAATCAGTGACCTCAATAGTGAGAAAGTAGTAAGTCTCAATGAATGCGGAGAAACGGTGGAATAGAATGACAGTCATGCATCACTTAATGACAGGGACACATCCTGAGAAATGTGTTGTTAGGCAATTTTGTGGCTGTGCAAACATCACGGAGTGTGCTTACACAAACCTAGATGGGATAGCCTACCACACACATAGGCTATAAGGTATAGCTGTTTCTCCTAGGCTACAAACCTGCACAGCATGTTACTGTACCGAATGCTGTAAGCATTCAGTGCTATAACACAATGGCGAGTATTTACATATCTAAACATATTTAAACATAGAAAAGGTACAGCAAAAATATAGTATCATAATCTTATAGGACCACCATCATATAGGTGGTCTGTCATTGACCAAAATGTCATGTGGCACATGAATATAATATAATAAGGGAAGCCAAGAGACAAAGAGAGTTGACTGACTGAAACAGATTTCGGAAGTGGAATAATTATTGATGTTGGTCTAGGATTTTACCATGTGAAGAAAAGTGTTAGGGCTGAAAAGATCCAAGATGAGAGACAAGGAAGTAGGACTTAGGGAAAGGAAATGACATGTCTAAGGGAGCAAGTTGAGCTGTGGCAGCATTTACTAGGAATCCTGTGTTCTTGACACAAAGGTGCTGCAACCTTAAATATTGGCAAGAATAAAGGTGATATGTTGTCAGATGAAATGGAGGATATGACCTATTTTGATCGTATTTCAACCATGTCATACGACTTGGATGCGGGTTTAAAAAGTATCCTTTTATCTTCAGAAAATGGGAGGAAATGTTTCAAAAGAAGAAAAAGCTAAATATCCAAAGCTGTACATTGCATCATTACTTATAATAGAGAAAATGGAAATGCGATGCAATGGAAAATCATTCAGCATTGTGGTTTACTAGCAGAGACCTTCAAAGAGCAGCTGAGGCACCCACAAAATCAAGAAAGCCACCCCCACTTGTTCAAAGCAGAAAACACACACTCTGTGCTTTAAGAATTCCAGAGCAGAAATGTCTTATAAAAAAGAACGGAGACAGCATGTTCAAACTTCTTTTTATTAGAAACAAAATAAATATTTTAGAAATAGGCAGTGACATTTTTCAGAAAGTTTAATTTTGGTTCTAGTAATATCTTTTAATAATCACTAACAGAAGAATTGTAATCAAAGTGTGCTTATATTTTACTTCTGTAAAAAGAAAATTAGTTTGTCTTTAGTTTTTTAAAAAGAGGATTTAATGAGATATCCGTGTAATTAATTTTGAAATTGTCTTATTTCCAGACTTATCTTTAAATAGATACTGGTGAAATAGATATTTTTCAAAACCTCTTGACAGGATATTTTTGAAAAGTAAAGTATTTTGTAAATAGATAGTATTATATAATATCTCTAAAGCAAAAAAAAAAGTATAAAGGACTTTAAAACTTACGATATAAACTGTTTTTGCTGTTCTAATAATTTCTTAGAAATGACTTCCACCAAAAACCCCAACAATATTTAATCTTAATTTTGATGAAAGATGTCCCTTAAAAGTTTTCCCTCTTGGAAGTAAAACATTAAAATTTATATGTGTGTGACGGTTGAGGAAGAGGAGTTGCAGGACTTCATGATGGCCTAGTCAACTGAAGACCAGGAGAGAAACTTATGGCTCGATGTCATAGAGGCTCCATTTAGAAAACTTCAAAAGGCCAAGGAAATTAAAATGTAGCTCTGGCCTAATCAAAATTGGGTTTTTAATCAGTTTCTAGCACTTCGTTAGCTCTTTTGCCACAATAATTTCATTTTCTAACTTTATGATAACTTGTGAACATCTCATCATGCCACTATCAAACTGCACTCTCTTTGAGGACTAGATCTGTTTTTATTTTTCTATCACCCACAGAAATGCACAGTTCCTACAGAAATCTAAATATTCAATAAATATTGATTGTTTTAATAAATGTCTGAATAATTGTTAAAGTTGTAGCATATAATTTTCATGCCTTCTGTGGTTGATTCCTGTTAGGAGTCCTGCTATGCGTGAAATAAAATGTTAGACTAAAAACACTACATGATCTGTATACTCTTACCTATAGATTTATAGGAACATTTTGACTCTAACTTGCTAGGTTTTTAAGGTTTTTAAATTAAAGTTGTATCTAATATTATAAATGAATAAGTGTTGAGCTTATTGCTCCAGAAAAGATAGCACTAGTAGAAACCATTAGTTGTTAGTTGCCTACCAAAATTCATCCTCCCCAACCTAATTATATTTCCCAATCTCCATTGCCATTGAGTATGGCCATGAAACTAAGTTCTCTCTGATGGAATGTGAGGGGAAGTGGAGTGTCTCTTTCAGATCTGGCCCACAAAAACCCTCTCAGGAAGTTGCCTTCACCATTCCAGCTTACAGGGATGATGACATCCAGAACATTACAAGCTAAAGACGGCACTACCACTTTTATCTTGGGTTCCTGAATGGTTGTGTGGAGCAGAGTCCCCTTTACTGACATGTAACATCCACTTTGGGCTGTTTTGTAAAGAAAAAATAAACTTCTACTGAGTTTGAGTCAATTATATCGTGAGTCAATCTGTAAAAACTTTAGCCTATCCTAATTAAAATAGATAGGACTTATCGAGTGCCTCCTCTCTGCTAGGCAAGAGGCTAGAGAGACATTTCCATTCCATTTCCATTTCTAAGACATTATTAAATACTACATTTTTCAATCTAGTTTTGAACTCTGATGTGTCAGGCATCACTAAGTATTTTATATTTACTATCTTATCCTCCCAATAGCCCTACGAGGTAAGTACTGCTATTTCCCCATTTTACTAATAAGAAAATAGAGGCTTTAGGAAGTTAAGAAATTGGTCCAGAGTCACACAGCTAAGAAGTATTGTAGCAATAACCAAACATAAGCAAAATCCATGGGGCCATCCACTGAACTATGCTGTCTTGGCCAGACACTATATCTTTAAGGGATACCTCCAAATGCAATTGCTACATCAGAACTGATGTTAAAGGATGCAGGTCCCTTTGTGCTAAAAATTCTGATTTGTGTCTACTGTGAATTCTAACAGTTATGTTGCAAAGTGACTGAAAATGGTAAGTGTTCTGTCTAGGATAAGTCGTTGATTCCCATCAGAACACTTTTATACTCACTTCTATGCTGTGAAGCCCCATAAATCAATAGACCCTGTGTCTTATTCTATGCACATCAATAAACTGGATTAGGAGTTGGGGGTTACAAATAAAGGTCAACAGTACAAATTTTGACTTTGTGGGGAGATGACAGAGACTAAGTATACACCTACATGAAGCAAGTAATCAATGGTAAGTAATCCTAAAGATTAAATAACCATGGAACATAACTCAGGGTTTGACATCTCCAAACCTGACCTCTACTGTGCAAGAGATTTTCATAATGCCCTCATCAGATATTGCATGTTTTATACTCTTTAGAGAATGATTTGAGTATAAATACACTGGACACAAGAACCTTGAATGTGATACTAACTGTGGTCTGTATTTGAGTTTCCTTGTATAACAGTCTTGGGATGAAAGCTATTAAGAACATTTTAATTTGCTGGGTTTAGTAAAATAAATGCCCCCATCAGTGGATACAACAACACATAGATACATCTATAAGTAATTTCTTTAAATCACTCTTCAGATACAACTTACATTGAAGTTTCTCCATTTTTAATTAAGGCAGCTGCTTGTTTTGCTATAATATAAATTTCATTACCAGCATTAAAGCCAATAATGTAACTAGCTTTCAAATAGTAGAGGGCCTTTGAAGCTCAAATTCTCATATATAGAGTTATGTTTGCTAGGCTTGAGATTTTGCCTTTTGCAGCATCAGCTTTTGGTTCAGATTTGCCCTTTGAACATGGTCTTCTGATGAGTCTTCTGCCTAAAGAAGTAGGACTACATAGCTAATTTTTCGAGGAAGAATTTATTGGCTAGCCATGCACCATCTCTGTGTGGACACTGTAGAATATCATATCATCCTGCCACAGCCTTCTTCACTGTCTCCTGAATTTTTATGACTTTGGCAGCCTCACAGGCTCCACTGCTAAACTATGTAGGAACTCAGGCCCCTGAAGAAACAGACAAGCAAGGCAGAGAATTTTAGTGTTTCTCCATCTCCAGCTGGGTACCCTCAACCACAAGCTTATCTCTTCTTGCTTTCCTGTAGAATTATTCATCAGAACTCTTAGATTCCAGATCCTTAATGTAAGTTCCTGCTCACTTCATCTTACTAACTATAAGATGCTTGAGAAGATAAAATGAGATAATGCATACAAATTGCCATAATCTCTGATGTAATTAGAATTTAATTAATGTCACATTTTTTCAGATCATTTATTGAACCACAGCTCTTTTTTTTTTTTTTTTTTTTTTT
>NW_012114710.1:6973444-6996720 GCF_000951035.1 Colobus angolensis palliatus
GCTATGCTGTGGGCCCAGCTCAGGTGAGGACGTCCGGGTTCCGGCCGAGCCACTCGCCACTCAGGGCCGGAGGCGGGGCGGGGAGCCGCGGGGAAGGAGGGACGGCCGGGCTGGCATCCCCGCCTCCTGGGAACTGCCTCGACTGTCGTCGCGCCCGAGTGCGTCTAGCTCTTGCCGGGGGCCCGATGTGCCCTCCCTCCCCCTGACTCGCCCGCGGCCTCGGAAACGCTACTCCCGCGGGAGAGCCCTCGTCAGGACGGCCTCGGCCAGGCTGCTCGTCAGCCCCTGCGTTTCCCGGAGGTGTCCGCGTCCCTGTTTTCCCTGCGTGTTTTCTGATTTCCACCATGAGGACGTTTGGGCCGTGATTTTCATCTGCATGTGGAGGAGACGGGACCCGGCGCAGGGAGCCGCGCCTGCGGGGGCGCCGCCCCCAAGTGCGTGTCGGTTTGATGCGGGCCTTGGGTTCAGTTCAGCTCGCGGTGACCTCGGCTGAGCGCTGGAGGCTCCGTGGGCGGGAGCAGGAGGGCTGGAGCCGGCGCCTGCTGTGTGTCCCGCACGATAGTGATGTGTGAGCCCCCCCGACGCTTCGGAGGAGGTGTGACCTTGTGTGGTGAGGAAGCCAAAGCGGGAGACGGCTGTGCCGGGACATTAAACCAGATTGGTGAGATCCACGGCTCCCACGCTCCCTTGGGCCGTTTTGCCTTTTCCTGTAAAAGGAACCACTTTGTCTTCTAAACCCACAAGTAATATTTTACATTAATATACTGATTTCACAGTAATCCTTGCTTTTTTTTTTTTTTTTTGTAGAGATGGGTTTCGCTCTGTTGCCCAGGCTGGTGTGCAGTGGCCCGTTCTTTTTTTTTAATTGTAGAGACAGGGTTTCGCCATATTGCCCAGGCTGGCCTCAAACTCCTGGGCCCAAGCTATCCACCTGTCTTGACCTCCCAAATTGCGGGGATTACAGGCATAAGCCACCATGTCCAGCTTGGACCACGGTTTTTAATGGGTGATATTATTATACCTTAACAGACATGTAGCCACTCTCCACTCCCTCTTATATATCTGATTGATTTTACTGTGATGAGGTTGGTCCACCTTCTTGGACAAGGCTTAGCATATGTTATTTGGTGGGTGTGTCAGTTTGATCCTTAGCAAAGCAGATGGCATGATGGAATTAGAAGCACAGGAGATTTACAGGGGGTAACACCTATGAAAGATAAAGGGGATCAGGAGTAGACCAAGCCTTCAGAGAGCAATATGGGCTTCATGTTCTAAAGGAGAGAAGGTAAAAGGTGAGTAGTAGGAAACTGCGGTGCAGCTCTCAACAGCCTGGGACAGCACAATGGAATATCAGCACAGAGTTGTCTGTGGAGGAGTCCTGAGTTGGGCAGAATGGTCACACTGTGTGCTCCCCTGAGCTCGGTCATTTGTTGTGAGCTCCCAAAAGAAGCATGTCCTCAGCTCTAACGCTGTGGCAGATACCAAAGGCCTACAGCTAGAGAACTGAGGAGTGCACATTCTTGATGGCCTCAATGCAGTTCCGTCTGGGATGTGAGCGCAAGTGGTTTTTTGAGGGGAGGGGAACCCAGAAAACACCAGTAGGGGGATGGGAAGGGAACAGATCAAGAATGTATGCCTTCTGGTATTCATGTTTTGTTGCTGTCATAGCAAGTTACCACAAACTTAGGGGCTTTAAACAACACACATTTTTTTATCCCGTAGTTTTTGTACGTCAGAGGTCTGGGCACAGAATGGCTGATCTGGCTTTCTGCCAAGGGTGCCACAACACCAGAACCAAGGGATTTTCAGGTCTGGACTCCTGTCCAGAGGTCCTGGGAAAGAATCTCCTCCCTGGAGCATTCAGATGGCTAGCAGAATCCAGTTTCTTGTGGCTGTAAAACTGAGGTCCCATTTCCTTGCTGGCTGTTAGCTGCAGATCACCTGTAACTCCTAAACCTTTCTCTGATCCTTGAACACTGGTCCTTATATCTCAATGCCAGCAAAGTTGCATCAACTCCTCCTCCTGCTTCAAACCTCTCTGGACTTCCCCTTCTGCTGCATCTCGTCTGCTGCATTTCTCCAACTAGAGAAAGTTCTGTTTTTAGGGCCCATATAATTAGACTGAGCCCACCTGGATAAACTAGGCTACTCTCCCTATCTTCAAATATATAACTTTAATTACATCTGCAAAGCCTCTTTTCCCACAAAAGAACTTCACAGGTGCCAAGAATTAGAGTATGACCCTCTTGGGGAATATCATTCTCCCTATTACAATTATTAAGCAGGTCAGTCACTCTAGGCAATTGAGTTTCACCTCTGATGGAACTCTAGGAGAAACTGCAGAATATGCTCCCAGACTCATCCCACCTGGGCAATGAAGGAGCTGGGGTATTAATCCTTCAACTCCCATCAGCTAGGGCTGTTTCAGAGGTGTTAACTACCCAACATTTGCAGCAGGCCTCACTGAGCATAAACCCTCATGCAGAGAGTCCTGGGTGTGTGCCATAGGATCCCTTTGGTATACACCAAGAGGGTTAAGTGCTGAGAGGGTATGGGTAGGGTACTGCTAGTTTCTGTGAATATGTGCATGTGTAGGTATGCTCAAAGTGAAGCCTGCTCATCCCTGGGGGACCAACAGGCCAGGCAAGTTTACCAGGGCCTATTGGTCCCAAACTTTCCATTTTGAGAGGCAGGACATAGGGAACAGATGATAATGCCTTGCTTAAGCCTCAGTGATAAGCCTCAGGCTTCAAGTCAGTCTTTTACCAGAACTCCAGTATAGGCTATAAGATTTATGCCCAACTATGACTAAGGTGAACTTTGCCTCATATGTTGCTAGATTCCTTATTTGTGGTAGTTCCTTTGAGGCCCCACACAAAGGAGGTATGGTATGATTAACAAGTCAGGATCCAGTTATCATAATGTCAGGAAAACTCCTCTATTCCTTGTAATCTTCTGACAACTGAGAAGAGAAAGACATCGATAAGACAGAACTTACCTATATGACAAATCCAAAGGGCTGCCTCTGGAAGGCAGAAATGCCAAGCAGTGGTGGTGAGGCACAGGGTAAGTGGTGCCCATTCACACACTAAGTTAATAAGTAGTCCTGGCCATTCAGATGTAGGCTTCAACAATACTCAGTATGTTTCAGAATCGTTTGGTGAGTGAATTTCCCTGCTTGTGACAAGTTCATCACTGCTTTTGTCTGGCTGAACTTTCAGCCTGGACAGTATCACAACACCATCCTCAACAGATGGTCTGAGGCTGTTCTGGGTGCTAAGATTACCCCTGCCACTGAGGACGTTCCTGGAACACAGACCAAATAACAAGACTGGAGAACATGGGCTTGGAGTCAGACAAACCTGAGTTTAAGCCCCAGATTTTATACCTCCATCATGAAGGATCTCACTCACCTCATCTTACTAAACATGAGATGGTTGAGAAGATGAAATGAGATAATGCATACAAAGCAAATTGCCCCAATACCTATGTAATCAGAATTCAATTAATGAGTCACATTTTTGTCAAGTTAGTTCAGTCACCTCCTACGAGCTGAAAAGTTTCTTTATTTTGTCTGTAAAGTTCTTTGGAATTGGAACTAATTCAAACAAGGGACTTAACTGGATGACTGTTGGCCTCATCTCTCATCACCCTCACTCTGCACTCTGCACCCTGCACCTGCTTGAGAGCTGGAAGCTGCTCTGGGTCTGCACTGCCTGGTTCCAGGCTGAGTCAAAGCTGCTGCTTTCTACCTCATGAGAAAAGAAATATGCTGTGTACTCTATTGACAGAAGATTCTTTGCGTACATAGAAGAGGTTCTTATTTATCCAACAGAAATGTTATCCTCTCGAGTGTTAAAAGGGGCCACAATTCTCATCATCAGGTTTAGGAAATCAAAGTACATTTTAATACTACCTAACAACCTACTAGGGAAAGAACTACTGTCAGAGTGGCATTGTTATTCATCAAGAAATAGGTTTGGGATCACATTTTGAATTTTCTGTGTCCCTACTCAGCTGTTAGGATGGTTAACTGAGAACTGTGTACATGTCACCTCCTGGATTTTTTGGATGCCTTGTTTTAAGGGCCTCATGTTTATAGGCCCTTCTAGTTTCCCACATCCAGCTATTATCACAAATTCCCAGAAATTTAGTTTCTCAAGTGGCAAATTAAAATGCTCTTTCCTGTGTAGCAAGATGCCTTAGTTAAGTTTTGTGTCAGCTACCTTTGAGGGGTGAGTACTAGAGATGGCCCCCAGCTGTATGATTTTGGGGAATTGAGAACACAGATATTTAATTATACTACAAGGAATGCTCTAGTTTTGTTAAAAACAAAGGGATTTCCAATTTTAACCACACACAGAAATCTGTAGCTCCAAAAGAGCTAACAGAATAGGGAAATACAATGCTGTTTTGCTAAGATCTTAGGGTATTCCCAAGGTCCAGGTTAATATAACATTTTAGATAAACAGTTAATATATTTACTAAATATTCACTTAGAGATCATTGTGTGAAATGTTATAGGTGATTTTTATAAAACATAACAAAATCACTGCCTTTAGGGAGTTTATAACCTAATGGAAAAAATAAGATTATATTAAACATACTAAACATTGAAGTATAGTATATGATTAAGTGCCAGTTAAAACACCTGCAAACATTTGTGATAAAATTAACAGTGGGGACCACAAGATTATCAAGAAAAGGAAGATCTCCTTGTGGGAAACTTGTGTCCCCAACTTTACCTTCCCTTTGGAAGTTATTGCTAATGACCCTTGTCCTAGCTTCACTGACCCCACTTGGAGGGAGAAGAGGGTCTGAGTAGGGGGTTTAGGTGGGGTAAAACCCAATAAACATCAAGTTCAAATAGGGAAAATCATAGTTTCTTTCATGGCCCATGGCAAATCTGAAATGAGATGAAAATCAAACTAGACTGAAAAGACTGGAGGAACAAAAGGGAAATGATCTGTAATTTGATCATCTGACCTACCAGCCATACTTCATATATCTTCAGATAGTCTCCACAGAGTTACCTCCTTGTCTATATCCCTGTATGGCTCCCCAACTAGTTTTTCCTCACCCAAAAAATCATCTGGACACTTCCAAGTCTAGATCTTCAAGAGAGGAAGGAGCTACTTTTCCAGCCTAAGACCCAGGTCTCCTGAGTTCTGGTTTCCTATCTGAGGGTCTGGCCTCCTCTCCAAGTGATTGACGTAATGCCTGCCCCATGAGGATGGCTCCTACTGTTCTTATGTGTCTACCATTACTCTTATTTATAGTGTTACTGCTGCAACTACTGATAAAATAATAGCTACCACCATTTATTGAGTGCTGATGCCAGGTAGTGTGATAGGCTCTCTATACAAATTATCCTCACTGTAACTCTATGGGTTACTAAGGTTTAGAGAGTTTAGGTGACTGGCCTAATGCTGTATCTCATGCTCCTATTCACCACACAACCCTATCCCCTTGAGGCCCTACCCCATGGCTTGAAGATAATTTTATAAAACTCTCTCCATTTAAGGAGCACAGGAACATATGATATGGCTTGGGTTGGGGGCTGGTTTTATTACAGCACAAAGATAAGACAATAATTATGCTGTACGAACAGTAATTGCTACCTAAATACCATGTTTTTTCTTTATTGTGGATGGTGGGGCGCCACCTTTGATTAAGGTAACTGGTCTGTTGATAGGCCCAGACATTTTCAAATAAACATACCTGAGCAGGTGGGATTCAGACATTGGGGAAGACAAGTCCTTATCAACCCCTTGTTGTTCTTGATTTTCTTATAAGGAGGTATAATTATTCTCCAGCTCAGATTCTGACATCAAACTTTGGTTTTCAATGACCCTCATCAAATTCCCCTGATTGCAGGTTTGTTCCCCTGTCTCAGTCCTCTCAGCTGTGTTTGGCTTGCTGCCACATAACCTGCCATTATCACCACTGTGATTTAAACAGTGCCTCTTCAGACACACTGAACAAGGAGAAATGCGCATATTTATAAATGAAAGATACAACTGGCACCTTTCACACTAACTGCCAGTTTGTATTTTCACAGGTACAGAAATTGTCACACCAAACTAGCCAAATAACAGGCTGGATATTTTAACCTAGCTCAACAAATATTACTTGAGAACTATGGGGCCGTGCACTATGGTAGTTGCTGGGGCTAGAAAAATACATGTTTTATGCTCAGGAGTTGTCTGACTCGGGAGAGACAATTACACATCGTACTTGTCCACAGAAACAGCCTGAGTGAGAGAGGGGGTCAGAGGGGCCCTGTGAGCACAGTGAAGTGGCATTTACAGCAACTTGCAGGTTCAAGGCTTCTTGTTCTATGCGATAGTAGGGATCTGCAGCATGTAGTTAAAATCGCAGGTATCCTTTCCAATGGAGCACCGGATTCACAACAGCTAGAAAAATGACACATAATCGTAAATGGTCCTTAAAGGAAGACAGTCTTCACAGATGCTGTAATTTTGTTATTCCACACATAGATACTGACATGATGACTGTTCTGTCAGCATCATGGTTGTCTTTATACAGGCTAACAATAGGTTTTGACAGAATAGAAGAGAAGAACAAATTCAGAGGGCCCCTTTTTTCCACTAGTCCTCTCCAGCCTGTTTTCAGAATATGAAACCCCTTTAATGGAAAACAGTGTCTTATAGTACACCGTTAGAGATAGAAAATGTAAATGTAAGCCCTCCTGAGAGTACTAATCATAATGAAAAGACACAAGAAGGGCCTACCTTGGAAGGCACTGCACTAAATATTTTTGTGTAATTTTCATTTAATCCTCACAATCAGGTGGATCGGCATTAGTATTCTTCCCCCTTCACAGTTGCAACAAATGGGAGACTCAGAGAAATAGAGGAACCTCTCTGAGCCTCACAGCCTGAGTCAGGGTGCAGATCCAAGACTATTCTACATCAGAGCAACCAGGCCCAGCTGGCATGAGTGAAGATGGGGTGGAAATGACTGATACAAGAATATTTCCTTAAAAAAAAAGTCAAAGTGCTACAGGATTAGGAGGGCCTCAATAAAACTATATCTCTTTGCAAATTTTGATGAGTGAATCTTACCCAGGCTTTAGTAAGTATGATCCTATTACATTCACCCTTCTCGATGCCTCCCCAAACCCCAACACACACACACACCCCGCCCGACATACTTTGAAGAGGCTTAAAATTCAATTTATTCTTCCACCTAAGAAATTCCAGGACCAGTTCACATTAGACTTATAATAGGCAAAGGCCCAATTCTCCCTCCTTACACAGCAGACACATTTGGGGTACTAAATTGCAAGAAGCGATTATCTTTATCATTTATATCACAGGAACTATCTTTTAAAAAGCTTGTCTTAGAGTGAACAACTGTGGAAGCAGCTGCTGAGCATGGACCCTCTGCCAAGTACTTGTCTACAGAAGGTGCGCTGCAAAGGGAGGTCAATGGTTCTGGGAAGCCACGGTAGTCATTCTATAGGAGTATCTATACATTCCTCAAGGCCCTCATCATCCACTCCAGGAACTAAGACTTCTCATACAAAGAAAAAGCATTCAACAACTCTAGCAACTGAATCAGACAATCTACATTCTAGTCTGTACTCTTCAACTAATTAGCATGTGACCTTTAGAAATTCATTCTTTTTAAAATCCTACTGTCTGTATGAAAAGAACAGAACTACATGATCACCGAGGCTTTTCCTACTTTAAATGCATGATTCTATAAGATGTCATTCTAACACATAGGCGTAAATCCACACAGGGTGCAAGGCACTGTACTATGAGATGAAGGAGGCAGAAACAGGTAAACCATGTCCCCTCTCCACAGAGAGTTGCTTTACCTTAAGAGTCATTAGGAATACTAAAATTACAAAGTTAAAAATTATTACTGTGATTTAACATTTCAATCATTATCTCATGTCCTCATACTTCTTATAAAAATATATATAGTGTATATGTACACAATTATATGGACTTCAAAATGTGGCTGTCAGGGTTAAACAAATACAGGAAAGCGCCTAGAACACAGTGAATATTGAATAAAACAATAACCACCGTATGTTAAGAATTTTCTGTTCATCAGTGTTTTTTTTTTCTTTTTTTCCTTTTTTTTTTTGAGACGGAGTCTTGCTCTGTAAGCCCAGGCTGGAGTGCAATGGCATGATCTCGGCTCACTGCTAGCCCCGCCTCCCGGGTTCATGCCATTATCCTGTCTCAGCCTCCCAAGTAACTGGAACTACAGGCATGTGCCACCATGACTGGCTAATTTTTGTATTTTTAGTAGAGATGGGGTTTCACCATGTTGGTCAGGCTGGTCTCAAACTCCTGACCTCAAGTGATCCCTTCGCCTCGGCCTCCCAAAGTGCTGGGATTACAAGCATGAGCCACTGTGCCTGACTGCCTCAGGTATTTTTAATACATTATCTTTTCATATGTTACCTAATGTCCAGGACAGTCCTTAGAGATATGTATACTTATACCCATTTTATGGATAAGAAACATAAAGCTTAGAAAATAAAGTACCTTGCAAACCTCACACCAAACTATAATTTGAATTCATTTCTGTCTGATTCTAAACTCCTCTACTTAACCAGTTCATTATTTTTCCTCTCTCACCACCCTTTCTACAGTCAGTGGGCTATGTTCTGCATCTAAAAGCATGGTCTCTCTCTTCAATTTTGCATCAGAATTTCTATGTATACATACCTAGTAAGTGGTATTGGTAATTGTAGAGGCTCTCAGCTTTAAATCTACCGTTCTCTTAAATATAAACTTAACATCATATGTTCCATTCTGTGAAATATGTTTTTCTCACTGTATTAGGTAAAATAATGGTTAAGATTTTATTTGAATCTTCAAAAGTTGTAAGAGGTCAGCAGAGGTTTCCATAGCCACAGGCAATTCTCCACGTCCACGGTCACTTTATACTGTTTATTCATTGGGTTGTGATATCTATTAGGAAATTCTCCCATTTTGGGCTGGAACCCTAGCACTAATGCACATGCCTTTGTCTCCCTGCTAAATCTGTCGTTGCTTTTGAAATAGTTCTTCAAACATCTCCATTCATCATCAGCAAAAACAACTGGTTAAGGAGTAGTTGTCTCTCTATGACAATCAACACACATTGCTTGTACAAATGTTTGCAGAACGCTTCCCCTACGGTACAATCTCAGCGTTGATCCCTTCCTTGTCTTCCCTCATGCCTTAAATTTTTCATGCCCCAAGTTCAATAACACCCACTTTTATCTTAGCTTGTCCTCAGCAGGAAAAAGCTCCCTCCTCCTGGTTGTCCCTCTTGACATGTTTTCTATTTCTTGCTGTTCTAATAGGATTCTGTCACAGTTCCTCTCTTTTATTGCCACCTCAAACTAGTGCTAAAATGTTCATTCCAGCTTTTACTACTTTCAGGTTAGAAGAGTGGTATCTTTTACTTTCCCCACATCCACCTCAGTTCTGTCTTTTCCATAGATTTTGTCACCCCTACCTGCCCACTCCTGGGCTGTCGACATACTTATCAGAGGATTTCAACCTGAGACTTGAGTTTCACAAGCTTGGAAAATATCCTGAACCTGGAAAAATGGCATGTGTGTGTGTGTGCATGTGTATTTCTCTAATGTGAGTATGTATAGCTCTCGTGAGATCACAGAAGAATCTTTAAACAACAATGACAAAATCTGAACTTTTAGATATAGATGTAAGTAGAACCAGACAATGTTGAGCCAGGGAGAGATTTTTAAAGAGAATTTTAGTTTGGTGCCCCTATTGAGTTACAGACATCTGGAATTCTGTGAGAAGAGAAATAGGAGTACTGATCTATTTCAAGCACTTTCTATACTTTCTTATATTTAATCATTGAATAGCAAATATTTTATGATTGTTTTTTATATGATGGAACGGACGTTTTTTAAAAGAATCCCTACCTTTGCCCCTGGTCAAACATACCAGACAGCCTGGTCAAATATACCAGACAGCCAGGATTTGATCTGCAAATGCAGTTGGTCTATGAAGTGAAAGATTTTTATTTGCCTCATGCTCTATCAGTTACATGTGTTTGGTTAACATTATGTCAGTTACATAATAAAAATAGATAACTATAATATTAACAAATATATATTGCTTACTTTTTGTTTTCCTTTAAACCTCTACTTCTCAACCAGGGATGATTTTGCTCCCCAGAGGACATTTGGCAGAGCCTGGAGACATTTTTGGGGGTCACAAATGAGGATTCTGTTAGTATCAAGTGGTTAGAGGCCAGCGATGCTTTTAAATCTCCAGCAGTGAAGAAGACAGCTTCCCACAACTGGCCCAAAGTGTCAGCAGTGCTGCTGTTGAGAAATCCTGCTCTATGCATGGCTCATAAGTTAACTGGATGATGGAAATAACAAAAACGATTCTTTGTGACGAAAATGTTGAGATCCATTAATCTTGTTTAACTATGGTACAGTAAACAATCAACAACTTTCTGTTGAATACACGAACCTCTATATTTAAGGAAGAAAGTTGTTTTCTTCCCTTTTAGTTTCACTTTATTTTTGTGATATCATCCCACTGCCCTCTAACCCAGCGCTCTCAAACTTCAGCGAGTAATAGTATCACCTTGAGGGCTTTAAAAACACAGACTACTAGACACCAACCACAGAGTTTCTGATTCATTAGTTTTGAGGTGGGGCCTGAGACTCCACTTTTCTCATAAGCTCCCAGGTGATGCTGCTACTGCAGGTTCATGGCCCACACATGACTAGGCAGTTCACCCTGTTCTTCTAGAGACTTCCCCCATCCTGCAGAAGATAACACGCTGCTTATGAATCAAGCCACTGTTCTTTGACCCTTTTTCCTCCCTTAACCTGGTAAATATTCTACTTGTTTGGAAGGGGAAGCAGCCATCAATTCTTTCTAAATGACTTCTTTCAGATTCTTTATGAATACCCTTTCAGAGTATTCATAAGACTGATAATCACTTTCTGAAAACTTTTAGTACATTACAGGGAGAGCTGAAGTCTCCTAACATCATAGTTTTCTTATGCAAAAAAAAAAAAAAAATTGGATCTCTCTTCCTTCAATTGTCTGTAAATTCTTTTTTTTTAATATTCCTTTTTGTCTTTTTGCTTTTGGGCTTTGGAAAAGTGCAAACACATTTTTAAAGTAACAAACCTCCTCCCATTTCAGTCACATGCCTTCTAAAACAGGCATTACACAACATTTTAGACATCTACATTTGTATGCCTGCACGTGTGTGCCTATGTGCATGTGTGTATATGGAGTTCCCACTCCAGTGTGCCTTTCTTCTGCTTTGTAAATCAGGGAAGGAAAGTCATGACCTCTTTCTCAAATTTGTTTGCATTAAACAGATTTCCTCTCTTCTATAATAAGACCTTGCCAGTTTCTTACCTTTGTGAGAGACTCTAGAAGTTCTTCTAGCTTTCTTGTGTGCTGTCTGTGCTACATGTTCCTACCTGAGATTACATACTTTCTACACTTGTGTAGAATTCAACTATCATAGATACTTCCTTTGAACTTCTATTTCTCTTCCTTTTAATTTTCCTCTGTCTGAATATTTTAATCACCTTAAATGCAATGCACAGCCACATCTTTCCATCTATATTGTCTCCTTCACTGTAGGTTTTTTCTAAAACTTCTTCCCATCTTGTTTTCTTTCCCTGTAGATCTTAGACAACATGCTCTTTTCCATGGTAAATCTTCCTTGTCTCCTCTTCTTGGCTAATTTAGTGCTGTATATATTTTCTATCCTGACAGTTTTATGTAAACATAGGGTTACTATAAGGACTAAAATAAATAATACAAAGCCCTTAGCTCTCAAATGTTAGTTATTAATATTGTTCTCCCCAGACATCATATTTATTTCCCTAACAATCCCTTAAATTCTTCTTGCTTTTTTCCTATTCCATCACAAAGTCCTCCCCACCTTTTTCACAGCCTCCCCCTGCCCGGCAAGATATTTCATTTCCTCTTTCTTTCCAGGCCCCAGAGCAGACCCAGGTTAACTATCTCCCTTTATTAAAACATGTTGTTGGGCAGTTTGCATAATAATGCACCTCTCACCACATATATTGAATTTCACCTTTTACCCGGGCACAGATTATTGGGTTCTTTCACATACATCCAAAACATGTCCTTTAAAGCCACAATAATTGTATAAATCAATTTTCTGAGCAGAATTTAGGTTATTTGGGATTTTCCCCTCTACCCGTTATAATTTATCTTCACCTCTGAATGAAAAAACACCAACATGATTGTTTAGTAGGGGTTTGTTTTACATGTACTCAAAAGAAGTCTTTCACCATTAACTGGCGTTGCAAATATATAATACATTCTGGTGGACTGATTGTTCTAGGCTTGTTTTGTTGATACTTCTATATCCATTGCCTTTCATGTTCTACTCTCACACTGAGGCTGGGTTTGATCACCTAGCTTTTGGCCAAATGGTTAGTAGAAACTGTGACACAAGCAAACAATTGAAAAGTGCTTACACATTAGGGATTTGTTTTGCTGCTTCTCTTGGAACTCTGAGAGATATGAGAACAAGTCCAGGCAAACCTTCTAGAGAATGAGGTCACAAAGATTGCATAGCCATTGATGAAAACACCACTAACCTCTCAGCCATTTCTACTTATTATTATTATCATTATTTTAATTTTTTGAGATGGAGACTCTCTCTGTCATCCAGGCTGGAGTGCAGTGGCACTATCTCAGCTCACTGCAACATTTGCCTTCCGGGTTCAAGTGATTCTCTTACCTCACCCTCTGGGTAGCTGAAACTATAGGAGTGCACCACCATACCCAGCTAATTCTGGGTGTTTTTTAGTAGAGATGGGGTTTCACCATGTAGGAGAGGCTGGTCTCTATCTCCTGACCTCAAATGACACGCCCGCCTCAGCCTCCCAAAGTGCTGGAACTACAGGCGTGAGCCACTGCCACGCCCGGCCGCAATTCTACTATTGCCATCATCAGCCACCCTCAGGCCTGTCCAAGCCACCAACTAGCCACAGGCCCTGAGTGTATCTAGCCACAGTGAGCCAAAGCCAGTCCAGAGCAGGCCTCTCACCCTCCGAATGGAGAGCTAAATAAATGATCACTGCTGTGAGCCATTAAATTCCGGAGTAATTCCTTAGTTTAAAAAAAAAGAAGTGATTAAACATACTTTCAACCAACTGACATTATTTTCATTGATATTGCTTTATTTCAAAGTGGAAAAAAAGTCTGTCTTTGGCATAATCTGTGAAATCACCATAAAATTCTCTGAATAGTTTAGGCCCACTTACTCCTGACCAAGACTCATGAGCACTTCTTCCAAAATAAAAATCTTCATTGAAATGAACAATTCTATGCTAATTTGTTTCTTTTTAAAATTTACGTGAAAGGGCAAATCCTTGAAAAATGCAACTGACTCAAAAGATACGGAAAACACAAAATACTATATCAATTGAACAAATTATAATGATAATTTAAAAATCTTCCCCAAAAGGGAATGTTAGGCCCAGGTAGCATCACTAATGAATTATTTTAAATATTTAAGAAGGAAAGAATAGCCATCTTACAGAAACTGACTCCAGAACTCCAGAGCACAGGAAAAAAAGGAAACACGGGTTTGTTCGTTTGTTGTTGGTTCGTTGGTTGATTGGTTGGTTGGTTGGTTTGAGATAGGGTCTCACATCACCCAAGCTGGAGTGCAGTGGTACAATCTCAGCTCACTGCAACCTCTGCTTTCGAGGTTCAAGTGATTCTCATGCCTCAGCCTCCCGAGTAGCTGGGATTACAGGCATGAGTCACCATGCCCAGCTCTTTTTTTTGTATTTTTGGGTTTTTTTAGTAGAGACGGGGTTTCACCATGTTGGCCAGGCTGGTCTCAAACTCCTGACCTGAAGTGATCTGCCTGCCTCAGCCTCCCAAAGTGCTGGGATTACAGGCATGAGCAACCAGGCCCAGCCTAAGGCTTCTTGTTTTAAAAGGCTAACATAAATTTGATACCAAGGCATGATAAATATTATGATATAGAAAACCTACAGACCAGTGGCTCTCATTAATATAAACATTCATTAATATATATTTTAAAAAATAAAATATCAGGAAATTGAATCTAATAAAATATTTAAAGGAATAACATATCACAACTAAATTGAATTTATTCTAGGAATGCAAAGTTGGTTTAATATTCAAACTCCACTAGGAAAACATAGGAAACATTTTATGATCCACTTAGATGCAGATAAAATTTAATAAAAATATCCATTCATGTTTAAAATGTTTAAGCAAGGTAGAAATAGAAAAGAACTTTTATCTCCAATATAATAATAAAAAAAAAAAAAGCCACAGCAAATACCACACTTAATTGTGAAACAGTGAAAAATTTTCCCCTGAGAGTAGACCAAGGAAACAATGGCTGCTGTCACCACTGCTCTTCAACATTGCACTACAGGATCTAGCCAGAGCAATAAGTGAAGAAAAGGTAATAAAAAGTTTAAAGATTGAAAAGCAATAAATAAAACCTTCATTATTTGTGAATGATACAATTATGTACCTAAAAGATACAATAAAATTAACTGATAAGCTATTAGAACTAAGCGAATTTACCACGGTCCCAGGATCCAAGGTCAAAAAATAAAAATAAACTATATTTCTATATTCCAGCAAAATGCATTAAAAACAATGTTTAAGTATAATGTATAATAGCATCAATAAAATAAAAAGATGTACCTTATTCATGGGCTGGAACACTCAGTATTATAAAGATGTCAGTTCTCCCCAAATTGATCTCTAGATTTTACGCAATTCCAATCAAAAGCTTAATAGGCTTTTTCTAGAAACTGTAAAGCTGATACTAAAAGGTGTGGAATTTCAAAGAACCAAGAATATCCAAGAAAATTAAGAACTAAATTAAAAGATGTATGCTATTAGAGGTAAAGACTAAGTATGAGCCACTAGTAATTACAGCAATGAGACAGGACAGGCAAAAACACCAATGGAACAAAAAAAGTCTATATTTTTATTTACACACACATAATAACCTAATTTAAGGCAAAATTATTGCAATGAAACAGGGTCTTCAAAATAAATGATGCTTAAGTGCCTATCCATTTCAAAAAATAACATATGTTAAACACTACCACACACAACACATAAAAATCAAATCTACCAAGTGTAGTAGCTTGTGCCTGTAATCCCAGCTACTCAGGAGGCTGAGGCAAGAGGATATCTTGAAGTCAGGAGTTCAAGACCAGCCTGGACAACATAGCAAAACCCACATCTCTAATATTTGTTTTTAATTAGCTGGGCCTGGTAGCAGTCACTTGTAATCCCAGCTACTCTGGAGGCTAAAGCAAGAGGATCTTTTGAGCCCAAAAGTTCAAGACTGCCCAAAAGTTCCTGAGCTTTTATCAGGCTACTATGCTACAGTCTGGGAATCAGAGTGAGACCCTATCTCTAAAATAAAAGAAGAAGTCAGATGGATCAGTGGACCATAGTCCTAAATGTGAAAGGTCAAATAGTAAAGCTTTTAGAGAAAAACATCCAAAAAAAAATCTTCATGACCTTGGAGTAAGCAAAGGTTTCTGAAATGGGGCACTAACCATGACAAGCAGTAATCCTAAGAAGAGCTTAACAAACTGAGCTGCATTCAAATTAAGATCCTATTTTTATTTTAAAAAGTTAAAAGGTGAAAATGCAACATATAGAATAGGAGAAAGTATTTACAATACATATGTATGAGGTAGGACTTAGATTCAATACATAACTCTTACAATAAGAACTGACAGATGATAACTTTTTAAAAAAGAGACAAAGGACCTGAAAAAGCACTTCACAAAAGAGGATATGTGAATTCCCAGTATGCATATGAAAAGATAATCAACTTATAATTTTCAGTGAGTGCAAATTAAAAGCAGTGAGCTACCACTACACACCCACAAGAACAGCTAAAATAAAAAGGACTGAAACACTGTTACCACAAATGTGGAGCAACTGGAAATTGGTAGAAATACATTAGAAAACTTACCGAGGGTACCCATTAAAGCATTACTTATGGCCCCTTATTCTACTCAGATTAAAGCCAAAATAAGTGCTTACATATATGTACCAAACAACAGAGTAGGATATTTATAAATATTATGTGTAATAGCCTAGAGATAGAAACAACCCAAATTTATTTAGTATGAAAAAATAATTTGTGATATAGTCACATCTTCAGACTATGGTTATCCAAAATGATATAGATGAATGATAGATATAATGTGTAATGAAAGAGACCAGACATAAAAGAATACATGACTTAACTCACATAAAGTCCAAAAGCAGGCAAAACTAATCTTTGGAGCTAGAAGTCAAACAGCAGTTACATTTGAGGGTGTGTGATAACTGGGAGGAAGAACAAGGAAAGCTGTGAGAGTGTTGGAGATGTTCTATTTCTTACCAGAGTGTCTTACTTTGTTAAAGTTTATAGATCTTATTGGGGCACTTTTCTATATTTATGCTAAGTTTTAATTAAGAAATACAAAAAAAGAGAAGAGCTTTATTCTTTACTGGTCAACTATTTTCTTTTTCACCTACTTACCTTTGTTTCTTCCCTTTTCCTTAGGTCAATTTTTTTTTCCCTAGATATCATTTAAATATCCAAATAGATATTCTGTAGATGTACCAGACACAGCTACTACATTCTTTCCTTTCTTGCCATTTGATAGAAATTTTTCCTTTTTTTTTTTTTTTTACTAGAACACAGAAAAATAAGTCATAAGCTTAAATGACACTGAAAGAATTTTTTCTACCAGAACGTATTGCATACTTGATCAAGCTACTCATATTATGCGGCCATAATTATCTGCCTGTGTGTTGGTCTTCTCATTTGGTCTAAACTTCTTCAGATAAGGGACATAAATAATTAATCTTTGTGGCCCTGCTCCTATCCTTAGTCTTTGCCACATAGTAGGAACTCAGTAAATTGTTGTCGACCTAAAAAACTGTATAATCCATTTTGAAATCTTTAAGAGAAGCCAGAGGGCTAGAATTGAAAAAGACTAAATATCCTATTTCTCCAGGGCAAAGAACTAGATTATATGACCACTTGAGAGCCCTTCTCTCTCCCGGAGTCTATGATTGAATGACTTGCTAGTAACTTTTATAGCCTTCCTTAGTTACTCATTGTACCAGTTGATATGCCACTGAGATTTGCTTTGTTCTTGTTCTTTTTCTTTATTTTTCTTTTCAAACACACACACACACACACACACACACACACACACACACATTGTTGGTCCTTTCCAAATTACTGCTATCTGAGCCACATAGATTAAAAAACACCCTTTTTAATTTCACAGCCTATGTTTGAAATTCAGAGTTCTGAATATTATGCCAGTGACCCAGATCCATTTCCAGATACAAAACGAGGGCTTCAAGTTTCCTGCAGCTCTCATTTGCTAATAGGAATTTGTTTATTTTATACCTCATTTTTTCCCCTGCTCCAGACAATAGCTAGTGCTTATAGTATCACATGTTGGAACAACAGAAATTATTAATTATAAAACAGATTAACCTGATCTAGTAGGATCCAATCAAGAAGACTTGATGGTGGAAGACTTTTGTCATAGGGAAAAAGAAGTTTGAAATGAAAGGAAAAGAAAATAGAAATTGGAAAGTATCTGTCTCTAGGCATTTAATATAGTTTTTCCTTTTTTATGTCCAAAGCAACACTAATGACCTCTCAAAAATATTTGTTTGTTATTAAATAGACAGATTTTGAATGGTCCTAAATTCACTTGATAGCGTTTCATGCTTCAACCTTACTGAAATTTGGCCTATACACAAATGTTGAATTTCTTAAAATGTATTATTTTATTATAAACTTTATTATTTGATTATAAACTGTAAAATTTAATTTCTCGGTGATTTTGTTTTCATATACTAAGCCATATATGCAAGCTATGAACTTATAGAACAATTATATTCAAAAGCCTGAATGTATTTTATCAAAATAAGTACTAAAAATTACTAGGCTTCAGCTCTGTACTTTGATTTCCTTTGTTCACAACATGTCATCAAATATAAACTTAGATGAAATATTCTGTATTCAAGTTATTTCGGTGTTAAAGAAAAATATATTTGACTTCAAGTTTCTTGTAGCCCTCATTTCTCATTACAACACACAGGTAGTTTCCTTTCACTTACTTTCTTGTTAAAAGGTACAAAATACTCACTCTGTCTCCCTCTCTCATTTACAGGTAAAAGAGGATGATTTCCATTTTCTGCTACTGATTCAACCAGTCGAAGCCTCTTTTCTCATTCTCCAAGCAAAAATAATAAGATCACTTATTATTCAACCTTAACCCAATTCTAACACTGCAGGATTGTGACAACCAGTTAAATGGGGATTATTTCAACAAATATAACAATGATTGATAGAAGATCAATAGCATTCATTCTAATTGTGGTTTGTCTTGGAGTATTAGAATAGGCCTACAGGGAAAGAAAAGTTAGCCTTGATGTAGCCTCATGTAGTCAAGGTATTGGCAAAGCCAGCCTTTGGCACAAGCTGAAGAGGCAGCTGACTGGTGCGGTATGAAGAGTTTGAAGTGTTTTCCACTGTTTCTTCCAAGGCACTTGTAATTCCCACATTGCTCACTCTTTTCAGTTAAAGTAAATGTTACCTAGGAACTTTTAACACTCTCATGTGAACTCATTTTCTAAACTAAGTTACCCAAAAACTTATGGGTTGGACTGAGAAACACAATACTTTGGGGGCAAGGAAGACAGAGAGAGAGAAAGTGTTTAGAAAATTAGGAGAGAGGGATCCGCCAAAGCCAAGACATAGAAGAGAAAATCTCAATGTAGAACTAAGAGGAAGACAGTAAACTGACCACAGCAGACTTTGGAAGAGTTCTAAAAGATAGGTCTCAAAGATGACACAACATTGAATGTTTTCACTGGGCAGCAAAATACAATAGAAAAGAAACCTAACACAAGATATCCCACAAAAATGCAAATTTTCAAAGAAATGACCAAAAAACTTGTTTGGTGGTTTTGAAGACCCCTCAGGCACAAAGAGGATATAGCAGCATGCAGAGAAAGCAGATGAGGAGAAAATCTGTGAGAAGGTTGTCTTTGGAGGAAGCCAGTGACTGGTGGGGTACAGGCTGCTCCACTACAAGCCTAGTGAGAAGAGCTTCAGCAGGAGCACTCAGAGAGGGTCTTATGTATCTCCAGGAGTAGGACACAAGGTGGCCAGCATTGAACTCCTGTTTGGAAATTCTCAGAAGCAGCGATGGGCTCCCTGGCAGCTTGAGAAGCAGAGAAAGGGAAGAAGCACATTCATTGACATCTGCCTGGAATCCCAACATTTTTCAGGGCAAAAGAATGCCACACAAGAGAAAGAGCTAGCCTAAAGCCACTTTAAATTCTTCCCTAGAAGACTTCCTGAGAAAACAGGGCGGGGGACATGGGGGAACAAGAGCAATTTAGAGAGAAGCAGCTGGAGGAAAATATATTGCCCTTGTCATATGAAGTAAGTTCAAATATTCTCAATGAGAGACTTTTACAAAGCACACAAGATAAGGCACCAGGTTGACCTCTTTTCAGTGGGATATAGAAAGTCACTTTCCGGCAGTACCAGCATATAAGACCTTTCCTGTTTTTTTCCCACCTTCAACCAATAGGGAAAACCTCGATTAGAAAGATAGAGGAGGAGAAGGAGAAGAAATGGTTCTTGGGTTTCTGTTGTAGATTCTTTCTTAGCTTAGTTCTAAAAGTGGATTGATTGCCCAAGCTGGAGTGCAGTGGCGCGATCTTGGCTCACCGCAACCTCCGCCTCCTAGGTTCAAGCGATTCTCTTGCCTCAGCATCGCAAATAGGTGGGATTACAGGGGCGCACCACCACATCCGGCTAATTTTTTGTATTTTTAGTAGAAACAGGGTTTTACCATGTTAGCCAGGCTGGGCTCGAACTCCTGACCTCAGGTGATCCACCCGCCTCAGCCTCCCAAAGTGCTGGAATTACAGGCATGAGCCACCGTGCCCAGTCTAGAAGAGTATTATGTGTGCATTTATTATGTGAAATTTCTAAGGAGAACATCCTTCTACTTGCCCCCTTCATAAACCAGATTTCTCATCTGCAGCACATTCCAGTTGGAAGGAGAAGAAAATGTTTAACAATGTGATTACTTCATGATCTATACAGTTTTAAATTAATATTGTGTTATGTGACTTGGAGTGAACATAACACTTTGTAATTACTAATAATGACCAGAAAATTCATGTTACTGTCTACATTTCAAAAAGAGGCTGCAGCAGTTCCACCAGTAAGTATATTCCAAGGGGACAATGGAAAGCATCTATATTTTCTGATTAAATCCCATGAATTTTTCTTATTCAACATCCCTGTTACAATACTAATAGTAATAGCAATAACAATGCCCCAAAGTAGCTACGATTTATTAAAGACCTATTATATGTCAGGCAGTATGACATGTACTTGGCACATATTATCTCATCTAATCTTCATGACAATCTTACTTAATATTATAGTTTCCATTTTAATGATGAGAAAAATGAGATGCAGAGGGGTAAGCAATTATCCTGGATTGCTAAGCTATAAATGATCAAACCATTATATGACCACAAAGAGGATTTCAAAGTGATAAACTCTCATTTGACTATATCACATTGTATCAATGCCAGGTTACAGAATTTTATTCAACAAGCACTTAAGGGTGATTATGATAGGTATGAAAGAAGGAGAATGATAAGAAAAAAGAGGTGTTTTAAGAAAGAACTTAGAAGTCCTCTGCGCTGTGGCTCTACAGCATACATTTCTGCCACTCTGGCCACCATGACATGGCAACAGACAAGAAATCAGTCACTACTCAACCCCCTTGCCATCCCCAAAGCTTTATAAATGAGTCATCAAACATGTTTCAGAAGAAGGGTATTAGAACCCACCCTCAGGTCTTATTCCTCCCAAAGCATAGCTAGGATACTCCACTTAGAAATTTCACATCATAAATACACACATGACTGATATTCTTCTATTGCTAAGAAACTAAGCTAAGAAACTTTAGAAACTAAGCTAAGAAAAAGTATGATAGAAAGCCAAGAAGTCATTTCAAGAAATGTGTCCTCCCTTTTCTGTTCTCCTTTTGTTATTATTATTATTATTAACATTATTCTCTTCAAGGACACTAGAACTGCATGCTAATGAGAAAAAAATCCACAAACAAGTCTAACCAATCATTTCAAGTAAATAATTCAGATGTTGAAAGTCTGATCTATGGGCTATTGAGTCATATAACTACTAACAGTTTAGAAATCAAGGCACAAATCTTAAAGCCATTTAATGGGTCCCTCCTCACTAAGATTAGAAGTCTACACCAAAATATATGAAAATTACAAATAATAACTTGAGATAGTTTAACTATCACAGTGAATGTAAATTCTTCATAAAATTATTTAAATAAATCTTAACTATTTTAAATATTGCAGACCAAGGAATTGCCAGTCATTACTGGAAAGTACTGCAAATCAAGATTTTAATTGTCTATTATGTATTTTTTCACCTTGCTTACTCACAACGACCCATGCAAAGATCCAAAATGCAACTTCTACATCAGCTAGAGTTTTCCTTGACCAGAGACACTGCTGCCTACTTTAAGGTTATTGTAGTTGGTTATATACTTTGGGTTCATTCTGCCCTTTTTTAAAGCCAAAAAGATGTTTCTCTCTTAAAACAAGGCAATCAAATTAAGCAAATACATAGAACTAGGCATTTTTCCTATTCAGTTGTCTAAAAAAGTCTAGTTGACAAACTTTTTTTTTCAATACGCCTAGATAAAATTTCAGATATTTGAATAAAGCTCCAGGAACATTAAACCCAAGGTGAATTCTGAAACAATTGTGTCACATTGAAACTAAAGCTTCATTGATTAGTATCAGCCAACTACAAGGTATACATTCCACTGAGTGCCTGAGGATGAAATCACCTGCTGGCTCCCATTACCTATTGGCAGCAGCATAAAAGCATTGCACCTGGGAATGTTTACTTTACTGGGAATCTGAGTAATCAACAAAAGATAAAACCACTGAAAAATCTTATTGTTGACCACAAAAGAAGGATAATAATTTTGGCCTTGAGGTTCTGAATGTATGGAGCAAACTGGAAATGATGCTTCCCTATATCTTCTTAATCCCAGAAGTGCTGGGAAATAAGACACCATGACAGTCTCTTCAATATATGGTGTTGGGAAAATTGAATATCCATATGCAGAAGAATGAAACTAGAACACTGTCTTTTGCCATACACAAAAATCAGATCAAGATGAATTAAAGATTTAAGTCTAAGACCTCAAACTACAAAACTACTACAAGAAAACGTTTTGGGAAACTCTCCAAGAAGTTGGAGTGCACAAAGATTTCTTGAGTAATATCCCACAAGCACAGGCAACCAAAACAAAATGGACACATGGGATCACATCAACTAAAAACGCTTCTGCACAAAAGGAAATAATCAACAAAGTTAAGAGACAACCCAAAGAATGGAATAAAATATATATAAACTATCTATCTGATAAGGGATTAACAACGAGAATATATAAGGAACTTGGACAACTAACTCTATAGGAAAAAATCTAATAATCTGATTTTAAAATGGGCAAAATATCAGAGTAGACATTCCTCAAAAGAAAACATACAAATGGCAAACAAGTATATGAAAATGCACTCAAATCATTGATCAACAGAGCAATGCCAATCAAAACTACAATGAGATATCATCTCAACCCAGTTAGACTGGCTTTTATCCAAAAGACAGGCAATAAAAAATGCCGGAGAGGATGTGGAGAAAAGAGAATCCCCTGTTGGTGGGAATGTAAAGTAGCAAAACCACTGTGGAGGACAGTATGGAGCTTCCTCAAAAAACTAAAAATAGAGCTATCATATGATCCAGCAATCCCACACCAAAAGAAAGAAAATCACTACATGAAAGAGACATCTGCGCCGGGCACGGTGGCTCAAGCCTGTAATCCCAGCACTTTGGGAGGCCGAGACGGACGGATCACGAGGTCAAGAGACCAAGACCATCCTGGCTAACACAGTGAAACCCCATTTCTACTAAAAAATACAAAAAACTAGCCGGGCGAGGTGGCGGGCGCCTGTAGTCCCAGCTACTCGGGAGGCTGAGGCAGGAGAATAGCATAAACCCAGGAGGCGGAGCTTGCAGTGAGCTGAGATCCAGTCACTGCACTCCAGCCCCGGCGACAGAGCGAGACTCCGTCTCAA
>NW_012114710.1:6996770-7036710 GCF_000951035.1 Colobus angolensis palliatus
ACATCTGTACCCCTATGTGTATTATAGAACTATTCACAATAGTTGAGATTTGGAAACAATATAAGTGTCCATCAACAGAAATATGATAGATAAAGAAAATGTGGTACATATACACAATGGAGTACTATTCAGCCATAAAAATAAAGAGATTTTTAATGAGATCTTATCATTTGCAACATGGATGGAACTGGTGGATGTTATGTTAGGTGAAATAAGCCAGGCATAGAAAGACCAACTTTGCATGTTCTCATTTATTTGTACATGCTAAAAATTAAAACTCATGGAGATAGAGAGTAGAATGATGGTTACCAGAGGTTGGCAAGGATAGTTGAGGAGGGGTGACAGTAGGGGAAAAGTTAAAATGGTTAATGTGTACAAAAAATCGTTCAAAACATTGAATAAGAATCTAGTATTTGATAGCACAACATGATGACTATAGTCAATAATAATTTAATCTTGCATGTAAGAAAATTAAAAGAGTAGAACTGGATTGTTTGTAACACAAAGAAAGGATAAATGCTTGAGGTGATGGATACCCCATTTACCCTGATGTGACTATTATACATTGCCTGACTGCATTAAAATATCTCATGTACCCCATAAATATATACACCTGCTATGTACCCACAAAAAATAAAAATTAAAAAAAAGAGAAAAATAAAACCCCATGGTGGATAATAGGAAATAGGAGGGCACCAAAAGACTGCAAGAAGATGTATACAAGCATGACTTGAACATGGAGACTCTGGACCATCTCTAATAGTCTACTCCCTGGAATCAGTAAGTAAACTACAAAAGATATGCTTTGGGGACTCTAGTTAGCAACCGAAGGTAGAGAGGTAAGAATAGTTAAGTACACGGATTGTTCTACTCACTGGGGCTATTCACTGATTGATTTCTAAGTATTTATTAAATATTGCTTTAACATTAAGTCTGAATTTCTTCATGTTCAGTATTTGAATCAGAAGACTTAGTGATTTCTGGCTGTAGTATTGTTGTGTGCCTAGGGAAAGTAACTCTCCTTCCCTGCTTCAACTTTCCTCACCTATACAATGCGGAGAATAATCAATCCCATCTATCTCAAGTAGACGTAATGAAGAGGATTCCAGGTTAATAATTCAGAAGACTTTCTGGGTGAATAATTCTATATAAATGCAAGCATGAATGGAGAAACCAGTAATAAACCACAGGTTATTTGACACCCAAGTTTAGTATTTGATCCACAACAATACCATTGTGTTTTAAAAAGTAACTGGAAATAGTCTCTCAGAGATTGCTTTTCATCTCATCTGAACCACAGCCTGCATGACTTTCTATTTACTATTCTGAATGAAGGAAGTTGTGTGTTTTCCAACACAAAATAGATCAGTGTTGTCAATTGCTTTCTTTTTGCTCTTTAAAATTTTTAGAAAACTTATTCATTGGATGAGTGATCACTTGCTCAGCTACTGAGTGGCATTTTAGATTTCTAATTAAATAAAGTATCTTCAGGTTTCTGATTATATATGACCGCAATTGAAATCCAGCCTTGGAGTTTATACTACTTAAATAACAGCCTACCCCACTGACAGTAACAGTGTGCATCTATTAGCTGGACTATACTCTAGTTTGCTTACTAAACTAGTGTCTGTCATAATTTAAAAGTAGAAGGGAGAAATGATAAACAACATAAGTCAAAATTTTATTTTGTTTCACATATTATTATATACTATTTGTATACATATAGGTACTAGGAATATTACTTGAAAAAATCCATATTTTTATCACATTTTCCTTTTTTGAGTTGTTAATAACTGATACATTTTTAAAACCATAACAATATTATACAACAAAGCTACTTTACTAGAATGAAAGACATAATTCTGCTCAGCTGTTTAGAACATATCAGGCATACAGGTAACAAAAAATATTTAAGTTGCTCTTATCTGATAACATTAAAGAGTAAGGCAGAAAGAATAGGGAACACTGGTAAGAACGTACTCAATCAAAACTTCAACATAGAAGACATAAGTACTGAGAGGTTCCTGAAAACATCCTCAGCAGGCAGACAAATCTTCCACACAAAAAATAGTTCTATCAACAAGGCATTGGATAAACAAGTGAGTGCCCAGTTGGAATAGATCCTTAAAATATTAATAGCAACCGTATCCCTAAATCAATAGTCTTTATAGGTACAATTAGAAGTTAACACTTTCATTGTTCTTTTTTGGTATAATCAAGCACAGATAACAACAAATTATTGATTTTAAAAATCTGTACATAAATAGAAATAAAAACATTACTTTTTTAAAAAAGGAGCAATCATCCGATTCTTCAAGTCAAACCATGGAATTTGTTTTACTCTTGCCCAATAAAAGCAAGTCTTTAAGTTCTACAATAAAGTCATGGTAAATTATTCAATAACTTTAGCTAAAACAGCAGGTCATTTCAACCCTCAAATTATGTGAGTGCATCCTGATAAGCACTGAGCACAATTAAATGTTGTTTCAAAATTTTAAAATAATAACAACTCTTTAATAGTAAAAGTAATTTGTAGAGTCTGTCATTTTGGAGTAGACAAAAGCTCATCGAAAGCAACAATCATTTAGACATAAACAGCTTATTTCAATTGCAGCAGTCATTACTGTAATTGTCTGGTTATCTATGGCAGCTCAACAAATTACCCATAAACTGAGTGGCTTAAAAGAACAGTTTATTATTATATTTCATGGTTCCATGAGTTGAATGGGCTTAGATAGGCAGTTCTTGCTGGATTTCTTATGTGACTGCAGTCATTTGGTGGCTGGGGCTGAAGGCTCACTTAGGCTAGATGTTCAACATGGCTCCTTCACTCATATATCTGCCACCCCAGCTGATACACCTGGAACATCTGAGGAATAGCCAAGCCCAGCATTCTTTTCTCTCCTCATTGCCCCTCCCTTCCCTTCTCTCTCTCTTTCCTCTCTTCCTCTCACCCTCTTTTCATGCAACCTCTTCATATGGCACTGTGAGAATTCTTACAATATGACAGTCTCAAGAGTAGAAGATTTCTTAGGTGGTGGGTGGCTTTCCCCAAAGCACGTGTTCCAATAAAATGTGGGGGATGCAAATCCTCTTACAATCCAGCCTCGACAACTCTGTAGTGTCACTTTCACTGCACATTGGTTACACATGGCAAGCGCATATACTATGAGGAAATATATACTATTATGTATATAGTATATACTATATACAATAAGGAAAGAGGGGCGAACATCAAGAGGCCTGGTTCATTGAGAGGCCATCCGTAAAGATCAGTCACCACAGTAATAAGAGACAATAAGATCAACTAATCTTTTTGTTGTTGTTCTTGTTACTAGTAATAGTATTATAATTTTTAATTTGTCCATTCAAAAAGGGCTAAGTATTATAGAAAGAATTAGATTTATTTCTAATGAAAGATTTTACATTCTCATAATTAGCAGCTGTGAAAAAAAGGAAAAATAAAATGGTTAATTCTAAAAGCACTGATAGGCCAATATTGCTATTGCTTTGCATTGTAACCTTAGATAACGGAAAGTTCTTAAGTTTTGGTTCTATGATTGGTGTCATCACCTAATACGGCTTCTATCATTATGTACAAAAAAATGTATCTTCTCTCAGAACAGTAAAAGTCAATAGGTTATATTTAACTGATATTAAATTTTAAAGTATTTAGTATCAGTGTTTTTAATGGTAGCATGCAAAGGCTCTATGGCAGTTCAATGTGGAAGGATCGTCTTTTAAATAAATTATGCTGAGCTAATTGGCTATTAATAAGAAAAAAATGAAAGTTGTTGTTTACCTCACAACATTAAAAAATGCAATAGATTACAGTCCTAAATGTAGAAGTCAAATCAAGTAGGATTTCTGTCTTCAGTCATGATGGATTAGCTTATACCAGAGCAACACAGCGATGATAAACAACACTAGAAATTTAAAAATATATGAGTTGACACTTACCTATTTTTTAACAAAAGATGGTACAGGACTGTGATCCCTGAGAGAAAAGAAACATGAGGCAAGCCCTGAGATCAACGCAGCTTTCTATCTAAAAGCACTTCTAGAGTATGGCCTGGAGAATTGGAGTACAAGTCAGAAAAAAAAAATCCAGAGGAAAGAAAAATAAGAGTTTGGTGTTGCTGAGTGGCAGAGTGGCAAAATGTTTCAGAGCAGGATACTAGAAAAAGAGAACTGCACAGAGAAGACACTCCAGAAATCTGCATGGGATTCTCCTTCAGTCTTTGGCTGATTATTAAGCTGTTAGAGTGAGGCTCTGAAGTATTCTGGGGAGCTGAGAGCTGAGTGAAGATCCTGGAAGTCTCCCAGTATTAGGATACATAGGATACAGAAAAGGCATGCCTGAGATTATGCCAAGTCTATTACTAGTGTAGAGACTGCTTTAGAGTTGCCTGAACTGAGCTTAAAAATGGCCATCACAAAAAGGAGAGTAATCCACTAGTAAATTTACTGTTTGCCAGAACAAAAAGTAATATTCAAAATAAAAAGAAAGAAAAAAATAGAAAAGACAAAACAGCAACAACAAAAGGCCCAGACTCTAGGCAATGTAGTAATAATTATGTCCTTAGGCAGTAAAAATTACTAGACATGTGAAAAGTTCACAAAGTATAATACTTACCCTGGAAAACAAAAGAATAGTCAATATAAATGAAACTTGAGATGACCCAGTTATTAAATTTTCAGATAAAAATTTATGTAGAATAAATATGGTCAAAGACTTAAAAGATAGTCATAATGAATGCACAAATGGAGAATGTCCATTTTAAAATGGAACCTATGGCCAGGTGCCATGGCTAATGCCTATAATCCCAGCATTTTGGAAGGGCGAGGTGAGTGGATCACTTGAGCCTAAGACTTCAAGACCAGCCTGGACAACATAGCGCAACCACCCGGTCTCTACTAAAATTACAAAAATTAGCTGGGGGTGCTGGCACATGCCTATAGTCCCAGCTACTCAGGACACTGAGGTGGGAGGATCACTTCAACCTGAAAAGCAAAGGTTGCAGTGAGGTGAGATCATGCTATTACACTCCAGCCTGGGCAAGGGAGCAAGACCTTGTCTCAAAAAAAAAAAAAAAAAAGGAAAAAAGGAAACTATAAAAAAGAACCAAATGAAAATGGCAGAACTGAAAATTACAAATACATGAAATAAATATGCATGGGTGGGCTAGACACTAGATTAGAGACAGAAAAAGAAAAAAATCACTAAACTTTAATATAGATCAATACAATTAAGGAGTGAGAGAGAGATAAAGAGAAACCGGGGGAAAATGCACAAAGCCTCAGAGATCTGTGAGACAATAGAAAATGGTGTGACGTAGTATGATTGAAATCCCAGAAGAAGGAGAAAATGAAGAAAAAACTATAATGAAGAAAACAGAATAATGGCCATAAATTCCCCAAATTTGGAGAAAAGCATAAATATATATGTATAAGAAGCTCAGCAAATCCTCAGAACGATAAATACAAAGTAAACCATGTCTAGGTCAAACTGCTGAAAATCAGACATTTCACTGGTTATAAACTCTTGTTCAATCTTTTATTTTTCTCAATACTTTAAAGATGCTGCTTCATTGTCTTCTTACTTGCATTGTTTCTGATTAGAAATCTGCTGCCATCTTATATTTATTCCACTGTATGTGATATCATTTTTTCTCAGGATCTTATTAAGATCTTTATCACTTGTTTTGAGCAATCTGGTTATAATGGGCCTTGGTTGAGTATTCTTTATCCCTCCCGAACTTGGAGTTTGTTGGCTTCTTGGATCTGTGGGCAAAGCCTCAGATATGTGAGACAACAGAATTAAATTTAGAAAATTTTTATTAAGTTAAATTTTTTTATTTTCATTACATTTAGAAAAATTTGGTCATCATTTCTCTAAATATTTTTGTCCTCACTTTTGTCCTATCCTTTGGGGACATCAATTACATGTACATTAGGCCACCTGAAGTTTTTGTCCAGATCATTCATGCTCTTTTAAGTTTTGTTTATTTCTAACTCTCTTTCCTCTCTGTTTTTGATTTTGGATAGTTTCCAGTGCTCTGGCTTGAAGTTCATTAATCTTTTATTCTGAAATGTTTAATTTGTAATCTTATCCAAAGTATTTTATACTTCTTGCATTGTAGTTTTCATCTCTAGAAGTTCAAGTTAGGTCTGGTTATATCTTCCATGTCTCAACTTAACTTTCTGAACAAACAGAATACAATTATAATAAGTACTTTAAATGTTCTTATCTGCTAATTCTAATATCTGTATCAGATCCAGGTTAGTTTTTATTGATTATCTCCTCATTGTGGCTTTTATTTTCTTATTTCTTTACATGACTGGTACTTTCTTATTGGAAAGCAGACATTGTGAATTTTACCTTGTTAGGTTCTGGATATTTTTGTATTCCTGTACATATTCTTGAGCTTTTTTCTGAGACACAAATTATAAATTATTAGAAACAGTTTGATCCTTTCATATCTTGCTTTTAGAATTTGCTAGGCAAGACTGGAGCTCAGTTTGGGGTTAATTATTCCTAAGTACCAAGGACCCACTGTGTAATCTACCCAGGGTTTCATGAATCATGAGGTTTTCCATGCTGGCTGGTGGTAACTGACATGCGAGTGAGCATTGGGCACTGTTACCTCCATACTTTGGGGCAGTTCTTTCCTCAGACTCAGCTTGTCTCGTAACACATATATGTTGATCAGTAATCACCTGACTACTTCAGGAAGATGATCTGCAGCTCTTCAGAATTCTCTCTGTGCAGATCTCTCCTTTCTGGTACTTTGTCTTGTAAATTATAGCCCCTTTGATTTCCCTGGCGCTCAGCAATGTATCCTTAACTCAGGGAGTCAGTCAATCTTTGCCTGGGTTCCCCCTCCTTGCATCATGGCCTGGAAACTCTCTTAAGGCAAAAAACTAGAGCAATCATAGGAATCATCTCATTTTTCTCATCTCTCATAGATCACTATCCTTCATTACCGTTTCTTCAGTGACTTGAAATTTGTAGTTCCTTATAATTTGCTCATTTGTTAATGTTTCCAGAAGGAGGGTAATCTAGTTCCTGTTACTCCATTTTAGAGGGTATACTATATGTAAAGCTAACTAAACTTCTATGTGTAAAATATTAGGGGACAAATTTTTAAATGGAAAATTAATAAATGTAATAGTCAAGATTATTTTAGAAGAATCAGTTAATTTGGTGAAGAAGTTAAAGAAAATATTATAATACAGACTGGGTCAGTTTGGAGGCCTGTCAACTTTAATGGAATGCTTTGTTAAAAATATGCCATTCTTCGTCCCAGTAGTGTGCCGCAGAACATTTATACATGGAGACAGATGGTATTGAGGGCCTTAAAAGCCACGGTAGAAAACAGGAGAGCAAAGCCAGATGGCCAAAGAAAAGCCTGAATCCATAAGAAAATGCTTATTGCTCTGAAGGTGTAAATATAGACAGGTTAAGATTGGTAGAAGATTTTTGCTCCAGGACAACCTGTACCCCTCTCACATATTTTGCTTTGAAACAATGCACCTACATACTATGTGCTATTCATTTTTAAATGGTAAAATGACTATCCTAAGATTCCAAACATGGGCCTGTGAAATATATGTTCTGCTTTATTTTTATACAATTAATATTTCCTTCTTTCTCTTTCACAACAGAAGCAGCACTCTCTCTCTGTGCAATGGCACAAGCAGAGTTCAAGCGATTCTCCTGCCTCAACCTCCCAAGTTGCTAGGATTACAGGTGCCTGCCACCACGCCCGATTAATTTTTATATTTTTAATAGAGACTGGGTTTCACCATGTTGGACAGGCTGGTCTTGAACTCCTGACCTCAAGCAATCCATGTGCCTTGGTCTTCCAAAGTCCTGAGATTACAGACGTGAGCCACTGTGCCCAGCCAGAAGCAGCACTCTCTTGATTTCGTCCTCATCCCCTTGTCCAGGGCATCACCCAACAATTCTTCTCATCTCTTGCATTTCGACTTGCCCCTACTCCAATCTTTGTCCTTAGCCTCCAGGTATTTTATTTCCTCACCAACCATAAAAAAATTTCCTGTCAACCATTTTCTTCTTCAAACTCTAGCCTCATTTCTCATCTTCTCTTTTGCCACCAAATTTCTGTTCCTGTTCCCTCTTGAATTGAAACCTCTTTTCAGACAGTTGCCCTCTGAAAAGGGTTTAACAAATTTATAAATCTTGTTACAATACTCATTCTTCTCAAACTCTCTAATCTACTTAATATCTTCATGAGATATTAAAGATCTCATGAAATTCTATTTTCTTTGGTTTTTCTCTGCCAAGGGATAAACACAGATCATCAGACTCATGGTTACAGAGCACTACTCTTAACTGGCTAACAGTCAGTGTCATATAGAGACTGAAGCAAATGAGCTACGACTAATTCCAGATCTGCTGGAATTAATCCTCACAGGACAATCTTTACTAAAATGTTATCAAAATCAGATGTGTGGCACATATCTGTCTTTAAAACATAGATTCCTTGAAAGTAAGAACTAAAATTTGCTCAACATGATCTTAAATATCAAGGTCAGTATCATGCATTCATTAAATGAGTTCTTCCTTAAATATATTAAAGACTAAATAAACTAAAGGACAAAAGCAGTGATAAGTGTTGACAGGTAAATAGGCAAATGGAAAGAAAATGAAAATTGTACAACCACTTAGAGATTGCATAATTAATAAAACTTACAGTTTCAAATTTGAAATGATAGCAGAAAAAGAAAAGCTACTTTTAAAAAGCTACTGAAAAACCTGGTTAGAAGATATATTTTTAAAATATTTTATTAATAGAAAAATTTAAACAGTCACAAAAGTAGGACAACGTAAAAAATGAGCCCACTGTCAAACTGTAATGATCAATTCATGGCTACTCTTGGAAAATACATTTTTAAAACAAGACAATCAAATTAGAAAAAAATTTAAAAAGCAAAAGCATGTAGTTAATATTGTGGCTAAAATAAAAGAAAAATATTTCACAAGCATCAGCTATGTTAAGGGCTCTGTGCTCTTTGCTATTCTTTGGAAATACAGTGTCTGTATCCATCACAGCCAGTGACACCCTCTTTTTAATAAAAGCAGCTCCTTTAAGGGGTAGATTTCTGTCTTGATTTAACTTGCTGGCAATTGCACAGGCAGAACTACTTCCCTTGCAAATAAACTCAACTTCACAACAAACTGACAATGCATCTAAAGGACTTAATTTCATTATCACCTAACTTATCAAGCAGCCTCCAAGACAGCACTGCCCAAATTACAAAGAGAGTAGATGTTATATGTTCCTGAGTTACCACAGGTATCAGCTCAGGCTCCAGTTACAGGAACTGCTCCATCTTGCTGATACAGTAGAAGGATATTGTGGTGTACAATATCCCAAGTGCAGTCTTTGCAGGAAGGATGAGGGCAGATGCATCCTCCTAAGTAAGGCACAGACGTATAGCTACATCAGGATTATATGTGGTGCTGTGTAAGGTTTTATTTGGTTGATGATATTCGTGTCTTCTGGGAGCTAACTCACTTGGCCTCTAGAGTTCAGAGAAGCATTAACCCATTGTAATTATCAGAAGAATGTCATGAGCTGTCTCACTGGTGTAGTGACTAGAAGAGGGGAAATAAATCTATTGTGAAGCTCTACTATGTCACTTGACTTATTTTGCTTTAAGCAAAACAATGAAAGAGAACCACAAATAGCAGTTACCAACTATTACTGCTTCTTGGTGTATTTTAAACTACATGAGAACCTATCTCTGATCTCTTTTTTGTTCTTACAACAATGTAGTTGGGAGTCTAGATAAAATCCACACTCCAAGTTTGAACTTCAGCTTCTTCCATTTTTGTTTTGATCCCCTCAACTGCCCCATTTAATTTCCGCTTTGTAGATGCATAAAGTGTTTCTTTGCTGCCCTAATTATCTCAAAATTCAAGGCTTTGAAGTGTTAGTTTTATGGGGTTTTTTAATATCCCACAAAATTTGACTTTGTCTCTTCTTCTTATTAAGGAATACTCTGAAGAATATAATATATGGCTTAATTTCTTAACTCCTCTCTCTAGCAAGCTATTTCTCATGAATTTATCTCTGAGAAAAATTGAAACAGGAAGTTCAACTTGCCCAGAGCAACTAGCATAATGAGAGGGTATTGTCATAGGCAATGTGTTATTTCAGGGGTCCCCAACCCCTGGGACCAGTACCAGTCTGTGGCCTGTTGGGAACCAGGCCACACAGCAGGTGAGTGGCTGGTAAGCAACTACCCGCTTGAGCTCCACCTTCTGTCAGATAGATCAGCGGCAGTAATAGACTTCTCATAGGAGCAGGAACCCTACTCTGAATTGCACATGCGAGGAATCTAGGTTGTGCACTTCTTATGAGAATTCAATACCTGATGATCTGAAGTGGAACAGTTTCAATCCCGAAACCATCCCTCTCTCCTCAGCCCCGTTGCTGTCCATGGAAAAATTGTCTTTCATGAAGTTGGTCCCTAGTGCCAAAAAGGTTGGGAACTGCTGTGTTATTTGAAACTCTTCATCTGGTGTAAGAAACACAGAAAGGAAGTCTTGTCAGACACATTAAGACTTCTTCTAGTCAGAAGAAAAGGCACTAATTTGGTATACCAGCTGTTGGATAATTGTTGTCGGACAATAAATGATTGAAGAAGAATCAAAGAGAAGACTCTTGCAATTCTGTAACACATGGATGAAATTTCCGGAGAATCATTTCTATGATGCCATTCCTGCAGCAGGAGCTACCAAATTCACTCCGTTATGTCAGTGACTGTTGTTATTCTGTATGATAATAATTACCTTAGTAGTAGCATCACTAAAATGGGACTATTACTGTCTCTTTAGGTACCTCATTTTCTTGAAGAATTCACAACTGTAGACTGTAGCATAAAACACAACTGTTTGATTGTGTATCAGATACCTCCTGGGAGAAGTTTAAAGATTACTCAGCATATTATTTGCCAGTTTAGGTTCATTTACCTTTCTTATGAGTTCCAAATCAAATTTGAACTCGTTCATTCAGGCCATCCTTCACAGGGATTTTCTAGTGCCACAGTGATTTTTATCCTCCTTCTAAAAGTAACCCTCATTAGTATGAACAGTTAGTTTCCCTAACCAGAGACAGCTGCCATATCCTTGAAATTCACCGTGGATAGGCATAATGTTGATGATCATTTCCTTTTACTCCTTTTTTTGGTCACAAAACCTGCTCTTTTGGTATTTTCTATATCTGTTAGTGGTATCACCATTTACTCATTTGTCCAAGCTAAACATAAAAAAACTTATAATTGTTCATTCTTCCTCCCTATTTAGAGATTCTGCTATGTCATGCCCATTTCACCTCTTTTAAGACCATTCCCTCTTCTATTCCTGCTGCCTTACTTAGTTCCAGCCATCCTCCTGTCTCACCTTGACCACTAAAGTAGTTAAATAGTTTAAGAAAGGGATAAATTTACCTTTATTTCTTCCCTCTTTCACACTAATGCCTGAATTAATTTTTTAAGAATTCTTTCCCATAAAATACTCAGTGATTTTTCTATGTTCTACACACAAAGGCATTACTCAAGAAATATTTATCGAGTATCTATTATGTATTACAAATTAAAGAGCTGAGTACACAAAGGTAAAAAAGATCAAATCCCTTGCTCTCAAGAAGCTCACAATCTAGAAGAAAAAACAGCATATCAACGTATGTGACAAGTGTTATGATATTAGAGTGATATGCAATGGACAGTGGTAGTATGATACAAAAAAGAGAGAATGATCCATCTCATCTGGAGTTATTGGAGAGAAATGTATGCATGTATGCATTTGACTCTATCCTGAAGTATGCGTAAGTTTTTTCTAGGAAGACAAATGAGAGAAGGCCTTTCAGGCCAAGACAACAACATGTGCATCAGTTGCAATAGCAGAGTAAGCATTGCTTATTTAGAAAACCACAAGTTATTAAACAATGGGTAAGAGAGTATGAATAGTATTAGACGATGCATATAAAGGAATCTAAATATTTAATCTGAAGGTTATGATAAGCCATTAAAGAAATTTAAAGAGGAGTATAATATAGGTCAGGTTTTTGTTTTACAACAAAGAGACTGGAATGAAAGGGAGAGCAAGTGGGATGTTATTACAATAGGTAAGACATGACGAAGCTCTGAATTAAAACAACAGCAATTGAATTTGTAATGGCTGGAGTTAGGGCAGAGAGAAAATGAATCCTTACCAAGTAATACAAGGCTCTACAAATTATGGTCAAATTCTAGCATAGTGCTTTGCATGCAGTAAATACTTAATAAACCCAATAAATATCTGTTGACTGAATAAACAAAATTATCTTCTGTATCTATTACTTATCACTGCCTAAGAAACCATCCTGAAACTTGTAGCTTAAAACAACAATGTTTATTACTTCTCTCAGTTCTCTGGGTTAGTTGGGTGCTACTTCTATTGATCTTGCGTGGGTTCAATTACATCCCTGCTTGTCAGCTGGGACGGTTCCTCCCAGATGATGTGGTCTTGCTCTTTCCATGAGAACCTTCTCTTATGTTCTCTCCTTCCACATGGTCTCTCTCACTTTTTTTTGAGGCGGGGGGCGGTGGGGGGTGAGGTTAGTCTTTGTCCATGAGTCTTTCATCCTCAAATAGGATAATCTGAACTCTTTCAGCCTTGATGATTTCAAAGCTCTAAGCAGGCAAGCCCCATGCATGAGCATTTATCAAGCTTCAACTTACATCACATGGTCAAGCTTAGTCAATATGAGAGGAAATTTTACAAAGTGGGTCTACTGGTAGGCGTGATTCTTTGGATACCATCATTAGAGTAACCACACACCTCTCTATTTATTTTACACCACTTCCCTCACAAGAACTTCATGTTTTAATCCATTGCTGTTCTCCTTTGTTCCCAGAAATGTCATGCACTTTCATGCCTTCTTGACTTTAGGCAGGTTTCTCGCCTTATACCTCACAGTGCTCCCTTCTGCACTGGAATATTATCTGCTCACAAATAAAAAGTACCTATTTTCAAAAGTTAACTCAGATGACATCTCCTCGGAGAAGGCTTTCCTGCAAAACACATAGAAGGAAGATCTTTGTCTCCTCTCACTTACTTTGCTCATAAGTTGTAGTAGTAACTTCAATGTGGAGGGTAACCCTGGCATTCTTGGCAGAACCAGTACAGCGATTCATAACTAGAAATGAGTTACACAGAGCCTACTTCCAAAGAACTTATTTCAGGGCAGAAAGAGGAAACATCTAGAACAAAAGAGGGATAATACATCAGAATTTACTTCTGGGTCCACTTTTGATGGGACCCAGAAGAAGATGGGTCCACCCATCTTCTTAGCCTTCTACAGGACCTACTACCTGTGTCAGAGACCATTTGCCCATGTGGTACTGTTAATCAAAATGATTCAAAGAGCCCTCTAGATTACTTTACATTTCATGCTTGTATCAAAACATCTCATGTACCCCATAAATAAATATACCTACTACGTACCCATGAAAATTAAAAATTTACAAAACAAAGAGCACTCTAAATTATCACTTTAAACAATGTGACACAACCCTGAATGTTCAGGATACCCTAGTGCATGATGCACATAGCGGTCAGCCCTATAGTCCTTTTAGGGGATGAACTTCTTGTTATATATGTGGATATTTGTACCAAAGGGTCTGACAACAGTTCTAGCAGGTACATGCAGCAACTGCAGGTAAGAATTAGTTGCCAGTTTGCTTACCACGTTGTGACAGAGATGGTAATCTTCATGAAATATTCTATTTGCTCTCCAACATTCCCCAGCCTGTTTGCATCTAGGTAAAGACATGTAACTACTTTTAGCCAAATAAATAAGTGCAAAATAGGCTATGCATGATTCTCCAGTTTCTCTCTTCCCTTATTATAATGTCTGAGTGGAGACCGCTAACCTAAATAATACTGCTACAAGGTCTTAGTCTCCATCAATCCTGGTGCAGAGCCCTCTGTCAACCATGATGACACATTGTAGAGCAAGAAATAAACTTTTGCACATTAAGTCACTAAAATTTGGAGGTTCGTTGTTACCAACAACACAACTTACCCTAGCATGACTAATATATATTACTCAAACATTGGATTTTGCTTCAGTCATCCTTGAAATAATATTTCAACACGCATTTATTGAGTGGCTATTATGTACCAGGCCCTCTATTAAGTACTTGAAGTCAGTTAATGTTTTTAAAAATGCTGTCTTCTGGAGTTTATATTCTAATCAAGAAAATCATAATTGCTATCAATAATTGTGACAAGCACAAACAACTTTGACAGTTGATATTTTCATAATATTAAGAACATGACTATATGCACTTTTTTATAAAACACAAAATTAGAATATGCTTATCTTAGCTGGGAACATGATACTTATTTACATTTTATTCAAGTCTTGCTCTAAATTATTTAAAATGAGTAGCCTCTTGAAAGGAGCACCAACAATTTTAGAATTCTGAGAAATGGTGAATGAAAAAATAAATAGTCACTACCTAGCCAAAGGCTACTGTCATGCCAAATATAGTAATCAGTCTATAGCCAGCCAGAGAAGTCAGTCGTCATCAGCTTCCACTCATTATTTTAAAAGCACTTAGAGAGCAAAGCCAGATTTCTTCCTGTCATTTGCTAAGGCAAGTCACTGAGTTGAGGGTCTCAAATCCAAATGCCTATAGTACAGGAAGGAAGTAGAAAAGGAAAGTAAACCAGGTGTTTGTTTTTAAAGTATCAGCTGCTAAAACAATAACCATTTTTTAATTTTTACTAAATTATGGCTCAAAAATATTATAATGCAAACATGTATTATAGTGGAGATTATATTTTAAATTGTGCATTAGACATGCACATGAAAAGACAGAAGTTGCTAAGTATTAATTTTCTTTTTTCTAAATCTTGCTCCTTTCTTTCATACCAAGATGACCATACCTGCTTGCATATTTTATGTGGTACATGCAGTACAGAATTTAGCCTTGAATCTTTTAGTAGAGAGTTTGATTGAGTTTTATTCAACAAATAGCTATTCACAAACATAAATATATCTCAACATGTATGACATCTTTGTACAATGTCTTTTACCATTAAGAAAACTGCTGCACAGAGATATTTGTAGAATTTTAATATTTTAGACCTTCTATTTAGTTTTCAGTGACATATTTCTGCAATTCAGAAGATCCTTTGTTTGCATGATTAAAATTAATTGAGAAAACAAGTTAATTGAAACTAAGTGTTAGCTTATTTTTATAAACTTTGAAAACAGAAGAGTATTTTCTAGAATTCAGTCTCAACTTCAATATCAGAGGGAATGTAGTTTAAGCCATAACTTTCACCTGTGGAAACCACTTTCATCAGAAGAATATAAACCAATATTCCTCGTCAGATGGGTTTCCCTAAGATTCAATTTTCCCTAAAAGGGGCACATTAAGTCATTTGTAAACACTTGTGAAGGTCCTTTCATGGCATATATATACATTTTAACATCAACCCAAAAGCCTGAGATGTATCCATTAGTCTCTGAAGATGAAGCAAGGATTTTCCCAAGATGGCATGAGTCAGTCAATTTCTTTCACTCTTAAAAACACAAAAGTATCTTCAACAGGCACAACTAAAGTGGTACAACTGAGTCACTAGCCTCTGCATAATACAACAGAAGACTTAGTGAATGCTGCTTCTAGCACATAAAGTAAGACATTGAGTTATCTACATTTCAAGTCACAGAAGCATTTCCAGCTTGAGTGTCACTTACCCCAACCAAGGCAAGCTCTTTTTTCCCCCCCTCATTGAGTACAAAGTAATTCCTGGCAAATTGGAATGTATTCCTCCAAAGTTTCCCCACTGAGATTTTTATCCCAGGAGTTTGATGTTGACATAGACTTCTACAGAGGTTCCAGCTAGAGTCACTCCCTGGTATTTCTTGCCTAATCTTCATTAAGCATTGCAAGACTTGTTTCAACAAGTCTTCTGTTTTCTGATGTTGTGTCTCTCATGGGCTTTATTTCCAAAAGTTATTAAGTTTCATTTATATTCTCATTTATAATACATATAAATGTATCTAACCAGGTGATAATTGTTTTATCTGGGTTTTCATTGGCTGCAATAAAACATGACACAAATATTTTAACTTCTTCCCTCAACTTATCCATTAGCTTCTTAGCTGTTTCTTCAACACCTTGAGCTCATATTTCAAGTTGGAATGAACTTGCCAATTTAAACAATTATTTATGTTTAAGACACACAATTTCCTGTGTCTTTATACTCCTTGATAAACTCCCCATCTATAAAAGGAATTTCTGATCGCCAAGGCAGTTTTTGTAGGTAATACTAGAAAAATTTATAGCAACATTACTCAGATATTTTAAAATTCAAAAGCAAACCAAGTAAAAAAAATTTCAGAACCTTTTCTCAAATCATTATGTTTCTCATCAAACAAGGTTTCCATTAATCAATCATATTTCTTATTGTGATTGCTTACATAATAGTGTAAGAGCTATATTTTTTTTAAAAAAAAACCCATTTTGCATATTAAACAGATAGGAATAATCTCACTTTTGGAAAGAAATATGCTCTATGCCATATGTTCTCCTCTTAGATTATTATTTGTTTTCTCTCTTTTGATAAGGTCTTTGTAAAAGAAATCATCTTTCTTTCTGCAAAAGAACATGACAATACAAATGCAATAATATATGGCAACTGAAATTCAGTCTCTTTATTAGGAGGGCAAAAAGGAAACTACAGTTCACTCTACTGCTGAATTTGAGCCTAGTGATGTCAGATCTTCTGATTCTCCAATGAAAGGCAAACCCTGATTTTCTATAAAACCACCCAACTTTTACAGGTTGAGAACTAATTCCTATTATGTTTAAAATATTGTTCAGTCTAAACAAAAGTCAGAACAACATTCAACCCATGGCTGGCTTATGGTGGGTCATGTTTTTACGTCACATAAATTCAGCCCCTTGTCCAACTTCCCTACATCTCACCTCAGATTGGGCCGCAGAGCCTGATTTCATAAATTCTTAAGTAAATCAGTTATGTGTAGCCATTATCCATCGAAAGTACTGCATGACATTCAAAGAAATACTGAAAAAAATGAATTTATCCAATAACTTATCAATGTTACATTAACATACTATCATTAGCATACACTGAAATATTTCAATGTGTTAAAGGAATTTTAATCAAGAACAATCTGTCAATCATGGCCTATATAACCTGCCTCACAAATTAATAGAATCAAGATCAAAACATTATTCTTGTCCATTAAAATGAATAATTTTTTTTATCACATAGCCAAAAACAGTCTGAAGAGAGCTTGCTTTACAAATCCTACACAATAGTTTTTACAAATTCAGATACATGCACAAAAAATATCAGACTATTTCATTCCATGAGAAACAATGTGCAAGGACTGGCTTTCTGACATTCTTCTCCAAATAGGGAGACAAACTAGAAAATAAATTATTGAATCATAATGAACTATCTGTATGGTCTTCAAATTCAACTACCATTGAACATGTAAACATTCAGGGCCAATAAGGCCCAGAAGATAAAGCCTTAAGGAAAGGCCAGGTATTCAGCTTGGAGAACCCAAAAGTAGAGAGTAAAAAAATACATTTGGTGAAATATTATAACTATATAACGTATCAAAAATATTTTACACACATACACAGTTTGTCTCCAAAAGACAGAGCATATTATGTACTGTACTGTAAAAAAAAAAGAAAAGAAAAAATAAAGGTCTTGAAAGTTACATTTCCTGTTAGCTACCCGGATCCAAGAATATCTTCTCTTAAATTCAGAGAGAGCCTTGTATATCGTTAAACATTCAGTCTCAAGGATGACACTGTGTCATACAAAAAAACTGACCAAATGTGATCATCCCTTTCTTCTAAGACAAGACTTTATCCTGGGATGCATTGACAGACATCCTGAATTCCTGAAGTCCCTGAAAGTATGGATAAAATTTTGTGTACATGTAAATTTTTCTAAGAACAGAGCTTACAGTTTCCATGATTTTTTTTAAATAATTGAAAACATCCGGCCGGGCGTGGTGGCTCAAGCCTGTAATCCCAGCACTTTGGGAGGCCGAGGCGGGCGAATCACGAGGTCAGGAGATCGAGACCATCCTGGCTAACACGGTGAAACCCCGTCTCTACTAAAAAATACAAAAAACTAGCCAGGCGAGGTGGCGGGCGCCTGTAGTCCCAGCTACTCGGGAGGCTGAGGCAGGAGAATGGCATGAACCCGGGAAGCGGAGCTTGCAGTGAGCTGAGATCTGGCCACTGCACTCCAGCCTGGGCGACAGAGTGAGACTCTGTCTCAAAAAAAAAAAAAAAAAAAAATGGAAAACATCCACTTGGTTTTAAATCATTATTGTGCTAGGAGCTGTAATGAAAGAAAGAATTTGATCAGTATTTCTGATTAAGAACCTAAGATAACCAAACCTTATTTAAAAAATAGCTTTCAAGTAAGTCATTAATAATTATTTGGCCAGGTCCTCATTAAATGTGCAGTAAAGAATTAGGGCTGTTCAATAAATTCATTAGAAAAAGTAGTGAAGTATTGAAAAAATACATGGATTGAGGAGCCAGAGAGACCTATGTTCTATCCAAGTTCTGCCTCTAATTAACTACATGACAAACAAGGTACTTACACATTCTGAGCCACTATTTCTCCCTCTGTCAAAGGTAATAATTCCCACCTCAACAATGACTACCTTACAGAGTTTCAGAGAAATTAAAAATTCTAACAGTTCCTGTGCCCAGTAGTAATTCAGTAACAGTAAGGTTCCTTTCTCCTTTCTTTCCTATTGAATAAATGCTCCTCATGATTACCTAAAATATCTACTACATTCATTCCTGGTAACCATGAAGGCCAAAGCTAGGTAACCTGTAAAAGTGGCTACAGGATGTAAAAACATATGAACAATATCCACCAAAATAAACAAAGGGAACTTAATATTCTTTCAACAATGCTAAAGCCACAGAAGGCCCCATTCATGTGACAACTCTAAAAACTATTAACAAATAGCAATAAATATTTGACCGAACCGAGAGAGTAAACTGTCATTTATAAGCCTAAGGCTGAGTCACAGAAGGGAAATGGAAAACATTTTCAAGGGTAGTATTCCCTACCTGGTGAAAGAGACTGCAGAACAAAATTATGAAGTCAAGAGAGTACTTTTCCTGACCAAAACTGGCTTTGGGATGCAACTGGAGAGAGTAAATTGAAGGATTTCAGGACACTCACCAGGGCCCCTTAGATAAAGAGTGTGGCCACAGTGTTTGCACCTAGGGGTCCCTTGGTATGGGCAGCACACAAAATAAAGTGGAGTTTTGTCACCTGAAAACATCCTGAAACACCTGAAAACAGAACTACTCATGAAGTGGGCAAGTGTAAGATGAGACCTGAGGGCAAAAATTAGACTACATTGGCTCCCAATGCCCACCAGAGAAAAAGCTGCCATTAATCTGTAGGGAAGCAAGAAAATAAAGATAAATGCTCTTACATATGTATACCGCCAAATTTCTATTTGAGACTGTACTTTATATTTTCCTACTTCAGAGAAATTAAAATGTTCTTTCTTTCATAAATCTATGATAATAGTAGACAGAAGTTTCTCAATTAACTTATACTGCAAATTTAAAAATTGACAATATTATGTCTTTCTGCAATTTTGAAAAATCTTATTCTCTTTGAAAACACCCAGTCTATAACTACTAATCCACATAGCTACCAAAGGAGAGCATGCCTGCTAACATTTACTATCAAGTAATCTAAATTCATCACTTTAATCATTATTAATATGACTAGACAACAGCAGTTTCCCAAAAATGTGGGGGGAAAAAAACAGAAGGCAAAAAAGAAGTTGAGCACACTGGGTGATCAGAATTAATAACTACTAGTGAATATGCTAATTCTGGAAACAGGACAGAACTTTAAAAAAGTTCTAATTAGAATTCTCAACGAGATTTGAAATATATATATATTGCTTTTTTGAGAGTAAACTGCTAAAAAAATAGAGCGCAAAAGGAGAACAAACACTTTTTAATAATTAGAAAATTGATTGACAGATTAATTAATAGAAGCAATGATTAAGAGTATTGCTCTGAAAGCCAAGTCTATGAACCAAACCTTGAGAAATTCTACAAGAAAAGGATTATGATCCTAGAATTATGTATGATATGTCAAACTATCACTCTTATGTGAAAGTGAACATTTACTCAAGAAACGAATGAATGAATTATAGGTATACAAAGCATTACAAACCTATTAAGATTGCGAAAGCTGGTAGCAGATATTGTTTCTCCCCTATGTTGGCCTGACTTCAGCTGAAATTAAAAAAAAAAAAAAAAAAATTAATGCTATCTTTCCCTGCCAGAGCCCATTCTGACTACAGATGAAGTAGGCCCTACCCCTGGTAGCCTTCAACAAGTTAACTAATAAAAGAAGGTCCATAAATCCACCAGCTCTCTCATTCTTTGGACAGTACAACTCTGAAATGTGTTTTCTACACTGGCTCCCACAACTGTCCCAGAGAGATTAAGCTGCAGTTACTCAAAATGACAAATGCTTGCTAAGGTATCCTTTACTGGCTTTCCTACTTCTCTTTACCAATTCCCCATTCCCCTATCTACCTACAGTTCCTAGAATCGACTTGCCCTTGAAATCCTGGAAGCCAAGCTGAGATTACACTTCTGCTCCAAACAATTAGTTAAAATGTATAAGAAAAAACTATTGTCAATGCAAGAAAGAAAAACCACAAGCACAACTGGAAATTTTAGCAGATCTACCTGAGAATTTGATAGAAAAAGGAGACGTAAGTAACAAATGGCAAGTTTGATATAATGACTTGAATATAGGAGAATATTATCAAAGATTTGCCTTTCCCATACAGCAGCAAACCAAGACGACTTCAGAAAAATTCAAAGAACAGATTATTTCTACCTTATTTAAACCATTACAGAGAAGAAGGAAGTTTTAACTGTTAATTTTATGAAGCACCTATAACCTTAATTCTAAAAACTAGTCAAATTTGCATGTCTACCTGTGAGCATGCACCCACTCACACACTAACTATAAAGTGATATAATTTGAGAGTGCAATGAAAAACATTCTAATGAAAATACTAGAAAATCAAATCCAGAATTAGATCAAGAATATATTACCACATGACCAAGCTGGCTTTATTCCAAGAAAACAAGGATTAAACAATTTAGGAAATCTAATACTGTAGTTTTTTATATTGATATGTCAATAAGTTAAAACCATACGTTTCTATAGATGATAGAAAGCCACAAAATACATCTATCCCTATATTATGAATAGAGCTTCCTTAATGTGATTCAGACTAACAGAAAAAAAGAAAGCATCATCATTTCTAATGGTGAAAATGAGGCACTTCTATTCAAGTCAAAGAGAAAAGAATATTTGCTGTCATTTCCATTACCTAACATTGCTCTGAAGTTTCCAGTCAACACAATGAGTCAAGAAAAAGAAGAGAGGTAAACATAGGAAAGCAAGTAAGCAAATTATGAGGATTTGCAAATGATATAATTATCTATCCAAGAAAGGTGAGAGCACCAAATGAAGAACTTAGCAATAACAAGTGTAGTAGATGACTAAATTACAATATTAATACACAAAATTAGTAAATCCTGTTAGCAATAATGTTTGAATGGAACAGCCCTATTCATAGTCCTATAAAGATAAAAACTATAGTATTCCTAAACATGAACCTAAAAAAAAACTATACCACTATAAAATATCGTGAAAAACACTATAAAAGTTTACTGAAGGGCATAAGAAGACTTTCTAAATAAAGTTCATGATATGCAGATTCTTAGATGGGAAGACTCAATTTTGTAAAGATGTCAGATTTTTCCCAACATAATTTATAAATTTAATGCACTGTAGTTCCCTATAGAAATAATGGGGAGAATGGAACTTACCAAACTGATTATTAATTTCCTAAGGAAGAATATATTTATGAGAATAACCAAGACTGTAAACAAAGAAAAATAAGTGAGAATTTGTTCTAATGAACAGCAAGATTTATAAAAAGCTGTAGTAATTAAAACAATGTCATTGGCATAAAAAAAGACAAATAGATGAAAAAGATAAAATAGAGATCCATAAATATATGAAAACTTTTGTGTTATAAATGCGTACTTCAAATCAGTGGGGGGAAAAGGATAGATACGTATAACAATTTTGAAACAGCTGGCTGAATGCTTGGAATTAAAGTTTTGTGTGTCTCAGATAAAATCCAGGTATATGAATATGTAAATGATTTTTAACATAAAATTATTATAATAAAACAAAGGAGAATAGTATTTTTAATATTGAAGAAGAAAAGCAAAAAGTTATTTCTTAGTTAATAAAAAATACAGAAACTATAAAGTAATATAACTAGGTATTTAAACTTTTATAAGACAAAAACATTATGAATAAAATTTAAAAACAAGTAAACAGAAAAATACCACAATATATACAATAGATAACATTCATAGTATATAATGAATGAATAACGTCCTATAACAAAACCCTAATATTATATTATTTAGCAATATGATAATAATATATAATATCCTATAAGGAAAATAGGCAGAGATTTAAAACAAGCAATTTACCGAGTAAGAAAAACAAATGACTGTAGGAAAAATTGTTCACTAGTTATTATAAAAATTTCAAGATTCTATTGTTTTTCAACCTGACAAATACGCAGTTTTAAAAAGTTTTAAAATGTTTTAATATATTTTAAGGTAAAGTGCTAGCAAGGATGCAAGAAAACAGACACATATATTTTTGATAGAAATGTAGTTTGAAAATAACTTTCAGGACAGCCATCTCAGTATCTTTCAAAATTACATACTATTTAATTGAGCAGTTTATTTCTGAAAATACACTACAAAAATAATCGGACAAAAGTATATGCACAAAGATGTTTATTGAGACATAATAGCAAAGAACATTAACTGCGATGTTGTTTGTGGAAAAACATGAAATGAGTTCTCAAAAAGATCAAGCACCCTTTTGCTTTAACATGATAAGCAGTCTACAAAATGCCTTTAAGTCAAAGAAGCATCTTACATTCATTTTGTATCATCATTGTGATTATATACACAAAAAAATATATGAATAATTTTAAAGGATGGAAGTAAGCACCCTAAAAAATTAACAGTAAATAACTTGATGAAGTGGAATTACAAGGGGATTTTAAATTTTTATGTTTTTAATTTTTACCATAATTTGTATTACAAAAAAAATTCCATTTTGAAACAAAAATGAATAAGAAATTCCAAATTTTATATATTTGTTTCTTTTTCTTTTTTTTGAGACAGAGGCTCACTCTGTCACCCAAGCTGGAGTGCAATGGTGCAATCTGGGCTCAAGGCAGTCTCTGCCTCCTGAGTACAAGCAATTCTGGTGCCTCAGCCTCCTGAGTAGCTGAGACTACAGGTGACCACCACCACACCCATCTAATTTTTGTGTTTTCTTAGCAGAGATGGGTTTTCGCCATGTTGGCCAGGCTAGTCTCGAAATCCTGGCCTCAAGTGATCTGCCCCCTCGGCCTCCCAAAATGCTGGGGTTACAGGCTTAAGCCACCATACTGGGTCTAAAATTGTAATTTTTTTAAAAAGCCATCTGACTGGCATCTTTATTCCCAACTGTCCTTCCAATGAAATAGCTGGTCTGAATAAATGTTTACATTATCCATAAGCAGTTTAAAACAGGGGATTTTTTTTTTAGAGCTTGTGAATACAGTTGTGACTTAAAAGAAAGCACATATTTGATACTGATCCAGAATATAGCTGAGTTTTAACCGTTTTGAGAAACAATATCTACTAACAAAACATCTATAATTCCAAGATATTTGAAATTCTTAGCAAAGAGACTATGCATACAATAGAAAAATAATCAAGGTTATTATTTTTTTCATTTTTAAAGGTTAATGTTTAGTAAAAGTCAGCAGATGATACAATAAATGACAACATTTTATAGATAAGAGAATGACTGATTTTAATATTAGGCGTTTCAACCAGTTTGGACATAGCAACTCACTGGCCCACTTGCATTTCCTAGCTACCCAAGGAGGTCATTTACAAGATCAAAGGATCTGAGTTTCATTAGATTGATCAAAGATGCCGTGTATGTACGTTCTTTCACAGACACCCATTAGCTTGAATGAGAAGAACACGCTTATGCCAAATAAATGTATTTTCTTTGTTAGTCTGATAGAACTAACATGAAAGTACAATATTTTTACTTGTACTAAAATTTTACTGACACCACAAAAAGACATGCAGAATATTTTTTCACACACAAAGGAGTACTTCTAACACAGTGCATATTAGCCTAGATACAATGTAATTCTATGAAATCAAATCAGCCAGCCAACCAAGTGAACTTTTAAAATAAATATTCTAAGTCTAGAGGTGTAAAAGCTTTTTATGTTTCAAACATACATTTACCCCCTCAAACGCAATAGTTTGTAAAAACAGCACTCTCTGCTGTGTAAATAATGTGTATAGTCTTTGAAAGTTCATAGTTATATAATTATCCTTTAAAGCAATCTCAGGTTTTGTCATCGTAGTCTAACAAAGGAGTTTCTATGAAAAATATAAGAAATGTTTATTTAAAACTGTTTATTTATAACAAGTTCTCCAAGAACAGAAATACTGAGTGGAATATTTTTATCTGGAAGATACAGGACTCTATGTTTGAATTCATTTTGAATTATAAACAATTAAGTTGTATAAACAAATTCTTTGTTGATGGTTTTCCTTTATTTAGTAAATTAATTTGTGGATGTAACCCAGTCACAATATAATTTTCATAAACAATATTTTTTGCACCTAAGCCTACCAAATAGCCAAGGTGCCCATCTACTATTCCGATTAAATAATGAAAAAAGCAGCCAATTTGATTTTTATAAAATAGGTTAAACATTTATTTGATTTTAAAAGCAAAAGCAAGTGGATGATTGAGTACATTTCCACTGTCAGATTCTCTGATATTGGTTAACTCTCTCTAATCGTTTCAGGATAAAGTTGTTACTTAGGTTGGGTGTATTGAAAGGTATTGTGGAAGAGTAGACGCACATAATAAATGTGAGGTTAGTCAATTATGACAAAACAAATAGCCGAAGAAGCAAGAGAACACCAAGAGAGCACATGCACCTTTTCATTTAAGCCATTCAATGATGGAGATAAGTGTTACTATTCTGTACTACAAAGGAGGAAACCAGCATATGAAAAATGGAATAATTTTTCCAAACTCACAAACGTGATAAATGTTAGATTCAATTTTAAAACCACAACCCCAAACCTCTTCATGCTGCCTCCACAAGACTCAAGCCAGTAGGTAATGTAGATGTTTTTGACAATATGAATTTATTTTATCTTTATATTTATTTGACTATTACATATGAATAATTGTATTTACAAACCAGTACAAGTAGATGGAGCCCAAGTTTCCTTGGTTAACAAGCAACAGGGTTCAAACTGGAATTGAAAATATGAAAACATTAGCCTACCTCTTCCATGCACTTGGCTAATCTTTTTAATTCTGTACAGTGATGGAAAAATAACAAAATATTAAAAGAATGAAACTCTCTTTCCAGGGTCAGGTAGTTTATTCAAATTCAGAGTACCCTGGGGAGAATTGCTTTGCCTATCCCAGACTCAGTTTCCTAAACAGGAAAGGATGCTAGATAATGAATATTTTATTGCTATCTCTGTTTTTGCTAAGGAGATAATAAAAGGAAAATTGAATTAATTTAGACATTCAGAAGAAATTATGACATTTTAAATAAAATCTCTTCCTCTCAAGAGTTAAAAAATAAATAAACATAGCTATTATGTTGCTCCAAAGTTACCATAACTTGATAGAATAAAAGGAAAGCAGGTACAATGACTGGCTAAACCTACCTGATTCTCTCCTGGGATTTAACAGCTGTTCTGGGATTCTAAACAGTTGCTTCTTTCCCCCTAATATCAATACCGTAGTGGCATAAAAGAGTTACTGCATCTTCTTACAGGGAACAATTTTTCCATCATCCTGATTACTCTAGTACATTGGTTTGTTTTGAACTCCCTGAATAAAGCATGGTATTCTATAGTATTCTAGCTTCCTATTGGTTGGGCTACCCTGCCTAGTTTTTATTAAGCAATGCAATCTCGACTTTTTTCTATCAATAAGAAATCACAGACTAGAGAAACTTACTTGCTAATTTACACTAATCATGATGAGGACCATTGAAAATTATCACATTTTGTAGATTAGAAGGTAAATAAACATGATAAAAACTAAAGATACTGCCCAACTAAATATACATGTTCTCAATAATTGCTTGGTTAGGAATTATTTACATAAACATCATTTGATCTAAACTGTACCAAGATAGTCAAATATCACCAAGTGTTAGTATGTAACACTTTCAACCATTAAATCCTTTCTAAGCAATGGGATGAGACACTCCAATTTTTCTGAGAAAAAAAAATCCAAGTCTGCACATTTCTTTTCTCCAGCAGAGCAAAAACAAGAGGAAGAGGCTTAAATTCTATTAATAAGGAAAAACTCATTTTAAATGGTTATTAAATGCTGGAATAAGGATAGAGAAAGGTCAAAAAAAAAAAAAAACAACAACAAAGATGGGTTTTAAGTAGAGAATGGACTTTCTGTTTCCTGGAAGGATTCAGTTACCATTCAAAGACATCAATTCCTACAAATCTAAGAAGGCTTAGTCTACATGAACACATTAAAAGATGGGCCTTACCTATCTCTTCAATTTACAGGCAAGGAAAAGACACAGAAGGATAAAATGGCTGCTCAACACCATACCATGAATTTGGGAATCACTAAAATTGGAATTTCAGGAGTCAGACCTATATTTTTCCACCTTGGAAAACGTACTTTTCACTATCACCGTTGTCTAACTAAATAAATAAATGGGGCCGGGCGCGGTGGCTCAAGCCTGTAATCCCAGCACTTTGGGAGGCCGAGACGGGTGGATCACGAGGTCAGGAGATCAAGACCATCCTGGCTAACATGGTGAAACCCCGTCTCTACTAAAAATACAAAAAACTAGCCGGGCGAGGTGGCGGGCGCCTGTAGTCCCAGCTACTCCGGAGGCTAAGGCAGGAGAATGGCGTAAACCCGGGAGGCGGAGCTTGCAGTGAGCTGAGATCCAGCCGCTGCACTCCAGCCTGGGCGACAGCGCAAGACTCCATCTCAAAAAAAAAAAAATAAATAAATAAATAAATAAATGGTGCTTGTGGTTTGGGGAACATGGGTAGCAGAGCTGATGAAAACTCAAATCACAATGCTGTACCACTCCAAAAAATATTGGAGCTATGGTTTTGTTTTCACCCTTTTCTCTTTACATAAATTTTATGTCACTCGAAGACTCTTTCCTCTTCAGAGGCCTAATTATACAGTCACTGGCACAGCTCGCTTGAATTTGTGAGTTTGTACTAAAGAAAAAGGACTTTGAGCTCCAAATATAAAGATAATATGAAAGAATATGAAAGAAGCACAAGTTTCCAATTTGTACAACATCAAGTTTTGAAAGTACTATGACTTTTAAAACTAAGACCAAGGAGTTAATTTTGTCTCCAATTTGATAAACAAGTTTCTCAAAGAGTTAGCAATCATATTCACCTAATATAAATTTGAATTCCCGCTATTATTTGGAATAAAGATAATTGAAGTTGCTATCAAGGGATTCACCCAAAAAGGCCTTTTTTTTTTTTTTTTTTTTTTGAGACAGTATCGCTCTGTTGCCCAGGCTGGAGTGCAATGGCGCAATCTCGGCTCACTGCACGCTCCGCCTCCTGGGTTCACGTCATTCTCCTGCCTCAGTCTCCCAAGTAGCTGGGACTACAGGCGCACGCCGCCATGCCTGGCTAATTTTTTGTATTTTTAGTAGAGACAGAGTTTCACCGTGTTAGCCAGGATGGTCTCGATCTCCTGACCTCGTGATCCGCCCGCCAAAGTGCTGGGACTACAGGCGTGAGCCACCGCGCTCGGCCAGGACTTTTTAAGTAAGTGTTAAAGTAAGTTTAGCCTCCTTTCCTATGTTAAGTCCAGCCTGAAGGTTTCACACAGTGAACTGTAACCTAATTGGATGTGTAAAACGTCTGTAATTTATTCTGGTAACATGTAGCTGAGTCCCATGCTATCACAGCAGTCATACTTCAACCACTGACAGGCTGCCAACTGTTCAAATCCTATTTAAATATGGCAAATGCGAAGCTGTAACCAATCCAGCTGCTTCCGTGCCTCACTTCTGTTTTCTGGACATCACTTTCCTTTTCCTGTCCCCAAGTCCTTCTCAACTATGCAACAGCACTAGAGTTGCTCTGAACCCATCTAGTTCAGCAGGCTGCCCGATTCAAGAATCATTCTTTGTTCATTTAAACTCTGTTAAACTTAATTTGTCTTAAGTTTTTCTTTTAACATAAGTAAAGTTCACAGCAATAAAAATGGGAAAATATATAATGGAGAAATAAAATCTAAAAACAGGCATTTATTTTATGGCAAACTTTAGAAAGAGAAACTTGAAGGTATTTCAAGGTGCAAGAGAACAATAATAATCACGGTAGTAATAATAATAATAGCAAGGTAAGAAAATAGTGCCTTCACTTAAAAAGAAAGATGTTAACAGGAAGTAAACTGGCTAAAAAGTTTACATATACATCAATTCATATATGTATACACACATATGTATGCATGTAGATATATGGGTATACATATATATGTAGACTATATATGTATACATACATACATTTTTGTACATAAATACACATGGTTTATGTATGTGTATGCATACAGACTAAATAGGCAAATCAATCTTCTTCATTCTAATTCTCATCACATGTCAATCCTTTCTCACTACATCCTGAATTTTACATTTTTAAGACTGTTAGCCAACAAAGTTCCTAACCACACTATGACTTTCAGTTGCTTAATCTTTGCCTGCATAAAACATTATTAATAAAAATCATATAAGGATCACAATTTGAACATAAAAGAATATTGAAAAATCTAATCTTCTGGCCATTAACAAACAAAAAGCCCTGCGGCGATATTGCTCAGTAAATCCTTAAATGTAAAAAAATAAATAAATAAAAATCCACTGCTTTGCCACTTCTATCATTTTGTAATTCATGATAACTGCAAAGGGAAATAATTTTTCCTTCACTGTTTATACTTTACATCCACCAATGTTAATGAAAATGACACTTGGGAACAAATGCCAAACTGGTCTTTAGGGCTGCAGAGCCGCCAATGTGACTAGCTGAAAATATGCATAGCTGATGACATGGCAAATAAGTCTCATTGGGGTAATTCCACAGCTCAATAACAACAAACTTGCATTAGCAAATTCTAATTACACTGACTAATTTCCTTATCATCCCCTATGGCAATACAGACCTTTTTCAAGTTCACAGGAATCAAGAGATGAACTAGTTAACCTTTTAAGGGTGTGCACCTTAGTTTTTGGGTTTTTTTTCCATATAACACTTTATTGAGATGCCCATCATATAATGTATTTGCTTTTGAATCATATTATATTATTTCCATAATAAAGAGCATTTGGAATTACATAATCCAGAATCTCCAGTATTTAAGAATGCTACTACCTATGGATCTCCCTAGTTCCAACATGTGGCTAAAATGAATATATTCTCAAAGGATAATTATGACCTCTCAGATACAGACAAGGGCATAATGGAATATTGTTTTACATACATGTAGGCAAAAATTTATATTTCATTGAGATCCAAATGTTCATAAATCACTCCAAATAATTTGTTATAAATTCACACACACACTTATTTTACATAAAGGCCAATGTTTTCTTTTTTCCTGTCCAGGATACAGAAAAATTATGTGCGCTAAATATTAGAAACATTTTTATAACTGATCATGAAGTTTTTCGCAGGCCAAACACAATATAAACATGGTGAAAACACAGTCCAGCCTCCTGGACTCTTATAAGCTACTTCACACTCCTTTACAACCCCACATCCTCCCTCTGCTATTCTTAATCTTTACTGTGTAGATAAGAAAACACTGCATACTGGAAGGATCATGGAATGCATCTTCAACTTGTGATGCCTCAATGTCACAACCTCTCTTCACTAGGGAAGACTTTCTGAAGCTGCTGGTTTCCAAATATCACAGATATTTAGAGTTGAAGGAGACCTTTTAAATGTTAGTGCAATTCCTTTTCTGATTTTTTAATTTCATGTACAACAGCTAATGATACAGAATATCCCACCTACTAAGATTCCATTTCTGGACAGTTCCGACTTTCACTCTTTTTCTCAAATTTTGAAATTAAAATCTCTAAATGTTTATCCATTGGCCTTCAAGATAACTTTTTAATAAAAGGTAAAAAGACATACAGATTTTTTAGAACATTTCAAGTGCTAAAGAAGCCAACAACCCAGAAAGCCCGTAACAGGTAAAAAAAGAAAAAAAAAAAAACAAGAACAGCCAACTTTTTGTAGCCAAAGGATCAAAAACAATGGCAGCCTAACAAAACAGAAGACTTGCTACAACCAAAGAGAGAAAACTATGGCACACCCCAGGCCTGCCAACAAAAGCTAAGTGAGGAACATAGACTTCCACTCTCACCCAGCTATAACAAGGTTCCCCTCCCGCTGGGGGGTGGGAGGTTAATCAGAGAAGCTGGAGTTGGGGAGCAGGACTTTCAGCCCACCTGACAGCAACTCCCACCCCCATGATGTCAGTGGAAGCCACATGTGGGCAGTTAACAGCCTCCCCTTCCCTCCCAACCAGAGTGGTGTCAATGCAGCCTGCGAGGAGCTTTGATTCCCACCCATAGCCACCAAAGTGAGACACGCTACCCCTACTCTAGGGTTTCAGTGGAGGCTTAGGGGAAACTTGCACTTCTACCTTCCAGAGATAGTAATGAGGCTGCAGCCATGTTTGCCCACAGGTACAGTGTCAGAAAAGACCTACTACATCATAAGACTTAAATAAAATCCACAGTGTCTCTATATCACGCCAAAAATATGCAGGATACAATAAAAAATCTCCCATCATACCAAGAATCAGGAAAATCACAACTTGAATGAGAAAAGACTATCAACAACAGCAACACAAAGATGACACAGAGGGTAAAGTTATCTAGCAAAGATTTTTAAAGCAGCCATCACAAAAATGCAAAGAAATAGGTCTTAGCAAAGAAATAGGAAGTATAAAATATAAAGTATAAAATAGAACCAAGTGAAATCTCTTAAAACAAAAAAAAAATGTTTTAAATCTCAGCAACAGCCATAATATCAGAATGGAGAGAACAGAGGAAAGTATTGGTGAACTTGAAAATAGAATAATTAAAATTACCCAAATTAAGGAATGGAGAGAAAATAGACTGAAAAAATGTTAAACAGGGTTTCAAATGGTACTATAACAAAAGATTCAACATTCGTGCCATTGAAGTCCCAGAAGCAGAGGAGAAAAAAGGTAGGCCTAGAAAAATAATGAACGAAACAATATTATAGTTGAAAACTTCTCAAATTTGGCAAAAGATATAAACCTACATATTTAAAAAGTTAAACAAAATCACAAACGAGATAAACCCAAAGTAATTTACGCCAACACATATCATACTTAAGCTTTTAACAACCAAAAGACAAAACAGTTAAGAACAGCCAGACACAATGTCTTATCTATAGCGGAAAAATAATTAGAAAGAACATCTGCAATGTTAAAATAAGGGAACTCTAAGTCTGAAACCAGCAAAGTATGATCTTGCAGGTTAGTTGAATCAAAAATATTTAGATAAGGAGCAAAGAACTAAAATTAAGTGACTAACAGTGTAAAGAAATTGTAGGGTTAGGGAGATTATGAGGATGGCTAATGGCTGAGGTGGGAAAGGCTGGAAAAGTCATACAAGATATATACCTGGCTCTGCAAATATTAGCTGTAACATGAGCTTCTGTTTCCTAAACTCTAAAAGAGTCGTGCTAGAAAATTTCAAAGATCTCTTCTATAGTAATACTAAGATTCTAAGCTCTACTCACACAAGACTGAAAGTATCCCATAGTAAAATGAGCTGCAGATTGTGTGAGTATAGAAGCATGCATTGGAGTTGAGGAGGTAAGGTTCAGTTGCAACCTACAAAAGGAAAGGTTATAAAAAGTTAGTGGTGGGTTATAATAACCAGTACATCTGCTTGTCTTTTTATCTGTATCTCCATCCCAATAGCAGATCTATGTTGATCTAGTCTCCAGTAGTGAGTTCTGGGATGAATGGAACCAGCTCGAACTGGTTCTCAAAAGCCACTTGTTAAATATTCAGAAAAAAAAATTGCAAGCCAGTTGTTCAATGATTGGTAGCATACAGCCATGGTGGGAGTATTTACACCACAGAAATGGGCAAGTACTACAAAATAGAGCATTTTATTCCCAGAACAGTTTACTAGTATACTCCTGAACAGCAATTCTTCTTCCACAGGCTATAGATTTATTCATATTTTGTCCCCTGCCTACCTCTCCAAACTCATATCTCACCATCAACCTCTCTCCATTCCCCCACATTAAATTCTCTCAGCAATACTTAAAAGATGCAGGCCCAGAAGCACTTTATGCTCCCTCTAGGCTCTGTGCTTTTGTACCTGTTGTTCCCTTTACCACCACCACCATCATCACTATATCCACCATCAGCACTAACCCCAAAACCTATCTTAGACTCTACTTTTGCCTAGATAATTCCTAATTGTGCTTAGATACCATCACATCCAGGAACCTCTTCCTGCCACGGTTGACTGGATTAGGTACCCTTTGTGTTCTCCCATAGGACTCTATATTATCTTTCTATAACACATATCACATTGTATTGAAATTCCTTGTTTACCTCTCTGTTTCCAGTTAAAGAAAAAAATCCTTGAAAACAGGGAGCACCCGATTTAGTATTGCATCCCCAACTTCTACACAGTGGAGGGCACATAGTGATTGTTGCAAAACTGTTGCTGAATAAAAACTTTATTAACAAATTCCAGACCAGTATTTGCTTTTCAGTTTCATTATTGCCCATGAGAAACATTTCCAATTATGTAAGTGGAATGGGTTAGAAAATATGATTTGCTTTTGGAAAGTCAGTTGAAATTCAACTTCATTAACGTTAATATACTTCATAAAGTGAAAAATGGCTCTACAAATGCTTGCATATCTACATATATACTTAGTGCATGTTTATCTACTTATAGATAACACTCTGCTTATCTTCAAATAATTTTTAAACAATGCTTATCATCATTAGCATTATAATTATTGGTGCTTTAGTTAATTTGCATTTCCATGACACCAAACACCATGATGCTGAATGCTGTGCATGTAAGAACATTCTAATTGCTTTCCATCTAACTATCAAGTTATTTGTTTAGTGCTCATCAAGGCTCTCCCTGGGCACATATGTGATAAAAAGAAAAAACAATGAAAAGCAACATTTTCCTAGAGGAATTAAATCTTTCAATCTGATTCAGCTCTGAGTATACCAAAACTTTATTATTCCCAGAAACAAAATAGAGAAGAATCCAACTTTCCAATGCTCCCTAATGGCCAAGGAACATTCTTAATGTTTTGTTTCCTGAAATCGCACACACAAAGATCTTGGAATAAAATTTTTTTGTGTCAGATGGATTCTCTTTGTTTCTCTCTTTTTTAAATTTGTTACTGATTAGCATATTTTACCCTCATTTTTGTTGGGACCTTAAAATACTCCTTTTTTCATCTCCCTTGAAGACATTTTTCCCTGGATATTTATTGATTTTGTGCCATGGCTAATTGAAAGGGGTTTTGATAACCTAAGAGTCACTGAGACTGCACTCAGCTTTAGCAATCACAAAGTACCTCAAAAATGTACTTATCTCTTATGATCAACAGACCTCACTTTGCTTCATGCTGGCATTGTTTGCAATGTGGAAGTCAAAAGGTCATTCAAAATAGCACCTGTGGTTAATGAATTATGACCCATGAATGGAAATTAACAATAACCATCCAATAATCATGCACCAGTAAAATCGCCATGGAATTTTTCTAACATAAAGGGCATGGGAATGGTTACCCTAGTCAATTATAATGTATCAGGATTACATGCATCTTAAGATAAGAATCTTAAGTCTAAACTGAGCACTTTAATATGTTAACCTTAATAGATGCTTATTATAACTGCATGAATCACCAACTACATGAACTGGCTAGCATCCCACCAAGCACTTTACATATGGTTCTTTTTTAATTCTTGGAACAAAATTAGGTAGAAACTACCATTTTTCAGATTTTAGAACTACTCTTGAACAAGGTTACACAATTAGCAAGTAGCAAAATCAAGATTTTAAGTAGGTTTTCCTAATTGCAAAGCCTGTGCTTTTCCTATTACCCTGTAGTGCTTAATCGGGAATAAAAATTATCTTTTAATGCATAATAGGATAACATTTAAAAATGCTGAATTGTTTAAACTCCCCAAACTCTCAAAAAAAGATGTAAGTCCACTATTGATATTGTTACAAATTTTACCCATGTATGCTGTTCTATCTCCCTTTCTACATATTCAACTTCAACCCACATCCTCTCTGACACTAGGTAAACCGGAAATAAATGCATTTGGAATCTACTATTTTTCTTTCCCTAAACAAAACAAAAAAAAGATGACATTTTGGGCTGGATGACTAAAAAATTTATTTTAAAGAAAACTGAAAGTCAAAAAATATACAAAACATTTTTTATATTCTGATATCCTCGCTTTCTCATGTACAAGAGCAGTTAGTTGGCATACCAGCCTGCTTCATGCCCACATTTACAAACTGTCATCCCTAGTAAAAAAATTTGTAATCATGAAAACAGATGAATTGTCTGTTAGCATAAGTGACAGTAAGATGTCAGCATTTTTTTTCTTTTATTAACACAGCTATAAACTCTTTTCTCTTATAGGGTTCGTGGGAAAATGTAAAAAGAAGGCAGAGTTAAATGTCCACTAACATGTAAACCAAAAGTACATTCATAAAATACAACAGCATAAACAGGCTCATTAAATTTTTTTACACAGGAGAATCTGATTGGATGCAGCGACTGGGAAACTTGACTTAAAACTTGACTGAATAGCAAGCACACTAAGAATTAGGTACTGGGGGTTGTTAAAGCCCCAGAAACTTGATTACAGTTACTGAAGAAATTTAAAAGTAAAAATAAAGTTTCCTCTCTTTCAAAATTCTAACGATGGGTTTTCTGGTTTTGCATGTAAGGAGCTTGGGAATGACCACTCCATCCAAACAACACGCAAAAAGTTAAATAGATTGAACAAACAACTCTTTTTGGATATGTAAGAGCAGTAAGGTCACTAGATTAAACTGCTGATCCCAAAACTGGAGAAACAGACAGGCTAAAACAGGGAGTCACAGGTTTCTGGAGCAGAGAATCACAAGTAGAAACTGTGGAAAGGCAGGAAAACCTGAATTGCAATTGACAAGTTGCTGGAGACTCAGTGCAGACAAGTCTGAGGGTTAAAAACTCCAGAGAGACACCATCAATGGGAACCCCCTACAACACACACACACACACACACAAAATATTGTCAGATTCACCTCTAAGAGCTCCCAGATTTCTAAATAAACATCTGAGAAAAATCCCTTCTTGCTTTTGGCAGGGGTGGGGGAAATTGAACCATTCTGAAATATGCCAGAGCACTCTGTTCTTCTTAACAAAACCTGCCCTCAGGGGAAACTAGTTAACCAGACACTAACTTGCTGGGTTGACCTGGGGAAAAATGAAATCTCTAACCAACCCACTCTAGCCTTCTATGTGAAGGAAGAGAAACACCCAACTTCTCCAGCCCACTCTAACCATCCTATCCAACCTAAGGGAGGAGGAAAAAACCTGAGAAACATTTGTGAAGTTCACAGGCCAGAAGCACAGGCTCACTAAAAGACTGAGACATATTCATGGAATTATAGAATGCTTCCCCTCACCACACAACTTGCCACCACATTATTAAAGGCCTATTTATAGCAGTTTTTTCTACCCACTACATCATGTCCAGCTATCAAAAAAAAAATTATAGGGCACACCAAAAGGTAAAAAACATAATTCAAAGAGACAGAGCAAGTACCAAAGCCAGACATGACTGGGATATTGGAATTATCAGACCAGTAATCTAAAACAACATAAATGAATATGTATAAGTTCTAATGGATAGACAGCTTGCAAAATCTGATGGACAACGTAAGCAGAGAAACAGAACTCCTAAGAAGAAACAAAAAGAAATGATATAGATCAAAAACACTGTGACAGAATTAAAGTATGCCTTTGGCAGGCTTATCAAATAGACACGACTGAGAAAAGAATCTCTGAGTTTGAGGATATATTAACAGAAACTTTTAAAATTGAAAAGCAAAGAGAAAAAAAGTGAAAAAACAAATAGACTATCCCAGGACTATGGGACGATCATAAAAGACGTAATGTACTCATAATGGGAATAGAGAAGAAGAAGAAACAGAGAAAAGAACATAAGAAATATTTGGAACAATAATGTTTGGGAATTTCCTCCAAATTAATGTCAGACATAAAACCACAGATTCAGGAAGATCAGAGAACACTAGGCAGGCTAAATGCCAAAAAACAAGCAAACAAACCAAAAAACAAACTACACCTAGGTATATCATTTTCAAATTACAGAAAATCAAAGATAAAGAAAAAAACCCTGAAAGAAGCCACAGGAAAAAAAGCACCTTACCTGTAAAAGGAACAAAAATAAAACTTGTATTCAGCTTTTCCTCAGACTTCATGCAAGCACGGAAAAATTTGAATGAAATATTTAAAGTGTTGAAAGAAAAAACACCAACCTAGAATTTTGTGTCCTTTGAAATTATCCTTTAAAAGTGAAGGGGAAAAGACTTTCTCTGACAACCAAAAATGAGGAAATTTGTTGCCAGTACATCTGCCTTGCAAAAAATGTTAAGTTCTTCAGAGGGAAGGAAAATGATACAAGTCAGAAACTCAGATCTACATATAGAATAGAAGAGCATTGAAGAAGGAATAAGTAATGTAAAATAAATATGTTATTTTCTTAATCTAACAAATGTTTGTTCAAAATAACAATGGCAACAATGTGTTCAATTATATATGCTTTATATATATATATATATATACTTATGCATGCTAATATATGTGAACTGAATAACTACAATGAATCTGGGGATCAAATGGAGGAATTAGGATTATTTTGTTACTATAAAGTACTCACACTATCTATAAAGCACTATGGTGTTATTTGAAAGTGGATGTGGATCAGTTGTCAATGTATATTGAAACTGGATGTGGATTAGTTGTCAATATATATTGAAAACTCTAGGGCAACCACTAAAAAGAAAGTTTAAAAAGAAGTATAACTAATATGCCAAGGAAGGAGAGAAAATGAAGTCATATAAAATTCTCAAAATTATAGAAGGCAGAAAAAGAATGGAAGGCAAAGAAGGAACAAATAACAAGGGCAACAAATAGAAAACAATAACAAATATAGTAGATATTAATCCAACTATATCAATAATCACTTTAACATCAATGGTTTAAGAGACAGATGTTGTCAGAGTGGATTAAACAAAAAAAGGCCCAACTCTATGTTGCCTGGAAGAAACCCACTTTGAATATAAAGACACATATAGATTAAAAGTAAGTGGATGAAGAAAAATATATCATGTAACACTAATCAAAAGAAATCAGGAATAGCTGTATTAATTTAAGACAGAACAAACTTCAAAGCAAGGACAATTACCATGGATAAAGAGCAGTACACAATGATCAAGGGGTCATTCTGCAAGCAATCTTAAATATGTATGTGCCAAACAACATAGCATCAAACTACATAAGGCAAAAATGATGAAAATGCAAGGAAAGGAAAACTAAATGAATCTACTATTATAGTTGGAAACTTCAACATTCCTCTATTTGAAGTGAACAGATTCAGCAGACAAAAAATTATTAAGGACATAGTGGAACTCAACACCATCATCAATTAATTGATATAATCAACATTTATAGACGACTTCATTTAACAGTAGCAAAATACACATTCCTCTGAAGCTCACGTGGAACATTTACCAAGATAAAGCACATTCTGCACCGTGAAACATATCTTAACAAACGTAAAGGAACAGAAATCATGAAATGTCTGCTCTCAGACCACAGTAAAATTAAATTAGAAATCAATAACAGAAAGATAACAGGAAAATAAAAAAGTGTGGAAATTAACATACTCTTCTTTTATTAAGTATTTATTTATTTATTTATGAGACAGGATCTCACTCAGTGGCCCAGGCTGGAGTGCACTGGTGCAATCATGGCTCATTGCAGCCTTGACCTCCTGGGCTCAAGCAATTCTCTCACCTCAGCCTCCCAAGTAGTTGGAACAACTGGTGCACACCACCATGCCCAGCTAATTTTTGTGTGTTTTTTGTACAGACAGGGTTTTACCATGTTGCTTAAGCTGGTCCTGAACTCCTGAGTTCAAGCAATCCTTCTGCCTTGGCCTACCAAACTGCTGGGATTACAGGTGTGTGCTATCATGCCTGAGCTACTGTACTTTTTAATAACACATAGGTCACAGATGAAATCTCAAGAAAAATCTAAAATATTTGGAACTAAATAAAAATGAAAACACAACAAAATTTTTAAGATGCAATGAAAGTAGTGCTTAGAGGAAAATTTATAGCATTCAATGCATATAGTAAAAAGCAAGAAAGATATAAAATAAATAATCTAAGTTTTCACCCTATGAAATTAGGAAAAGAAGAACAAATTAGATCTAAAGTGGGAGAAAATAAACAATAAGAATGAGAGCAGAAACCAATGAACTGAAAAGAGGAAATCTATAAAGAAGCTCAATGAAACCAAAAGCTATCTTTGAAAAGATCAATATGACTCTTGCCAGGTTAACTAAGAAACAAAAATAGAGAACACAAACTACTAATATCAGAAATAAAAGAGGGGACATGACAACAGATCCTGTGGACAGTAAAAGGATAATAAGGGAATTCTTTTTTTTCTTTTTTTTTTTCTGAGTCTCGCTCTGTCGCCCAGGCTGGAGTGCAGTAGCGGGATCTTGGCTCACTGCAACCTCTGCCTCCCTGGTTGACGCCATTCTCCTGCCTCAGCCTCCCGAGTAGCTGGGACTACAGGCACCCATCACCTCACCTGGCTAACTTTTTGTATTTTTAGTGGAGACTGGGTTTCACTGTGTTATCCAGGATGGTCTCCATCTGCTGACCTCATGAGCCGCCCGCCTCGGCCTCCCAAAGTGCTGGGATTACAGGCATGAGCCACCGCACCCGGCCAATAATAAGGGAATTCTATGAACAACTGTATGCTCATAAATTTGTAATCTAGATTAAGCCAATGAACCAATTCCTTAAAAGACACAATTTGACAAAACTCATGCAGGAAAAAGACAATCTGAATTGACTTTTATTAAAGAAATTGAACCAATAATTAATAACCTTCCAAAGCAAAAAGCACCAAGCCCAGATGAATTCACTGGTGAATTCTGTGGAACATTAAGGAAAAAAAAAAAAATTGTATGAATTCTCTACAATCTCTTTCAGAGGATTGAAGCAAAAAGAGTATTTAACTCCTTTTATGAGACCAGCATTACCCTAACACCAAACCAGACAACAACATTATAAGAGAAGAAAACTACAGACCAATATATCTGGTGAACATGGATGCAAAAATTCTCAATAAAATACCAGCAAACTGAATTTAAGAACACATCAGGCCGGGCGTGGTGGCTCACACCTGTAATCCCAGCACTTTGGGAGGCCAAGGTGGGCGGATCACGAGGTCAGGAGATGGAGACCATCCTGGCTAACACAGT
>NW_012114710.1:7036760-7089729 GCF_000951035.1 Colobus angolensis palliatus
TTTCATATCTGCTAACACAACAACAATTCTGTAGCCCATGGATGAAGGAGTAATTTCTAATTTCAAGTCTTATTATTTAAGAAATACATTTCATGGCCGGGCGCAGTGGCTCACACCTGTAATCCCAGCACTTTGGGAGGCCAAGGTGGGCGGATCACGAGGTCAGGAGATGGAGACCATCCTGGCTAACACAGTGAAACCCCATCTCTACTAAAAATACAAAAAATTAGCTGGGCCTGGTGGCCTGCGCCTGTGGTCCCAGGTACTCAGGAAGCTGAGGCAGGAGAATGGCATGAACCCTGGAGGCGGAGCTTGCAGTGAGTAGAAATGGCCTCACTGCACTCCAGCCGGGGCGACAGAGCAAAGATTCCGCCTCAAAAAAAAAAAAAGGAACACATCAAAAAGATAATACTCCACAACCAAGTGGGATTCATCCCTAAGGTGCAAGTTTGGTTGAACATACACAAATTAATCAAAGTGATACACTGCATTAACAGAAGGAAACATAAAAACCACATGATCATCTTTATAGATAATAGAAAAACATTTGACAAAGTTGAACACCCATTTGTAACAAAAACTCTAAACAAAATATATGTAGAAGGGAACTTCTGCAACACAATAAATGCTATTTATGAAAAGGCCAGAGATGTCATATCAATGAGGAAAAACTTAAAAGCTTTTCCTCCAATATCTGGTAAAAGGCAAGGATGCCTACTATCACCACTTCTAGTCAACACAGTAATGAATTCTAAGAGCAATCAGTGTCAAAAGATAAAGGCATCCAAATCAGAAAGGAAGAAGTAAAATTACCCATTTGCAGATGATCTTATATGTAGAAAATGCTACAGACTCGACAAAAAAAAAAAAAATCTATAGAAACTAATAAACAAATTCAGTAAAGTTGCAAAATGCAAAATCAGTATACAAAAATTAGTTGCTTTTCTTTCCACCAATAATGATCTAATCAAAAAAGAAATCCAGAAAACAATTCCACTTAAAATACATTAAAAATAAAATGTTTTGAAATAAATTAAATCAAAGCAGTGAAATGTCTATACACTGAAAACTATAAAACCTTGATAAAAGAAATTAAGGAAGGCACAAGTAAATGGAAACATATCCCAGGTTTATGGACTGGAAGAATGAATATTGTTAAAATATCCACACAACTCAAAGCAATATACAGATAAAACATAATCTCTATCAAAATTCCAATGGTATTTTTTCACAAAAATAGAAAAAGAATTCTAAAATTAATATGAACTACAAAATACCTTTTTAGTCAAAATAATCTTGAGAAAGAACTAAGAATTATCACACTTTCTCATTTCAAATTATATGACAAAGCTTTAAGTAATCAAAACAATATAGAAACAGACACTTAGATCAATGAAACAGAAAAAAGAGCTAAAAAAAACCCCAACCATATGGGTTGATGTATGCAGCAAATCACCAAGGCACACGTTTACCAAGGTAACACAAATCTGCACATCCTGCACATCTACCCCAGAACCTAAAAGTTGAAAGATAAATATATTTTTTTAATGGGCAAAAGATCTGAATGGACATTTCTCTAAAGAAGGTCACACAGGTATATAAAAAAGTCATCAACATCACTAATCATCAGGGAAATGCAAATCAAAACCACAATGAGATATCATCTCTTACCTGTTAGAATGGCAATTATCAAAAAAAACAAAAAAGAATGGTGATTATGAAAAAGTCAAATGATAAGTATTGATAAGGATGTGAACAAAAGGACACCTTTGTAAACTGGATGGTGGGAATGTGAATTGGCACAGACATTATGGAAAACAGTATGGAAGTTTTTCAAAAAACTAAAAATAGAACTACCCCCATGATCCAGCAATCCCTGTTCTGGGTGTATATCCAAAGAAATTAAAACTGGGATCTCAAAGAGACCTCTGCACTCCCATGTTCATTGCAGCATTATTCACAGTAGCCAAGATATGGAAACAACCTGAGTGTCCTTCAATGGATGAATGAAAAAGAAAATTGTGATTATTTTTCAGACATAAAAAAGAATGAAATCCCATCATGTGCAGAAACATGGATGAAACTGGAAGATATTATGCTAAGTGAAATAAATCAGGCACAGAAAGACAAAAAAAAAAAAAACTCAACCATTTATGTTTAGCTAATTTTCAACAAGGGCACCACACATAAGCAATGGGGAAAGGATAATCTTTCAAAGAATGATGTTGGTTACATTGAATAGCCACATGCAAAAGAATGAATTTGAACCTTTATCTTATACCATACACAAAAATTAACTCAAAATGAATTAAAAACTTAAACATAAGACCTAAAACTGTAAAACTTCCAGAAGAAAGCATAGGAATAAAGCTTCCAGACATTGGTCTCGGCAATGACTTTTTAGACATCACAAAAAACCCTAAGGCCAAGGAAGCAAAAAATAAGTAAGTGGGACTATGTCAAACTAAAAATCTTCTGCTCATCAAAGAAAAAAACTGACAAAATGAAAAGGCAACCTACATATTTGAAGAAAATATTTACAAACCACACATCCAGCAAAAGAATAATATCCAGGATAATATAAGGACCACATACAACTCAACAACAAAAAATAAATAAATAATTCAATTAAAAAATAGGCAACCTGAATAGACGGAAGAAATACAAATGGCCCAGAGGTATATGAGAAGATTCCCATCACCACTAATCATGAAGAAAATGCAAATTAAAACCACACTGAAATACCACCTCATACCTATAAGAATGAATATTATCAGACAAGAGATAAGTGTTAGAAAGGGTGTGAATATATAGCCAAAAGAAGTGAAATTTTCTGTAGAGATATTTGCACTTGTATGTTTATTGGAGTATTATTCACAATAGCCAGGATATGGAAACAACCTAAGTGTCCACTGATGGGTGAATGGATAAATAAATTGTTGAATGTAATAAAATATAATATAACATATACACACACAATGGAATATTATTCAGACTAAAAAAAAAAAAGAAGATCCTTCCCTTTGCAACAACGTGAGTGAAACTGAAAGACATTATGTTAAGGGATGTAAGTCAGACACAGAAAGAAAACTACTGCATGATCTCACTTATATGTGGAATCTAAAAATGTTGAATACATAGAATAGAGTATAATGGTGGTTATAGGTGGAAGGGGATGGGGAGATGTTGGTCAAAGGGTCCAAAGTTACAGTTATGTTGGATAAATAAGTCTAGAAATCTAATGTAAACTATGATTACTGTAATTACTAAATACTGTGTTGTGTAATAAAATTTACCAAAAGAGTAAATTTCAGGTGTTCTTACCACACATATATACACACAACAAGGTAATTATGTGAGAAAAATGATATGTTAATTTGTTTCACTGTAGTAATCATTTTAGTATGTATAGGCATATCTTGTTTTATTGCATTTATTGCATGCCTCAGATCCTGCACTTTTTACTAATTAAACGTTTGTGACAACTTTGCTCCAAGCAAGTCTATTGGCACCGTTTTTCTAATAGCATGTGCTAGCTTTGTGTCTCTGTGTCACATTTTGATAACTCTTGCTGTGTTTCAAACTTTATTATCATTATGTCCGTTACGGTGATCCGTGATCTTTACTGTTACTAGCATAATTGTTTGGGGGCACCATAAACCATAGCATATGAGATGGTAAACTTCACTTGATGTTAGCCAAAAGGCCAAGAAGCGATTGAGATGGCAAACTTAATCAACAAATGTGTGACTTCTGACTGCTCTACCAACCAGCTATTTCTCCATCTCTCTACCTCTCCTCATACTTTCATATTCACTGAGACGCAAGAATATTGAAATCAGGCCAATTAAAATACTCCTATAATGGCCTCTAAGTGTTCAAGTGAAAGAAAAAGTTGCACATCTCTCACTTTAAAACATAATCTAAAAATCGGTGAGCCTAGTGAGGAAGGCACTTCAAAAGGATGAAAGCCAGGCCGCTCGCCCCAGGTAGTCAAGTAGTGAATAAAAAGGAAAAGCCTTTGAAGAAAACTGAAAGAGGTACCCCCATGGAAAACACAAACAATGAGAAATCTAAATAGCCTTGTTGCTGATATGGGAAACATTTTGGTGGTCAGGATAAAAAGATCAAACCAGCCACAACATTTCCTCAAGCCAAGGCCTAATCCAGAGGAAAGCCTTCACTCTCTTCATTTCTACGAAGTCTGATAGAGGTGAGGAAGCTGCAGAAGAAATGACTGAGGATAACAGAGGTTGGTTCATAAGGTTTAAGGAAAGAAGCTATCATCATAACATAAAAGTAGTAGGTGAAGCAGCAAGTGCTGATACAGAAGCTGCAGAATGTCATCCAGAAGATCTGACTAAAATAATTGATAAAGGTGGCTACACTAAACAACAGAATTTTTTTTTTTTTTTTTGAGACGGAGTCTTGCTCTTTTGCCCAGGCTGGAGTGCAGTGGCATGATCTCGGCTCACTGCAACCTCCACCTACCTGGTTCAAGTAATTCCTCTGCCTCAGCCTCCCGAGTAGCTGGGATTACAGGTGCACACCACCACACCCTGCTAATTTTTTTTGTATTTTTAGTAGAGATGGGGTTTCACCATGTTGGCCAGACTGGTCACGAACTCCTGACCTCAGGCAATCCTCCCACCTCAGCCTCCCAAAGTGCTGGGATTACAGGCGTGAGGCACCATGTCCAGCCAACAACAGATTTTTTTTTTTTTTTTTTTTTTGAGACAGAGTCTCGCTCTGTCGCCCAGGCTGGAGTGCAGTGGCGCGATCTCGGCTCACTACAAGCTCCGCCTCCCGGGTTCACGCCATTCTCCTGCCTCAGCCTCCCGAGTAGCTGGGACTACAGGCGCCCGCCATCTCGCCCGGCTAGTGTTTTTTTTTGTTTTTGTTTTTTGTTTTTGTATTTTTAGTAGAGACAGGGTTTCACCATGTAGACCAGGATGGTCTCGATCTCCTGACCTCGTGATCCACCCGTCTCGGCCTCCCAAAGTGCTGGGATTACAGGCTTGAGCCACCGCGCCCGGCCCAGATTTTTTAAATGTAGACAAAATGGCCTAGTATTGGGAGAAAATTCCATCTAGGACTTTCATAGCTAGAGAATTCAATGACTGCCTTCAAATCTTTAAAGAACAGTCTGAATCTCTTGTTGAGGGCTAATGCATCTGGTGGCTTTAAACTGAAGTTTACATCTTTTATGATTTCAAAAATCCTAGAGCCCTCAAGAATTGCCCTAAATCTACTCTGCCTATGCTCAATAAATGAAAAACAAAGCTGGATGACAGCACATCTGTTTACAGCATGGTTGACTGAATATTTTAAGCCCATTGTTGAGACCAACTCCTTTGGGAAAAAAAATGATTCTATCAAAAGTCCTGCTCATTGGCAATGCATCTGGTCTCTCAAGAGTTCTGATGGAGATGTACCTGGAGATTAACTTTGTTTTCATATCTGCTAACACAACAACAATTCTGTAGCCCATGGATGAAGGAGTAATTTCTAATTTCAAGTCTTATTATTTAAGAAATACATTTCATGATACTATAACTACCAAAGACAGTAATCCATCTGATGAATCTGGGCAAAGTAAATTGAAATTTTCTGGAAAGAATTCATCATTCTAAATGCCATTAAAAACATTTGTGATTCATGGTAGAAGGTCAAAATATCCACATTAACAGGATTTTGAAAGAAGTTGATTCCCACCTCTGTGGATGACTTTGAGGGATTCAAGACTAGTGCAGGAAGTAACTGCAGACATAATGACAATAACAAGAGAACTAGAATTAGAAGTGGAGCCCAGCCAGATGCAGTGGCTCACACCTATAATCCCAGCACTTTGGGAGGCCTAGGCAGGAGGACTGCTTGAGGACAGGAGTTCAAGACCAGCTTGAGCAACATAGTGAGACCCTATCTCTACAAAAATCAAAAACTTAGGCATGCATAATGGCACATGCCTATGGTACCAGCTGCTCAGGAGGCTGAGGCAGAAGGATTGTTTGAGCCCAGGAGGCTGAGGCTGCAGTGAGCTGTATTCATGTCACTGCACTCCAGTCTGGGTGACAGAGTAAGATCCTGTCTCAAAAAAAAAAAAAAGAAGTAGAACCTGAAGATGTGACTAAATTGTTACAATCTCATGATTAAACTGTAATAGACGTGGAGTTGCTTCTTATGGGTGAGCAAAGAAAGTCGTTTCTTGAGATAGTCTACTTCTGGTAACGATGCTGTGAACATTGTTGAAATGACACCAAAGAATTTAGAAGATTACATCAACTTAGTTGACAAGTTGCAGGGTTTGAGAGGATTGCCTCCAATTTTGATAGAAGTTCTACTGTGCATAAGATGCTATCAAATAGCATCTCGTGCTATAGAGAAATCTTTTATGAAAGAAATGGTCAATAAATATAGCAAACTTAATAGTTGTCTTATTTTAAGAAATTGCCACAGTCATCCTAAACTTCAGCAACCACCACCCTGATCAGTCGGCAGTCATCAACATCAAGGCAAAACCCTTCCACTGACAAAAAGGTGATGACTCCCTAAAGGCTCAGGTGATCATTGGCATTTTTAACAATAAAATATTTTTAAATTAAGGCATGCACACTGTTTTTTTTTGTACATAGTGCTATTGCATACAAGAGACTACAGTATATTGGAAATATAATTTTGTATGTGTTGGAAAAACAAAAACTTTGCATGACTTTATTGTGAGATTGGCTGTGTTGCTGCAGTCTGGAACTGAACTCGTATCTCTGATGTATGCCTGCATATACATATCAAAACATACTATTTACCATATATAAAATAAATGTGCTTATAAAAATAATCTTAGAGATATAGAAATTATTTTTAAAAAGGAAAGAATGAAATAGAAATTTGGGGTTGAAAATTACAATAACTAAAATGAAAAATTCACTCAAGAGGCTCAACAGCAAATATGAGATGACAGAAGGGAGAATCAATGACTTGACAATAGAATTGTAGTTATAATCCAGTCTGAATAGCAGAGAAAAAAAGATTGAAGAAAAGTCAACGAACTTCAAAGGCCTTTGGAGCAACACGAACCATACTAACCATGTGTAATTAGAGTCCAAGGTAGAGAGCAAAAAGAGAAAAAAATGGAAAAACAAATTTAATAACGACCAAAAATTCCAAAGTTTAATGAAAAATATTAATCTGCATATTCAAGAAGCTCAATGAACTTTAAGCAGGATAAAGTTTCTACACCCAGATGTGTCATAGTTAAACTGATGAAAGATAAAGACAAAGAAAAAATCTTGAAAGTAGTAAGAGTAAAATTATTCATCATATGCAGTTAGAAAGAGGAAAAGAAAAGAAAAAAGAAAGGCAAAACAATCAATTGCTAACTTCTCACCAAAAACAATAGAGGCCAGAAGGCAATGGAATGACATATTCAAAGGGCTAAAATAAAAATGTAGTCATCAGGAATTCCATATGCAGCAAAACTCCTCTGAAAATTAACATGAAATTAAGACATTCCCACAAAAACAAAGTCCGGCAGAATTCATTGCTAGCAGACCTGTCTTACAAAAAAAATTAAAGGATGTTCATCAGACTAAAAGGAAGTGAAACCGGATGAAAATTTGAATCAAAATATGGAAATATAAAGAGTGATAGATGGTAAATATATATATAAATATAAAAACTATAAATATATTTTCTCATTTTCGCTTCTTTAAAAGAATAAGAATGTATACTATAGTAATTTTGACACTTCTTGAGTGTATAAAATATAGACATTATATATGATATAATTAAATAATATAATGTATAATTATATAACACACACATATACACACATATAAAAGTGAAGAGAAAGAAAAGACAGTGAAAGCAAAGCTCAGGAGAATTATTCTAGAGTAGATTGAGGGGTTTAAATGTATATTTAACACCTACAACAATGACTAGAAAGATGACTCAAAAGTAGTAAAAAATTAAAAGAGTTACTAAAATAGTTTGCTAAAAATATTTATTTTGTCTTACTGGACAAAAGTAAGAAAGAGAGGAAGAGATAAACTAAAGAGACATGGGACAGATAAAAAATAAAGAACAAAATGATAGCTGTAAATACAACCATATCAATAATTACATTAAACATAAATGAACTAAATATCTCATTCAAAAAAGCAGATGTTGTTAAACAAGAAGGAAAAACCCCAACAGCATGCTATCCAGAAGATATACTCCTTAGATTCAAAAACTACAAATAGGTTCAAAGAAAAAGGATGGAAAAACACATGAAATGTTAAAAGTAACCATAAGAGAGCTAGAGTGGGTATGTAAATGTTGAACAAATAGATATTAAAACAAGAAATATTACAAGAAACAAAGAGTCATCATTTCTAATGATAAAAGCATCAATCCATCAGGAATGTATAAAACCATTATAAATGTATAAACAGTTAAAAACAGATTGAATACATGAAGCAAAAACTGACACAATTGAAAGGAGAAATAAATAATTGAAAAGAATAATTGAATATTTTAATAACTCACTCTCAATAATTGAGAGACCATCTTGACAGAAATTCAGCTAAGTATATTGAAGATAAGAACAACTGTATCTACCTACTTGACTAACTTTACAATCCTAAAACAGACCACCCAAAGACTGCAGAATATACATTTTTTTTCAAATGCAGAAGAAACATTATTCACAACCAACTATAGAATGGGCCATTAAACTAGTCTCAATAAATGTAAAATGTCTGAAATCACAGAATATACATACTATGTCCTCAAGAAAATTAAATTAAATATCACAAAATAAATAAATTAGGTTACACGGATAATTTTAAATAAAACAATACACTTCTAAGTAATGCATGGGATAGAAAGGCATCTCAAAGAAGATTTTCTAAATATTTTGAACTTAATGAAAACAAAAGCATAATATATAAGAATGCATGTAATGCAGCTAAAGCAATGCTTAGAGGGAAATTTATAGCTTTAACACATATATTAGGAAAGATAAAAAATCTCAAACCAAAAACCTAAACTTATGCCGTAAGAACCAGAAAAAGGTCAAACTAAACTCAAAGCAAGCAGAAGGTGGAAAATAATAAAGATTAAATTAGAAATGAATAAACTAGAAACTGAAAAACCAAAAGAGAAAAAACAATAAATTGCAAAGTTGGTCCTTTGAGAATATCAACAAAATTGACAAACTCTTAGCCAGACTAACCTGGAAAAAGGTAGGAAAGTTCAGGGATAAAAAGAGAACATTACTTACATCCCCACCTAAATTTAAACCACTATAATAGACTATTATGGGCAATTTTATGCCAGCATATTAGACAACTTAGATAAAGTGCACAAATTCCCAGAAAGACGCAAATTACAAGAAACGTATTCAAGAAGAACTAAAAAATCTGAATTTGGCCTGTAACAAGTAACAAAATTCAACAAATAATTTAAAATCTTCCCAGAAAGGAATGCCCAGTCCTAAGTAGCTTTACCAGTGAATTCTATCAAATATTTCAATAAGAAATAATAATTCACATACTCTTTCAGGAAACAGAGGAGATAACACGTTCCAATTTATTCTATGAAGTTAGTATTATCCTGATACTTCCATCAGACAAAGACGTAATAAGAAAACTAGACACCAATATCCCTTATGAATACAGATGCAAAAAATTAACAAAAAATCAAATAAATATTAAATATTAAAATTTAATAAAATATAGACAACCTGAACTCAACAATATATTAAAAGATCAAACCATATGACCAAGTGAATTTGATCCCAGGAACGCAAGATGGTTTAACATTCAAAAATCAAGTAATGTAATACACTGTATTAACAGAATAAAGGACAACAAACCACATATATGATCTGTGTATCTGTGTGTCTGTCACTTCAAGTGATACACAGAAAGGGTTTGATAATTTCAAAAACTCTTAAACTGGGAAAAGAACCTACCTAAACTGATAAAGGACAGCTATGAAAAAAAAAAAAAAAAAAACGACAGTTAATATCACACTTAACGAGAACTCCAAATGTTTGTGATGGCTGTGGCCATCACGGGGGCTGCAGCAAGGAGGCATGCCTCAGGCTGCACACACCATGGAGCCGGTGGCAGCCCTGCCCCTTCTGAGTTGGAGCGGGACCTCTTCCGGTGCCACTGCCAGCTGCGCAAACCCAGCTGCAGACCCAGGCCTCCTGCTCTATGGAGTAGGCAGGAGTAGGCACAAGCCCCTTCCTCCTGGAAAGGACTACGGCTGCCCAAACTGGATGGGCGCCTCCCTGTGCTCTTGGGGAGGGCCTGGAGCAGGCCGAATCTGCCTTACCAGGTGCTGCCGCGGCCACGATCTTTGGCTCAGGACCTGGGCGTCTCTGCAGCCTGCAGCCTGCAGCCTGCACCGTCGGGGGCTGCAGGAAGGACCCTACCCCACGGCCATTTCTTCAGGTTCGGGGGTGTCCGCTCCCACTGCCTGGCCTTTCTCTGCTTCTGGTGCCAGCTCCGATCTCTAAGTGGGGTTGGGGCCGAGACCCGGGGCCTTGAATGGCAGGGGGAGGCAGAAAGAGTCCTGGGTGGAAGGGGGCAGGTCCCCAGTAAGGCCCCACCTTCAGGACACTGAGGGCCTGAAGGCTGAGTCCGGCACCGGAGCGGGAACTCATGGTGCTTCTTCCGGGCCCGCCCATGGCCACCCATGGGCCAATCCCCACGCACTTCCTCCCCTGTGAGGTGTATAAGAGCCCTGGGCTCAGCCAGAGCAGTGCAGAGGATGGCCAGAGAACCAAGAGGGTGGACAGGGTTGGTGGGACTGGGTGACCAGCTGCAGTGAGACGTACCTTCTCTGCTGATAGCTGGAGATAATGGGATGACCAACTGCAGAGAAGAAGCACCCTCTCCGCTGAGAGCTGCAGAGACGACCTGCAGGCAGAGAGGCGGTACCCTTTCCTCTGAGATCTTCACAGACCCAGAGAGACGCCTGCGGAGAGGAGCCACCTCTCTAGGACCTTCTCTCTGCTGAGAGAGGAGTACCCTCTGGGACGAGAGCTGCAGAAATCACCTGCCGACAGACCGGATCTACCCTCTCTACTGAGAGCTTCAGAGACCTCTAGAGACACCTGTGGAGAGAAGCCATCCTCTCCAGGTTCTTCTCTCTGCTGAGAGCTGCGGAGACAACCTCTCCAGGGCCGCCTCAGCTGAGAGAGGAGTGCCTTCTCCGCCAAGAGCTGCAGGGACGACTTGCTGGCAGAGAGGACTGAGAGCTCCGGAGACCTGCAGAGATGCCTGTGGAGAGGAGCCACCCTCTCCAGAACCTCCTCTCTGCTGAGAGATGAACACTCGACGGGACGACCTGTTCACAGAGAGGAGTTACCCACTCCTCAGAGCTGTTCTAACACTAAGTAAAACTCTTATTCTTCACTCCTCACTTGTCCACACACCTCATTCTTCCTGGGTGCAGGACAAGAACTTAGGCAAAGGCGGAGTGACCACAGAGGTTTCTGGCCAGAAAAATTGACACCCCAGAGATCCCGGAACATTTTCTTCCTAAGAACAAGAACAAGGCAGAGATGTCCCCTCCCACCTCTTCTATTCAAATTGTCCCGGAGGAGTCTGAGGAAAACTAGGGGCAGGAAATGGAGGATAAGGAAAAGAAGAGGAAGGGGAATAAGAAGAAGGAGGAGGAGGAGGCAGTAAAGGGTGGGAGGAGGAAGAGGAAAAAGAGGAAGAAGAGGAAAAGAAGAAAAGAAATTCTGGTTTAAAATGAAGAAGTCAAAATGTCTTTATTGCAGGTAAAATGATCCAATATGTAGAAAATCCTAAGGAAGCCACACACACAAAAAAAATTGCTAAGAATTCGAATGAGTTTTGCAATGTCACAGAATATGAAGTCAACATAAAAATCAGTTGTACTTCTACCATACTGCCAGTCTAAACATGAGATTTAAAAATAATTTTATTTAAAATAGTATCAAATTAATTCAATATTCAGAAATAAATTTAACAAAAGAATGCAAGATTTATAGACTAAAAACTGCAAAATATTTCTGAGAGAAATTAAAGGTCTAAGTAAATGAAAATATATTTCATAATCACATATAGATTAAATTTTTTTAAGATGGAAATTCTCTAACAAATTGATCTACAGATTCAACACAAACCCTGTCGAATTATTGCAGGCTTTTGTGTGGAATTGCCAACGTGACCCAAAATTTTAAGGAAATGGAAAGGACCTAACAATGTCAAAGCAATTTTTGAAAAAGAAGAAGAATGGAAAATATGCACTACTCAAGGTCAAAACATACAATAAAGTTAATCAGGACCGTGTAGTATCATTATAAGGATAGGCATTAACATCAATAGGACAGGAATGAGTGTCCAGAAATAAATCCTTGTATTTATAATCAATTAATTTTCAACAAATATATCAAAAAGAAGTATAAAGAGAACAATCTTTTCAACAAATGATGGTAGGAAATTTTGAGATCCATATGCAAATGAGTAATCTTAGACCCTTACTTCACATCATACACAAAAATTAACTCAAAATGGATTGTAGACCTAAAAGTAAGAACTAGAATGTGAAAACTAAAAAATAATTTAGAAAAACAAATTTATGGCATGGAATTAAAGATCTCTTAGATGCAGCACTAAAACATAAGCCATAAAAAGAAGAAAAAAGATAAATTTTATTAAAACAAAACTTTTGCACTTTAAAAGACACCTCTGTTAACAAAATTAAAAGACTAGTAACAGACTGGGTGAAATATTTGCACATCATATATTTGGTGGAATACTTACATACTTTATAAATAAAGAGCTCTTAATAGTCACAAGAAGAAAAACAACCCGATTTACAAAAGAACCAAGACTTGAATAGACATTTCACCAAAGTAGGCATATGATTGACTAATAAGAACATGAGAAGTGCTCAAAATCATTAATCATAAGAGAAATGTTAATTAGAGCCATAATGAGATACCACTACACATCAACTGCAATGGCTATACTCAAAAACACTGAAAATAACAACTGCTGGTGAGAATGTGGAGAAACTAACATTTCCAAGAATTGTTAGTGGGATTGTAAATCATAAAGCCACAGTGGCAAAAAGTTTGAAAAATTTTTTGAAAGTTAAATATAAATGTGTCTTGAGGTTTAACAATTCTATTTCTAATAATTAGCACATTTGCCCACAGTTTTGTATGTGAATGTTCATAGCTGCATTATTTATAATAATGCATAACAGGAAACAATCCAAATGTCTACTGACTGATAAATGAATAAACAAAATGTTCTGTATCTATAAAATGGAATACTATTGTAAAGATACAGCACATAAATAGTAGTAAAAATGTAAGGGATATACGATAGAATACTGCACAGTCATAAAAAGGAATGTATTAACAGCATTTGCAGTGACTTGGATGAGATTGGAGACTATTATTCTAAGTGAAGTAACTCTCAGAATGGAAAACCAAACATCATATGTTCTCACTGATATGTGGGAGCTAAGCTATGAGGACGTAAAGACTTAAGAATGATACAGTGGACTTCGGGAGAAGAGTAGGGGGTGGTGAGGGATAGAAAACTACAAATATGGTGCAGTGTATACTGCTTGGGTGATGGATGCACCAAAGACTCAAAAATCACCACTAAAGAACTTACTCATTAACCAAATACCACCTGTACCACAATAACTTTGGAAAAATTTTTTTTAAAGTAAGGAAATGTTGATACATGTTACATTGTGGATAAACCTTAACAACATTAGAAGCTAAATGCAAAAGACTACACAATGGATGATTCCATTTATATAGAATGTCCAGAAAAGTAAAATTTATAGAAACAGAAGTGAATCAGTGGATGCCTGGGGCTGGAGGAGTGTAAACAGAGATTCACAAGCAGCAGGCCTAATATAAATGCAGAAGGTGAAGGAAAAGTTCTAAACTTCATTTTGGTGGTGGTTTCCCACCCTTTAAACTTATTAAAAATCAAAGAATTATACATTTAAAATGGGTGAACTTTCAATAAATCTATTAAAACTACTAAGTATTTAGACAGTATTTCTCAATGATGTTGGCACATTTGGACCATGTGAATGATTTTAAAATTTGTCTGTGTCCCATTCTTTGATATTTTGATTTAATATTCTCACAATCTGGCATTGAGTTTTTTTTAAGCTGAGTGATTCTAATACGCAGCCATATTGGAGAACCACTGCAATAAAGTCTTGTCCTTCCTTGAAGTCATTAATATATGGTATGTTAATTTTACTATTCTAACTCTCCATTAATTTATTCAACATCTTGTTAAACATTCGATATGTACTAGGCACAGTATTTGACACAAAGGAGACAAAAAATTAGGAACACCTCAATTTCTGTCTTTATGGACTCATGGACAAGGGAGAAGCACAGTCCAAAAGGCATATCAATACAATACATTTTATAATAAAAGTAAGTACAGGGTTAGTGGAAGTACAAATAAAGGAATGATCAGTTTTGAGCAACAAAAGAAAAGGTCAAGAAAAGCTTAAGATGTAGTGATTCTTAATCCTGGAAGATTAGAGGGAGAGGAAATGGCAGACAAAAATATTCAAAGTACTGAATATTTGGAGAAAAGCAAGTAATTCAGCACAGCTTTAAAAAAATTGAGGTGGGGGAGAATATTGAGAAACCTAATGTCAGAGGGCAAAGTGAAATTAGAGGGCATTTCATATGCCATACCATGGGAAACCACTGAATGAAAGGACATGGTCAGGTATGTCTTTTAGAAAGAGCACACTCACCAGGTGTGTTGGCATGTGCTGGTAGTCACAGCTACTTGGGAGTCTAAGACAGAGAATCATTTCAGCTGAAGAGTTCTGGGCGATAGTGTGCTATGCTAACTGGGTGTCTGCACTAAATTCAGTGTCAGTATGGTTACCTCCCAGAGCAGGGGACCAACCGGTTGTCTAAGGAAAGGTTTAAAGTTGGGCCTTTGAAACCACTTTATAAATAACTGTCCAATAGCTGAGAGGCCAGGCAGGCAAGACAGAGAATAGCAAACTACTCAAAGATACTCTGCAGACAGAAGTATTGCCCTTGACGAGAGGCCAAGAGAGAACAAGCTGGCACAGTCTATACCTGTAGAAGGCTGCTGAAGGATAATACTCCAACAGAAAAATGCTGAAGGAGGAAGGAAAGGAAATTTCCCAAAAAAGAGAATAACATAAGCAAAGACATTCTCAAAATATATAGGGTTTTTTAAATTTTATTTTTTGTGACTAGAGAGTTGGATACTACAGAACAGTGTTGCAAATAAGGCAGAAAATATATTGCAGAGTTCTTTGGAGTCTAGGCTTATGGACTTAAAATCTATTCTTCATGCAAGTGATACCCACTGAAATTTTTGAAGGAGATTAACAAATTTGCTCAAGTTTAAAATACAATTGATTTAAGATGCATGATTATCATTTATCAATTTGCCAATTATAGAGCATTAGCTGTAAGATGCATCACATATCAGATATAAAATATAAAAAGTGGAGTTTAAAATTGATGAAAATCGGTATCAATGGCAGAAGCCTGATGACTTTAGATAACTATATAAAAATTTTATAAAATCTCATTTTTGTATCCTTTTTTCTTTATATATCAGGAGATTCTCTATCTTTGAAAAGTGAAAATATAATTAATGTAAATTAAAATATTTGTAACAGTATTTGCTGGCTTTTGTAATTCAGGTGGTTAGATGAATTTAATGAGGCCAAGGACTTCAAAATTATCCCAAATGTGCCAGTTAATAACTAGGAAAATCATTTTTGCTCAAGACAACAGTCTACATTCCTTTCTAGAAATCAATTTTGCAAATGCATACTACTTATCACAAAACTACCAGAGTAGGCACTGTCACAAAAGTATAGAATTAAAGAGGTGGAAGAGATCACAAAATTTATAAAGTCAAAACACCCTCAGTGTGCATATCCCCTCCAAGACACTCCCAGTAGAAGCTGGCCATTCAAGTTCTACTCTACATTCTTCCCTGCAAACTGTAATCCCATGAGGTCCGAGACTCTGTCTTGCTTACTATGGTAGCATTCTGAATAATATACTGTAGTCATTAAATATTTCTGAGTGACTGGATGAGTGTTCTTATGGGGGAATTGTACCATTCATGCAGTATCCATTCCTGTAGAAGAGCTCAAATTTGAGAAGCATTTTTAAAGGGCAGCAAAAGTCACCTCTGGTATCTCTGAGAAAATCTGTCCCCTCTTCTTATGTTAGCCTTGCAAATACTTGCAGGCAGCAGCTCCAAGCCATACTTTCCTGTTTCGGTCCACAGTTTGACACATATCACTCTTTCCAAGACTTTCTACTGTGCCCTATATGAGCTACATTTGGTCAGTTTAAAAACAAAAACAAAACAAAAAAACTTCTGATGCCCAGAATGAAATTATTTACCTAGCCAGCCCAGGGGATAGAATTCTCTGACTAAATGTATGCAAATCCCTTGCTTTGGGGGAAAAGTTCTTCAAATGGCAGTCTCATGCTGATGAGGGATCTTTCAGAGAACACTAATAGGTAAAACTGCAAACTCCCCCAGCAGGCTTCATTCATCTATTAACGACACCTCAGTGAGGGACTAGGATGCCAAGAGAGAGTGATGTACTATACTCCTCATGCAATTAAACCCATAGTAAAATATTTTGGGAAGTTTTCTTTCCTGAATGGAGGCTAAGAAAGCATTCATTAAACCTGGGAAGTTCTGAGTCTTCCAGTTTGTATAGTGAATTGGAACTGTGGTAGCCTGAATATGAATGGAGATGTGGTAATTCAGTAACATGAAATGGGAAATACAGTTTAATTACCCCAGAGATTTTTTTTGGAACATAAATTGCTTCTACTTTTGTGACAATATTGGATTATGAACCCATTCACCTTAATGTTGTGTAATGAAGCCTATAAAGCAAGTCATAAAAATGCTTTGTTTGCAATGCTGTTTTTAGAAACTCCAATCTTATGGAAAAATCTTCTCATTATTGAAAGCATTTGTAGTTCCCCCAGAATCCTAGAAATTAAAAGATTCCTGAGTGCAAGGTCCTTACTACCTAGTTAATGAATGAGGGAAGAAGCATTCCTCAAGTTACCTCAAATCTGTAGATCTGGATCATACAGTTCTTTACTAGGACCATAAAGTATAATTTAATCTAGAAATGGCCCAAAATATACATCTGAAAAGAGATATTGATTTGAAATGACAGTCTAGGACCAATAACAATTTTAAGGAAAAACAGTTTTTATGAAATTATGTTTCTGCCATTAGAAAAAATTTCTGAAGAATAACAAGTTTACCTTAGAAAACCAAAAGGTAAATTTAAAAAAATTAATATTGAATGAAAATTAAAGGAAGAATAACAATCTATTTTTTACTTATTACATTACCATAAAGTTTAAAAAGCAATCATATTCATAGTTAATGAGGATAAGTCATCCTCAGACTTTGGACATTTGAGTATAAATTGCTACAAATTGGAGCAAATAATTTGGAAATGTGTATTAAAATCTAAAATATGCATTCTATTAACTAAAAATACTACTTTTGGGACTCTGCCCTGCTGTAATCAGAAATATGTATAGCTAATATAATTGTGTAAAGGTGTTTATTGCAGCATTGTGTGTCACAGTGTACTACTATAAATAAATCTGCATATCTATAATTATAGTTAATAAAATATTAAACTGTAAAAAGTATACATTAGATGTTGATGTTAATACTGGAGGGATGCCCTTGAATTAATTATAAGAAGTTGAAGGATAATACACAAAACATAGTCCCTTTTCTATAAAACCAAATAACAAAAAAAAAAAAACCTTTAGATATGGACTTGTGTATTTCCATAAGCATGGATCTTTTAATGTTGATTACCTCATGGTAGGGGCAGCACTAAGCGATGCTTTAGATCTCCATAATCTACATTAGTTCCCTCAAAAGTCACTTCATATAAACATAAAAAGAACACACACAAAAAAGTGTGCTTGCTGTTTGGACATAGTTCCAAGGAAGTCTCCCATTTATTTCTCACTCTCTCTCAAGTCACAACACCTATACATTCCTAAATGGAAATTTGGAAGTTGCCATAGCTTCAGGAAAGTGAATAAGAAAAAAGATTACTTTCATATAAATATTTTAAACTTTTATAAATTGTCTTGTAATAATTTTGAAAGTTAAGATAAAATTCTAAAAACCAAATAGATTATGGTGAAAATGTTTAGGAATTTATACCACAGTGTGTGGTCTCTTTTTAGGAAAAAAAAAATTAATTTTAATTATTTTTTAAAATAGTAGAAATGTTGCTCTTTTTTCATCAATTTGTTCAGTCCATATTCTTACATACTTTTTCTAGCATTTTTCTTTGTCTCAGAACTATATCCAAAGTCTAGGCATTTTTAGCTCTGTCAAGACTCACAATGATCAGAGTGCTTCTTCAAGTAATTCCTTAGTCACTGCGTTCTCACCCTCTCTTCAAAGTTTATTCTCTAGCACTGGTCTCCAAGTTCACACACTATATTTTTCTCACAGCGACCCTGGTCACTAATATAATGACCAATAGGACCATCAGTGAGAATCAGATGAGGTGTCAGAAGTAAAAATAATGTATGAACTGGAAAGTACTATGAAAGTGAGGATTTCATTGAGAAGATTATTGAAATAGGCTAGCTACAAATTGATGGGTCTCTGAAAGGGATACTTATTAAAAAACTCCACAAATATAGTACTGGATAGCGCCATAATCTCAAAAAAATAAATCTGAGGGGTCCCAAACTCAATTACACAAGGTTAAGAATATAGAGCTTGGTAAAATCTTTTTTTTTTTTTTTTTTTTTTTTTTTGAGACAGAGTCTTGCTCTGTCACCAGGCTGGAGTTCTGTGGTGTGATCTTGGCTCACTGCAACCTCCGCCTCCCAGGTTCAAGTCATTCTCCTGCCTCAGCCTCCCGAGTAGCTGGGGTTACAGGCGCCCACCACCATGCCCAGCTAATTTTTGTATTTTTAGTAGAAATGAGTTTCACCATGTTGGCCAGGATGGTCTGGATCTCCTGAACTCGTGATCCACCCACCTCAGCCTCCCAGAGTGCTGGGATTACAGGTGTGAGCCATTGCGCCCGGTCGGTAAATTCATTTTAATTCACTTTAAGCTTATATGGGCTATGTGTAGATTTTCTCTTGTTCTTTCATTTTGTTTCAGTTCAATTGTAATTAGACATTTGGAATACATTTCTAGCGGACTTCAAGGTCCAAAAAACTCAAAGCCAAATACTCCAGAAGTATTTATGTAAATAAGAAATAATCTAAATATGTCATTAATTATATTAAAATACATAACACATATACATATGTGTATATAATACAGAACATATATACATATGTGTATACACACACATATATTACACATATATATATACATAACATAGCATACATTTAGTTAGATAGTTTTTCCAGCTCTGATGGTGACTTCCAATTTCTGAAAAATTCTCCAGTATGGGTTGCTCGGCATAGAAAGAAGGAGATGTATGTGTGTTAAGGCCACTCAATGGGGCTGTGGTTGTTGCACTAACGTACTTGCTTATGAACCTGGGTAAGATCCTTCCTTTCTCTTTGTTTTAGTTTACTCACTCTTTCTAAACTGAAAGGCAGTAAACTCTAGTATCTGCAAGATGACTTCCTTCTCTAAGATTTTAAGGTTTTATAATTTAACTATGTTACTTTCCAATTATAATTCTACGTCATGCTGAAAAGAAAATCATAATCTCGCTTTTCCATACTGGCAAGGTTAGTTCATAGAAACCATCTTAAGAAACATTGATATGATGGCACAAAATAGAGTGATTATTGATAGCACTCAACTCGTTGTATACATTAATCAAATTATTCTAATGTGTGCCAAGTTTTCAAGTGCTTTTTTTTTTTTCAAACAAATACTGAAAAGTCTTGGAGAAATCACACATAAATATAATAATCATTTATGTGAATCTACCCGTCATCAGCTTTCCCCTTCTATCTGAACATTAAAACCTCTCTAGGTAACAAGAGTTTTGCTATAATATTCAGGAATAAGATTCTTCCTGGACGAGGAGGATGTAGGGGGAAATGAGCCTCTGTTTTCAGCATCCAATCTCGGAGCAAAGGATCTCCCACCACCTGCTGCTTCCAACAAGCCCAAACTCCCGCTCCACTAGCTTTCCTGGGAACCGAGCAGAAAACTGGAAGGGAGGGGAAGAAGGTTGGTGAGAGCAAGAGGCGGGGAGTGAGGAATGGGAGGCTGGAGGAGGCGTGGCCCAGCTTTGGGCCGTTGGGATAAATACTGAGAACTGGGTGCGGGGTGTAGGGAGAGAAGTCTGGAGGAACGCTGAGCTGAGCAGCACCGAGGACAGCGCCCGGCAGCGCCCGCGCCCAGGTCTCCCTCCGCAGCACTGACTCGCGCACACGCTGAGCTTTTGCTTACCCCCCTCTCGCGCGGACACAGACACACACGCATTTCACACACCCAGACACACACCCCGCTGTACAATGGCAGAATTCCACCTGCAATCGTCCCTCATCACAGCCTCACAGTTTTTCGAGATCTGGCTTCATTTCGACGCTGACGGTGATTATCTTCTCTTTTTAACTGTTTCAAGACCCGTTTCCATGCCCCTTCCCATTCTTTGCCCTTTTCTGAGCCTCCTGATCCCATTATCCCTCCTTTCTATTCTTTACTTCTTCCCCCTTCTGCCTAATCTTATCTTCTTATCTCCCGACTGGCCGCCAAACCGTCAACCTGAAAGTTTATATTGTTTCCACTGTAATCCCAAAACCTTAAACTTTTGTCTTTCCAGGAACGGTAATGGTAGAAGGAGAGAGAGAGAGAGCAGGGATTGGGGGACACTGCTCCCCCAAAGTTTCTGTGGCTGCGCTCAGCACCCCAACCATCCTCCTTTGTCCTCCTCAGTGGATCTAAAGTTTGATACCCCAGGAGGGGAGCGCTGCCGCGTCTGTACGCTTTGCTGGTTAATCAATGTCCAAGCAAGAGAGAGCCTCTCGGGTCGCCAGAAAGATAACTGTCTTGGAAAGTGAACGGGGAAGACACTCGGAATGAGATATCTGACACCAGAGTGCCTCTTTGTCTTTGCAGGAAGTGGTTACCTGGAAGGAAAGGAGCTGCAGAACTTGATCCAGGAGCTCCAGCAGGCGCGAAAGAAGGCTGGATTGGTAGGTTCAAGTTTGCGAAAAAGAAAAAAAAAGACTTTCAACCCCCAAATTAAAACACTGTTGTGTTTTCACAAAAAGCCAGCAGGGTAAAGCGCTTTCTGGGTAATGTAAACGTTTATTGACTGCGAAAGGCAAGAAAGAACACTTTTCCAATTCGCATACAGAGAAAGGGGAAAGAGACAGACTGAGAAAGAGAGACACAGAGAGAGGGGAGAAAGAGAGAGAGAGAGAGGAAGAGGGGAAAGGGAGGGACAGAGAAGGAGGGAAAAAGGGAGAAGGGGAGACAGAGAGAGAGAGATTTTCTAAAGGGAAAAACCTTGCTATCTGAAATCGCAGTTTTAAATATATATATATATTCTATACTAGTCCTTGCTTTAATAGGTCTTAAAAGGAAACTGGGTGCATGAGATTCTTTAGCGGATCACCACTTCTACCACTGAGTTTGATTAGGTAATTTTTAACTTCTGTTTTATTATGTGAGAAATAAGGGGGTGGAAATGCATTTCTGCCCCTTGGTGGTCAAGAAACAGATCTGCAGATTATGGATCTCTTACTCTATCACCAGTTATTATTGTTGTGATGTTGATGTCGTTGGGGAGATGAGAAAACATCTTGTCCTCATTAAGGGAAAGTTGCCCAACTTGCAACATAACAGTGAGCAAGAATTTAGCAAGAAAAGGTCTTCATTTCTGTTGAAAGCAATAAACCTAAAAGGTAGAGAAGTAAAAAGTAAAACAATTTTAAGAATTTCATGTATTGTAAAAAAAAGCAAAGTGATACTCTGATGGGCAGCAATTGATGATGTTTTGAAAATGGCTATGTTTGTTATTTAAGCCATTAGTTAATTAAACAAATGACAATTCTTATTAATTATAAATGACTCCCTTTGGGCATAAATTAACCTGTTAAGAAAGTATGTTGTCAGCACAAATATAAAATATAATCAGCTTTTAAACATAGATGAGATGGTTTTCCAGAGGAAAATGGGTTAAAAATTGTACTACTCTATTGAGGTTTATGTAACACTGTCTTTCAGAAGGCGGTGTTGAATTGGGATGAGTTACACGTTAATGGTCTTTGGCCTTCTTGACTATGTTTAGAAAGAGATTTTACACTACCAATGATGTATGTATTATATAGCAGATCACCACCTCTAATATTGAGTGATATATATAAAATTTAATAATAGAACTCTTTTTGCCCTATCTAAATTGAAAATTGTGCAATATACATCTCTGTATAGCATATTCAAAAGAATCCCAGAGGGTTCTAAATGTGTTATAATGCATTACAGAACTATCAGTTACAAAAATCATTGACTAAATTGATTTTAAACCAGATTGTGCTCTAGGGATTGTTTTACCCAGATTTAATATTATATAATCTAAAAGTATAATAGAACGGAATAAAATAGCATAAAAATGTTTTATATACTCTTCACCCTCCCCAGATCTTATATATTGCCATGTAAATAAATTTATGCAATACTGTCATTATAGCTCTATGTATCTTTGGCTAATCTAATAAAAGCAATTATTTTCCTAGTTTAAAAATACATATTTTAAAATCCGGTTGGAAAAGTCTTACTTTCCATAAAATTTAGAATTAAAATCTTGGAAGATGCTTCTGGCAGCTAAATGATTATATTTTAATTTGTCCAGAAGTAATTTTAATATTGAAATCTATTTTCAGTTTGGAAATTTAAATATTCATGAAATTTAAAATATATTTTTCTTCCTCTGATTTTAATATTTGTACCGTTTTGTAAGCAATATCTTCATGTTGGAGATTTAGAATTTAATTATTTTTCTCTGTTTTGGAATAGTCAAAGCTCCAATTATTAGACTATAACATAATGATACTAAACAAGCATAGTTATAGGATTATATGACCATTTTTCTGGAATGTAAATACAATCTGGATTTTTCTGAATTGAGTATTTTTTTTGATTTGGGTAGTTAAAATCTAAATCAAGATCTGGATTTAGAGTTTCATATAATAGATACATGTTTCACTATACTACCAACTTCATTGCATTAAACTTACTTGTATATATTTCTTTCTTTAGAACACAAAAATTGCCCTTATAAACCAGGCTTTTTGCATTTCTAGCCATAGGATAACAAATTTCATTGCTTTAATGGAAACATTGTTTGGCTTTTCATGTTAATAACATGAAATTTCAAAATTTTCACTAGGTGAATATAACATTAATGAAATATAACAGTGCAATATATTTTCAAAAACTATCCTTTTATACTAAACATAGTGTTTGGTCTTTGTATTTGCACTCATTTTTATACATTTTTAATTGGTGGTGATGATGAGTATATCTTTTGCACTGTTTAAAAAATAGATTTTGACATACTTGTCAGAAACTTCACAAAGTAAATGTCAAGTCTGCTAGTTAAAGTAGTGATATGACACCATTTTAAAATTTAAGGACAGATGCTTTGGTTTTTGTTTATGTTAAGGTATATGTAAAAATAAAAAAAAAAATGTAGGACCTGATATTCCCACTATTGCCGTGGTTGGACACTTTCATTTTCTTACAATTGTTTCTATAACAAAATGAAATAAATACAAATTGTAATTTATCCATAGTAAGTTTTATAAAGACTAAAATATAATTATATTGCTTTGTTATTATTTTTTATCTTAGTTCTACTAAAGATGTCTACACTGGTTCCAAACAGATTTTGTAAATACTAGTAAAAATGATATTTAGTCTCAATATAACCCTTAAATTATATTAACCTATCTATCCCCAGAGAAAACTTGTGTGGTAGATAATACCACCATCTTGTTAGCTATGATGAAAACTGAGACCTTAATTTGCTTTCCCAAGGACGTAGAATAGAACATTAGTAAGGGCTGACCTATTTTAAATAGGCTTCAGCTAATGCAACAGGGCTATTTTAAATGGGCTATGTTGGAGACCCAAGGGTAAAAATTAAACCTCCTGAATACCAGTTCTATGGTTAGATCACTAGTTTATAGTTCATAGATCTCTAATATATTTAATTTTAAAATTTATTTAATTGATGAATGCCTCTTTTATGCTTAAAACAATCTTTGCTTAGAAAGTAGTTACTCTTTAACATTGATAATTTTTGCTTATTCAAACTGAAAACATATATTACTTTCCATAGATAAAACATTATGTTAGATGAGAAAAATGTTGTAAGACAAAATAGTGTATCAATATAAGGTAATCTTTAGTGAAGCAAGCAATGTTTAAGGTATATTGACAGTGATGATTATGTTAAAATTCACTAAAAGTTATGAATGGAATGTTTCTGACTACACTTTCAAAGGATAGCATAGTCTCAAAATTAATAACAAGATAAATCATATTGAGAAATAATCATCATGATTATAACTCTTTCATTTGGACCTAATAAATACTGTGTATCAGTTATGCCTTTAATTTTTATGAGAATAATTAATCATTATGCATATTTCTATATGGTTCTAATTTTGGTTTTTCTTTGCAGTAAGTTATTAACACCGTCACAAGCATAACTGGGTATTTTTTTACAAACCTCTTACCTGCTTTTATATAATTTTAGGAGTTATCACCTGAAATGAAGACTTTTGTGGATCAGTATGGGCAAAGAGATGATGGGAAAATAGGAATTGTAGAGGTAAGGAATTTATGCATTTTTCTGATTTAATTTTAATAAATGAGTTTCAATTTTGAAATTGTATTCAAGTCAAGTACGATATAGCAAGACCCATTCAGAGAGGTTTATTTTACCTAAGTAATACATTATCTTCTGTTCAGAAGTACAAAGTTAAAAATTGTTCACAAATGAAAAACATCTAAGAGTATTCCTAACCCAGGGCCTAAATTTCGTATATTACAAAATTGAGACCCTGGAGAAATAAAATGGTTTGTCTCTGGTCATACAGCTGTCTGCTGGCACAGGTGCAGTTAGAGGAACAAGTCCCTGACTTCTAGATGAGTATCAATCACATTCCATTACCCAGCCTCACTTCAATGCAGTATCTAAGCATATGGTCCATCAGTATTTCTTATCACTTAACAGTGTAGACTTGACTTTTAAAATATAAAATAAAATGTTTGTAGTCCCTGTGAAATATTTACAGTCCTTATTTTTCATGGCAAAAAGCTGCATCCTGTTTGACAATTGGCCTTAGTAAAAACAGAAGAATTTAACTAGAGTGAGTGAATATTTTATGATCTGTTATAGGTACAGATTTCGTGTGAGTCTCTGAAAGTTAAAACTGTGGGTGTCAAATTTTATCCTTTCACACTGACTTTTCCTATTAAGGGCAACTTATTTTTGTCTGTGAATCAAGGAAGCAAAACCGATTATGCATCAATTCTTCTGCATTCTCAGATTTGTGAAAGAGCTGTTGCTTCCCTTATGTCTACGTTTCCAGCCTGTGGTGTCTTAGCCTCTTTCTTTATCTCAGCAGCCTATTAGAGAAATTGGGTGGAAGCCTTTGTCCTGAAAAATTAATAAGGTCGTAATTTAAAGTATGCCAAATCATAACATAATTATGTTATTTATATAGTGTTTCTCAGTGTATTAGATTGTGAAGTATTCTGGCTCTCAACAACATTTAGTAATAATTTACCTTTGATTCAGAGAAATAACCTGGTTTTCAAATAATTGATCTTATAGGACACTTGTGATGCCAATATGAAATACACTTATTTTTAAACAGCTGATACAAATAGAGTTAAGAGAGGACACACTATTATTATCTTTATAATTAAAATTTTTCCCTGGAGTACATACTTTCCCCTTTACCTATGTGTAACTCATTACTATATAAATAGATAATAGTAATGGGACTTACAGATTGACATATAGGCCAACTAATCAAGATATGAAACCATCAAGGATAAGAAAATAACTTTTAAATTAAATATAAATGAGATGAGGTAATCTAATTATTCAAAACTAGTTTGGAAATATGACATCAGTGAAATTACGAATTGCCTCTTTTAGAGTTTGACATACTTTATAATCCTAGTAAAGGAAAGCCTGTCACCTTACATTTAACATACTTCACCTTGAAGGACTCCAATGGACTCAGCTATTTATTCAATTTCATTTCTTCAGTGATACTAGATTGTGCAGTAAAAAGCATTGGTCTGATTCACATGGATTTTACATTTTTAAAAGGATAAAATGGATGAGCATGTTTTGAATCCAGGTTTTACTTTATGTGATGCAATCTAATCATTGTGACTTATTATTTAAGCTTTATTTTGAACCAGAGGTTAGAGGCCGTTTAGCAGATGCATTGTCCTAGAGGTTTAATGAAGGAAATTTCCTCAGAAGTTTTAGATAAGAAACTGTTACAGGAAATAAAAGGCTTTCTGTGTAAGGAAAGATATAGAAATATACATAACAGAAGAGGATGGAGAAGGCAATGAAGTCTGAAATAAAGAAGTGGGAAGCTTTTATAGCAATAAAAATAAAAGAATTCACATTTGTATAAAATAAAATTGACAAAGTGTTTTCAAATGTGTTACCTCATTTGATCCTTGTAACAAGAAAATTAAGTAAATTTAAATATAAAATGAAGATCTATTTTATAGTTGTGGAATGTGAAGCTTCAATAGAATTTGCCTAAGGTCACAGAAAAAGTGAGAAATAAATGGTAGAACAGTCAGAACCCAGACATGTTCCCCCAAACTATTCTGCCTTTTTTTAAATAATAAATAATCTGTACATTTTCTGCCTTAAAAGGAAAGGTTTTCAAGCTTCAGTTGGTTGATTACTTATGGCAAGTTTCTAAGTTTAGCCAGGTTGAATAGGGATGCAGAAAGTGTTCTGCAGAGAATTTATTTGGGCAAAGCCCTCGAAACATGATTTCAGCAGAACTTTTGATCAGCTGAAGAAGAAATAATTTAAAGGGAGACAAATGAGATACATATAAACTGATCAGAAGATTTTAGTGTTCCAGGACACGGAACTTTTTGCTAGATGGGACTCTTGGGAAGAACTAGCCAACATTCCTCATTTTAAGGATGAAGAAACTGAAGCCCGAAAAGGTCGAATAATGTATCCAAGGTCCCACTTGCAGGGAGTGACAAAGTCTATACACAGACTTAGATCTCACTCTGATTTTGGAACTCTTTTCATTAACCTCAGTTATCAGCCAAGATATAGGAGTAAGGGATCTGGAAGAGGGCATTAGGTTGAGAGAAGAGAATTGGAGAATGGGAGGAAAAATAGGAGATTGCTTCAATAGTTCATATGCATGTTGGTTCACTCTGTGATGGTTAAGAGTGAAGAAAAGAGAAATTCTGAAAATAATTGGGAAATAGAAATTAAAAGTTACAGGTTGCATGTAGGAAATGGGGAGAGGGAGAGTAGGAAATGCCTGAACTTATATTTTGCTCTCTAGTGTAACCAGAAAGCTGTATTAAATGAAGTTCATTCTTTCTTTTTCCTATTTGACATACATCACTTGCTTAGAAATCCTATAAATAATATAGAACATAAAAATTCTAGCCAGCTATAAAGGAATGCAAAATCCTATGTTTTCTATAATTTATAATAATCTACCTACTGACATCAAGCACATATTAACTTTGGTGTTCAAAGGGAAAGGAAGATGGATTTACTTATATGTTATGCTCACTTAATAGTTATACTCACAAACTCATCAAAATCTAATCAAAGTAAACCAAATGATACTCATGCCGTTGTCTGCTTCCCTGATGGAATAGACCAAATTGGTTTGTCTCTGAAAGATGTCATTCAAAAGATTAGAAAATGTAATGGTTAACTTTCAAAGTTCTGACCTGATAAAGTTAACTGACACTTTCTAACAACACGCATTTGCTACCTAGAAACAAATATGTTTCTTTCTTAACTTTCTAATTTCTTGCCTTAAAATAGATTTAAAAATTCACACAAATACAGTTTAGAAATAAAGAGATTGCTAACAGAAACTCAAGACAGGAGCATCGAAATTCTGAGATAATTTAACAAAAAACGTGACGGTCAAAAAAATGTTCCAAATTTATTCAGAATAATAACTCTACTGCAAAGAAGGCTGATTAAAATAATTTTAAAAAAGGAAGACTGAATGATTTAGCAGATAATAGAGCTTTCTTCTCTGGTGTTCACATGAAATACAGGTATTTCTCTTGAGTGGATGTCAAATCTATAAGTTTTTCACCTCATCCTTTTGGCAATGTGTGAGAACCTACCATCCTCTCCATTCTTACTGTTTCTATTCATCCAGTCAGTGCATCCACTGAAAAATGCACCTAAAAGCTATTTTAATCCTAAAACTATAACAACCCTCCCAGGGAAGCAAGCTGTTCTCCAGCCTTTCCCTCTTTTCATCTGTAGTGGGATTTGAGCCTGTGAGTTTAGCCATAGTGAATATACTTTTTCATGGAAGACTACTTTTCCACTACAGAATTTTGGGAAATGACTGACAATGAAATCTGATTTTAAAATTCCCTCTCCATATATTTTTCTAAATGATTTATTAGGAATACTTTTTTGATTGACGATTTTAATGGAAGGTGATGAAGGTAAGGGACAGAGTCTCAAAGCCAAGAAAGTCAGACTCTGCCTTCAAATCTGGCTCCAACTATAATCTATGTGAGAGCAGGCCATTTACCCTCTTTGAACCTCTGTTTCCTTGGCAGTGAACAGGAATGACAATGTATTAACTTCATAAGGTTGTTATGATCATCAGTATCAAATAATACACATGTTGAACAAATAGATCGACCCTGGCACACTGTAAAAATTCAACAAATGTATTTGCAGTTATTGTTACATATAAAAATAACTTACTACAAAATTGACCCCATCTTCTGAATGCCAAGCCTTTCCCCCCACTTATTATATCATTTGTCAAATTCAAATTATTAAACTGAAAGAGCTTTACATTTTTGATAAAGTTATTTACCTTCCAAATTTCCTGGACTCACTTCTCACTGGCTAGGGAAAACATTTTTCTGGTTCTCAAGTGAAAAAAGAATTGAATGCTTGTCTAATACATGTTCAAGAATGTTAACATACCATGATTGTCTTTAAAAGTTAGGAATTCTGCCTCATATGCACTGTGATATAATTTATATCACTAATGAAGTTGCCTTTCATGTACACTTTCCTCACAACTAGTACTTAGTTTTATTGTTGTTTTTATCTCCTGCTTTAAAATTGTCAGGGGAAAACTTCTTTGAAAGTATCTGCCTCCCTATACGGTTCTCACTAGTGGTGACTGTGGTCACCAGCACAGTGGCTAGTATTTAGTAGCCAAATGAGCCACAGCAACAGATTTCAACTTACTCCAAAACATCAGGCAAAGGCTCTGTATTATGCTAGAAATAAAAGAGAGAGATAAAGACCCGTGTTATGGGTAGAGTTCCCTGGGAAGCAGATCTGAGTGGAAGAGTAGCAATGAGCAGGTTTATTAGGAAGTGCTCTTGGGATCAATATCCCTGGGACACAAGTGAAGAGAATAGATCTGGGCAGAGGGAGAAGCTGGGCTGTGTCACAGTCTCAACAGGGACATCAGCTGACCCCACAGTGAGTTCTGAAGCTGCGATGACCCTTCAGGAATGTCTCTAGTTTTGAGTGAGATGGTTGGGCCTTTATATCCCCATGTTGATCAGTCATAGGATGCCACCTCCTTGGGGACACAGCTCTCTTCAGCCCAGGTATTCCTTCAATGGGGCCTCACAGGTGAGGCTGCAGCAACACGCCCAGCACTTGAAGGGAGTTCTGGGTAGCATATCACAATGTCTGCCCCAACCCCTATTTACAGCTCAGTAATAAGTTATTGCAATTATCTCCGAAGGAACTTTACCTCCATTTATTTACAGCCTATCCTGACGCTAGACAAATAGTTAATTGCCTTTCTGTATTGCTTCAATAAAATATTTACTACAATTTGTGCAGTTGCTGGCCAAAGAAACAGTAAATAAGACACAGACCCCATCATCAAGGAGCATGTATACTAGTAGGGGAGACAAGCAAGTAGAAAGTTGTTGGGTTTTTTTTCCTACTCTTGATGACAAGAAACCAGTTCTCAGAAATGAAGCTCTGAGGGATTCTACTTATTTCCATAGCTACCTGCCTTCCACTCAACCCCTTGATATTCTTCACTCTCTTCTCCAACTCATAAAAAAAAGTTTTGGGAGTTCATAAAAGAGCAGGCAGGCAGCCCAAAGATTACGGAATCACCAATAATACTGGAATAAGTAGTATTGGGTACTTCTATAAACAACAGTGAGTTAGCATATCTGAGAATAAAGCAACTCTGCTTAACACCTCCGATATGAAAGACCTTTGGCACCTTGTAGACATGGTCATAAAGGCTACAACTGGAGAACTACTGTGCCCAGCTCTGAAACTTGAATATTGATTCATACACATTGACAGAAAAACTGAGAGGCAACACAGGACCACCACATTGTGAAACGTGTCTTAAGAAATATTTCTTTACATTCACTATAGCCACATCCTATATATACATAATAATCTTTTATATGCTTAAGACTCCTTTCTAACATTTATAAAATAGGATGGTATTATGTTGAGTGTAACAACAATTCAGTGAAATTAAAACAGATTGAATATGTTGCACATAGACACAATCTGTATTTTTTAATAATTTAAGAATAAGACCAAAGCAGTATGGGCAAGAAATACACATTTGTAGTAGACATGAAGAGCATTTTTACTATCTCTGTATCTTACATTTAGGAGACCTCTGAACTTTATGTGAGTTACATGAACTTTTATGTTGAAACAAAGATGGCAATTTCCCTAATTTTACATTTAGTGATTGCTTACTAGCTCATTCGTTTGTTTTTTCTGTTTTTATGTATTCAGTGGATTTGGAGATGTAAAATATTTAAAGAAAAATTATTCATTTTTGTTCAAAGCAACACACATTAATTATAAAAATCCAAATAAAATAGAGAATTATGATGAAGATAAGCAAAAAATATTCTAAATCCTTTTAAGTAGGTGTTTTTAATAAAGTAAAATTACCAACCAATCCACAAGCATTTATTTCAGGCATATAACACACTAGATACCATGCCGGACATTCAGGGGATGCAGAAAAGTATTATTCCCTGCCCTCTTGAAAGTAATGTTCTAGAGGAAGGTCACGCAAAAACTGTAAGAAGTATCTAACAAGTTGCATACCAATAAATAAAGGACAAGTTGGTGTTAGCTATCTCCTTTTTCCTAAATGAACACTTATATTCATGAAAAACCATAATAAAATGTGGCTAGACCTTCTATATCATGCAGAACCCTCCAAAATGTATACATAACATCCATTTCCATTGTTCAATCTTTCCCTTAAAATGTCTGCCTCTGACATATTTTCTTCCTCTTTGATGTGTTTTATTGTCTTCCGTCTTTGTTCCCTCTTCTTTCTTGGATTACTTTATCTTCTCTTCCTATCTTCTTTAAAATCCTCAAGAAGACATTCTTCAGAATCCCTCCAGGGAAGTATTATTATAGAAGAGGCCAGAGTCCCTCTCCATGCCGAGCCCACCCACTGCCATTCTCCCTCCCTTCTCCTCTTCCCCATTAGCTCTGGGGGGAGACCTACATTCTAGGTCTAACTTACCAGATATCTGGATACTTTAATAATGAAAATCATTTGTATCTACTTTCCACTAGAAGCCCACTTACAGGTGAGGAAAAGAAGGGATTTTTATAAGGAAAATGGCGTTCTAGATTTCAGTTAGTAGAAACAGCCTATCATATTCAAACTGTCTTATTGTCAAGTGTAAAAATCACCAACAAATTCATTATTTGCAGTCCAAGAGCAAAGAAGCAACCAAACCATTCTATTACTGTCTTCAATAAGCATGTTGTTGACTTAATCTATTAATAATCACCAAATTAAAGTGATTTTCAGTCTGCCAATCATCAAGTCAAGTCATTCAACTTCTTTGGGCCTTAGCATCCTCAATCGAAAAGTTTGGTCTTTGAATAGAATTAAATTACATTATTTCTGAGATATAGAATTTTCTGATTCAGGTATTCAAAGGAATTGAAAGAATGCAAAGGCCACAGAAGTACGTCCTGCACTTAATAAGGGACCTGGATAACACACACACAAACACACACACACACACACACACACTGCAATGATGCAAATGTGTTTGTGTACCAAAAGCTAATTACATTTTTTTAAAAGTACTGGCAGATTATAAACCCCGATTTTTACTTTTTAGATATATTATCATCTATCCACACTAGTGACCTTCCTTTAAAAATAAATAAGAAGGCTGGGCGTGGTGGCTCATGCCTGTAATCCCAGCACTTTGGGAGGCCGAGGCAGGTAGATCACGAGGTCAGGAGTTCAAGACCATCCTGTGAATGGTGAAACCCCGTCTCTACTAAAAATACAAAAAATTAGCCGGGCGTGGTGGTGGGTGCCTGTAGTCCCAGCTACTCGGGAGGCTAATGTGGGAGAATGGCATGAACCTGGGAGGCACAACTTGCAGTGAGCCGAGATCGCACCCCTGCACTCCAGCCTGGGCAACAGAGTGAGATTCCGTCTCAAAATAAATAAATAAATAAATAAGAAAATGTTTTATGACTAGGTCATATTAAACATGTTGATATGAGGTTTGACCCTTTCCCTTAGTCTCACCCACACGTGTAATGCCTATAAACCAAGTGGTTTTCATTTGAAATATTATTTCAAAAATCTAAAAATAAGATAAGCTAAAGGGCATACACAGCCACAAGAAAAATGAGATTCCTTGCATATAAAGTAGAATAGTGCATTTTATGTTAAATTTTTAATTTTTTAAATGAACCTAAAATGATGAATTTTTTTAAAAAGTTATTATAGTCTTTTCTATAACTTGGTAGACTTTGACTTTAAGGCTGCTCTAGACTACAGGCTCTTGGCCTAAAATCCATGGATGAGGGTCCAGGCCTGTGATCTAGGGAATTCATCAAATCTTGAAAATCAGGTGAAATATAGTGTGTATAGATTCTTTAACAGTGAAAATGCAGTGCTTCCAACAGAAGGCATTTTGAACCCAATATATTCAAGAAACACTGGCTTCTATTTCAAGTCCTTGTTTTAGTGATGAGGGTACTGAAGTCCAGAAATGGCTTGGGGTTGCTGGGGACCACAGCTAATTAGCTACTGTGCCAGAAATAGATCTCACATCTGCAGTGGGGCCATCAATCCAGCTCCTTCCTTCTCCGCACGCAATAGATTAGTCATAAAATGGGATATGGAATCCTTTTTTCTTCCAAAAAAAAAAAAGAGAGGAGGATTGAAGTTATGAAATGAGATCTAAGGGAAAATGTCATAGAGGCATGCCGTGGAGATCAGAAAATAAACCCCAGCCCTGGATTCAAGCAATGGATGTCCTTTCAGTGGAAAGCAACAATTTGAGAACTGGCTTTTCCTATTCCTGTTTAATGCCCCACCATTCCTGGTGAATTTCTTTTCCATTGCCTTAAAATTGTCTTTGGTTTATCTTCTCTCGTATCTCATAGCAGGCTTTCTCCTTGGGCTTGGGAATGCATTTTACCCCTTCACTCCCCTCCCCAACATTTATGTTTCTCATGGTTTATTTCACTTCACATGAAATTTATGGCCCCCATATGTGCCTTTCTGTGTACCCTGAGAGGAGAGAGCCCTAATCTGTGGCACAGAACACATGAAGGGTTCAAGCCAACAGGATGAATCTGCCTGAATGTCCAGCAGACAAGAAGTGGCCGCGCTAGTTCTACCTGAGTACAGGTTTGCTGCAGCCACCTCACTGGCCCAAGAACCAAGCACACAAGGGCACAGGAGCATTGCAGAATCGACAGCACTCCATAGGAAAGTACCAGAAAGGGAAAGCTGACTCTAATGTTTTTCCTCTCCTACTTTTCTAGCCTGTGAGGGAACAGGTTGAAGAGAAACTAAGCAGCAGGTAATGGCAGAGACTTGTTTTTGAGCAACTTAAACAACACGTTTCTCTCTTTTTACATCTTTTCCAGTTGGCTCACATATTACCCACAGAAGAGAATTTCCTGCTGCTTTTCCGATGCCAGCAGCTGAAGTCCTGTGAAGAATTCATGAAGGTATAAGAAAGCCGCCCCTTTAAGAAAGCTGCTTAAAGTAGGAAATTGTTCCTTTTATTAACAATGTGTTTGTTTTCCTTACCCCAAATTACTTGCAGACATGGAGAAAATATGATACTGACCACAGTGGCTTCATAGAAACTGAGGAGCTTAAGGTAAGCAAATAAAAACTTGTGCTAAGTTTTTCCTTTCAAATGCAATTATGAACTAAGAGTTTCCTAGCTTTTTAAAAAACCTCCCACAAAAGAAACTAATGTTGAACAGTGTCACATTTTCACCTACTCTTCGACATTGTTAATGAAGTACCAGATCAAAAAAGCAACTTCAATTGCTTCTTGAAATTCTGTAAAGTAATGCAAGAAATTAACATTTTCCGTGGCATACACAAATATAACACAGACAGACAGATAGAATTATAGATAAGCCGAAAAATCCATTCATTTTATTGAAATTTGTAGTTTTAATTCTCAAAATAAACACATATAAATAAATTTCCTTACAAAAGAAAGAAGAAAAAGTTACTGAATAGCTACTGTATGCTAACTACTTTACACATAATGTCTTATTTAATCTTTGCATAAGTTGTATGAGATTGTATTACCCCAGTGAGGAAGAGTTGAGAGAAGTTAAGTGATATACTGAAGGCCACACAGAAATCAGACAGAGCCTTGATGTGCAAATCCAGGCTTGTCTGCCTCCAAGGCCTGTAGACATTCTGTACAACCTACTGTCTCTCAACAACAATGATGGTAAAAAATAAAAATTCTTTTATAATTAAACTTTTGAAAAACTGCAACTTAGAAAATGAATTTATCACTTCAGATATCACAGAGGAGGATATAAAGGAAAAGACAGAGATCTGAAATCAAGTCTTACCTCATTAATTGCTACATCTTTCCAATTTTCTTTAATCTTTAAAATGAGGGTAATAAATCCTTCCTCTCATGCTTATTGTGAAGCTCCAGTAAGATTCTGCACACGAAAGCTTTTGTGACATGCAACATATAATAAATTGTATTATTCATGAACTCAATTTACTAACCTTTCAGGAATATGGAAGTATTCTTCTCATGTTCTCAAACCGACTCCAAAACATCTCCATCTTAAAGACCCTACTTTTTCTATTTTTAGAACATAGAGTGACTAAAATATAAGTGAGTTAATATTTGCTATGTGCCAGGCAGAGTACAAGGTGCTTGGAATGTATTTTAAAATGTAATCCTCACAGAAAAATATGCAAGGCAGGTATTATCACTCCTAATATAAAAACAGTGAGATTGGAATGCAGAGAGATTTGATGATTTTTCAAGATTACACAGCTGCCTAGGAACAGAACCTAGATTTGGACCTAGAATATCTGATAATGCTAAGAATGATTCCCTCCCACCCCCCACAGCACTACATGCTTTCAGACTTCATTTATTAAGAGCTGCTTTTTCGCTATGTGGGGAAATATGAATATCAAACAGTTCTAGTCATAGTTCAACAAGGTTTGAGTAGCATACAATTTTAAAGATGAAACTAGGACATTTGGGCCATGGCAAAATGGCTAAAACATATTCAGTTGTATCCTCTTGAAAATGTAAATGTTTTTAATGTGAAGTCACTAAAAACAATGTATTTTACAAACTCACAGTTCAACAACCCACAAGGTGACAGTTAAGCTACTGTGTTTTTATTTTATTAACCAAAAATATTCTTTTAAATATCCTTTTTAGTTCATAATGAAAACTTTAGCTCATTTCCAATACTGACCTCTAAATATTCTAAAAGTCTCCTTCTTTGTTCTAAATTTTATTCTCTGAAAGAGATTCTAAATAGAAGTCCTCTTCCCTGGGGAATTTTGAAGATAAGTTGGCATTCTTTTTTAATGGATCTTTCAAGAAAGCTAATTTTAAGATCCATAATGGAGTAAAACATCACTTGCTCTCAGACACGACTTTGAATCTCTGCGTCCCAAGGTTTCTCCCAGGCTATTTTTGTGACCACCATTTTAGTCTCTGATGAGGCTTTTTAACCCAATTAATCTCTGACAAAAGCCCCATAAGGCTCAAAAATAAAATTCAACCTCAACAGATAACTTTGAATTTTCCATGCTTCACTTTGGATTTGAAGTGGAATATTTGCTGTAAAAAAATTTGTCAGACTAAGAAAAGAGTGTCTTTCCTTTAAAAAGGTGACATCAAATCAGCCCAGAACTGGAACATTTAGGAAGGAGATAAGTCATTGCTGAATCAAGGAAATCTAATCCTTCAATAATATCTGGGCACAGTATCTGCCTAGTCTTTCCTAATTGCGTTAATTCATTTTCTGAGAAAATAAAGGAGTTACGAATGAATAGCACTAAACAAAATGAATGACTATTATATGCTTAAGTGCTTACACTGTCATTTATATGGCAAATCTTGTAAAGCTTTTATTTGATTTACGTTTCTGTTAAAAAAAATAAATTCACTCCTAAGCTCCAGCTGTCAAGATAATAATCATCTTTTTTTCATCTTCCCACATTAATCTCTATTTTAATATGATTCATATATCTTTCAGAGATTCAATGACATCATCTGTGGCCAATTTTGTTAATTTAAATAGTCAGTGGAAGCATTTTAACCAAAGCGCTTTGGACTGCATCAAGCCAAAAACTATCCAACTGGCCCTCTGGAGAAACAAGCATCATGCTGGCTATAAACTGATGTGTAAATACAGCCCGGGGGGCAGAAAATGGATTTGAAATTAGAAATAGATCTCTATCAGGTTTACTGATATTTTTTCACACATATTCCAAAGGTATAAAGGCCCTTGTGTTTCTTGCAGAACAATCCCATGAGTACTTGTGAAGATATCAGCAAGGAGAAATACATCCATTGGGCTGGCTGATTTTAAAAGGTTTTATTCAGATAAACTGAAATCATAAAATCATGGTAATGCACAGACAATGACCAATCAAGTCTCAGTAAAAAGCAGGTAGTATTCCTGTCAAAGGTAGATTCGTTGCTGGAATGCCAGGAGGACCACCTGGTTTAGTCTTTCTTCTATTATAAGTCCCTCTACTCACCTGTTTCTACCCTCAGAAAGAGACTTTCTTGGCATTCCTGGTATGTCCTGTTCCAAGGCATTCTGAAATGAAAGTAGATGATATATTATTAATGAAATTAATCAAAATGTTCTTTGTTTTAACAGAACTTTCTAAAGGACCTACTAGAAAAAGCAAACAAGACTGTTGATGACACAAAATTAGCCGAGTATACGGACCTAATGGTAAGACTGATCTTGAAAAGATTGCACCCAAGAGCTCATGAAGTAGTATGATGTTCTTGCTAACTCCCAAGGCTACACAGGATGAAATAAATAAATGGTGGTGTCGGCATCATATGCACATAGGTGTCATTTCATTTGAAAAGTGAAATACTTAGGGATGCTTACATCTTGTCATTTTGAGTTCTGCAGGCATTGGCTTTAAGACTCAACATATGAGCATTTTCTTCATTGTAGAGCTATGTAATTTTTATCTATCAAAAGATGACTTGTTTTTCTTCCAAAGCCAGTGTAATTATATCACTAAATTATATAACTTACATATTTATAAGGTACACTATATTTATAAATTATATCACCAAAAACTCACTTATTATAGAGGTCCTAAATCCATTTTTATCATAGTTTGGGAAATCACACTTAGTTAAGAGTTTAAAGGACTGTCTAGCTACTTTATTAATTAAGCAACTTAAAATGGGTCTCCTTCTTTCTTTTGATTTTTGTTGTTTTGGGGTTTTGTATTGGTGCTTTGAATGAGGAAATCTAAATATGCCCTGAGGCTGATGCTATGCTAAACAGTGATAACTAAGATCAATTATAGAATGTTGATAATAGAGCCAAGAAAACTGCTTTACACATAGGCACCTACTGTTTCAGGAAAAAAAAAAAAAAAAAGCAAATAAATAAGGTTCCAGATAAAATAAACCAGTGTCTATGAAGTTAGTTTCTATTGGACAAAGTTTGCTCATTTTGACTCATCACAGAATTTGGATTACCAGGAGATACATATATTTATACATGCTTTCAGTACTGTGAATTCTTACTCCATGGGTTTAAATCAATAAACCATAAACATAGCTCTATACTATAAAAGCTACTGTTATATTAGATTGAAGAAGGAGTTAGACTTTTTAATTACTCTGAGAAACAATCTAATAAAGTGTTTGATTATACTTGATGTAACCGAGGTTTGCTTTCAGCATCTCGGCTTACTTTTATCTGGGTTGGAGTGGGGAACTACTAGAACTTTACTATTGCCTTATTCACCAACTAGTGTTATTTATTATAAAGTGGAGCTAAGCTTTAGTTTCAAAACAACCAAAAAGGTTTTCATGGTCATCTTTAATTCCTCATTACATCTCCACTTACAATAGCATTAGCAAACAAATGGAGGAGAGTTTCTTGCTATGTGTCACAATCAGCAGGTCTAAGCTCTGAATAACTTTTTGGTAATGGACAATAACCTACATTTATCAATTTTCTATTTTGTTCCAATCTTAAGGGATGCCTATTTAAAGAAAGGCTCCTTTCCAGGTACAATATTGAAGCAGCCTTTCAAAACCCACTCAGATGGGAGTTTTCCTCTGTTGGATTGGCCTGACATATCTGATTAAATGTCATAAACCAGTTCAAATCCAGGAAGCAAATTAATCAAGAGCTAATTAAAATTTAAATATATATGTTGGGAAATATTTCCCCATGGGCACAAAACTAAGTGATTGAGCTGTCCAGTATCTTGTTAGTGTGACAATATCAGAATTTATGGTCAATGGATTATAAAATGTTTTGTCAGCATGGGACCCTGAAAAAATCTGCCTCCTACAAAAGATTCTTAGAACATCTCAAACCATAGAATGCCCTTCCTTTCCTCCTTAAAAAGATGTCACTAAATCTGTATCCATTATAGCACTGGACACATTCTGTTCTTTAAAAACAAAAATATTGCTAATTTTTCACACATTTAATGTTCATTTAGTATATACATTTTATATATTTAATGTAATTCATATATACTACTTTGGTATAACATATTATAGCAATAGTTCTTACTGTCTAAAAAGATGAAAGCTTCCCAAATACGGGTATGAGTGTTTACATCTGGATGTGTCTTTGTGAATGATGTATACATAAGTGCAATGGAGAGTTGGAGAGCTTTATGGAGTTTCTAATGTCCAATAGAAAATAAAACAATTCAAAATTATTCAAAAATTATATTCTCTAAGGATTTATTTGTTATCTGTTTTTGGCTTCTGTTTGTGCTATTCTATGATCTAAAAGGGTGAAATAAATATTTATTTTCTTATTGGAGACACTCCAGAAATGCACAAACTGTCAGACACCATCCCTCCCACATCTTGATACACATATAAATGTATTTGCAATAAAAAAGTGACAGTATTCTAGAAACATAGCTAAAACCACTATTTCTCTTTTTGACTATTCTATATTATTCTGATAAACGCTAGCAATTGACACATTACAGAATTAGAAATTTGCATTTAAAGTTTTAAAAACGCTAGTTTTTAAAATTTTACTGTATATATACAAGTAGTTGATAACTCAAACAGCTTTATTTTGAAGTTCATCTCCTTCATGCAATAAATTATTCCTCAAATAGCTAGAATAATGGCATTCTCTCTTTCAGCTGAAACTATTTGATTCAAATAATGATGGGAAGCTGGAATTAACTGAGATGGCCAGGTGAGTTTAGGAACCATGAAAAATGTTGTAAGTAGATCCTTTTCAAAAAATGTAATATGTTAATATAATGTTTTTCTCTCAAAAGGTTACTACCAGTGCAGGAGAATTTTCTTCTTAAATTCCAGGTACTTAACTTTTTACTACCTTAATTTTTCCTTGAAAAGCTACACTGTGGGAGACTTGTCAAGGGAAACATACTGAAACATAGTAATAACATTTTAACATTTACTCTCTTCTCTGTCTTTAGGGAATCAAAATGTGTGGGAAAGAGTTCAATAAGGCTTTTGAGCTGTATGATCAGGTAAAAGTTTGTTACTTTTTTCCTTTCTTTTTTATTGCAGTAAGACCTCAATATAAGATCTATCCTCTTGGCCGGGCGCGGTGGCTCAAGCCTATAATCCCAGCACTTTGGGAGGCCGAGACGGGCGGATCACGAGGTCAGGAGATCGAGACCATCCTGGCTAACACGGTGAAACCCCGTCTCTACTAGCAATACAAAAAACTAGCCGGGCAAGGTGGCAGGCGCCTGTAGTCCCAGCTACTCGGGAGGCTGAGGCAGGAGAATGGCGGGAACCCGGGAGGCGGAGCTTGCAGTGAGCTGAGATCCGGCCACTGCACTCCAGCCTGGGTGACAGAGCGAGACTCCGTCTCAAAAAAAAAAAAAAAAAAAAAAAAAAAATCTATCCTCTTAACAAATTTTTAAGTATAAAATACAGTACCGTAAACTATAGAGACAATCTTGACAGCAGATCTTTAGAATTTATTAATCTTATATAATTAAGACTTTATGCCCATTGATTAGTAACTCCACATTTCTCCTTCCCCCAGCCCTGGCAATAACATTCTATTTTATGAGTGTGAATATTTTAGATACCTCATACAAGTGGCATCATGCAGTATTTGTCTTGTGCTGAGATTGATCATATGCAGTTCTATTTCTAATTTTTTGAGGACTCTCCACACTGTTTTTCATAGTGGATGCACCATTTTTGCATTCCCACCAATGTACACAAGAGTTCCAATTTTTCTTCATTCTCACTAACACTTGTCTTTTATATTTTTGATAATGGCCATTCTAACAGGTGTGAGGAGATATCTTATTGTTAGTTTAATTTTTATTTCTCTTGATTAGTGATGTTAAGCATTTTTTCATTTACCTGTTGGCCATTTATATATCTTCTTTGGGTAAGTGTCTACTCAAGTCATTAACCCATTTTTTAAATTGGATTATTCATTTTTTGCTATTGAGTTATAGGCGTTCTTTATAAATTTTGGAAATTAACCCTATTTGGGATGTGGTTTACAAATATTTCTGTATTCTGTAGGCTGCTTTTGCACTCTGTTGATTGTTTCCTTTGCTGTGCAGCTTTTTAGTTTGATGTAGTCTCGCTTGTCTATTTTTGCTTGTGTTGTCTTTGCCTATGGTTTCATATCCACGATATCATTGCTAAGAACAATGTCATAAAGGTTTTCCTTATGTTTGTTTGCTTCTAGGAGTTTTACAGTTTCAGATCTTATATTTAAGTTTTTAATCTATCTTAAATTTATTTTTTATATAGTGTAAGCTAAGGGTCCAATTTCATTCTTTCGCATGGGGCTGTATAGTTTACCTAACACCATTTGTTGAAAAAAGCTATCCTTGTCCCATTTTGTGTTTTTGGCACCCTTATCAAAGATCAGTTGACCATAACATGTGAAACTGAGAGCTCATTAGCCCACGTTTCTATTTTTGTTTCAGTGCTATACTGTTTTAATCACTGTAGCTTTGAAACATATTTTGAAATCAAGAAGTATGATGTCTCCAGGTTTGTTCTTCTTTCTCAAGATGATTTTTGGCTATTTGGGATCTTTTCTGGTTTCACATGAATTTTAGGGTTTTTTATTTCTATAAAAATTGCCATTGGGATTTTGGAAATGATTGCACTGAATCTGTAGATGTGTTTGAGTAGTATAGACATTTTAACAATATTAAGCCTTCCAATCCATAAATACAGGCTGTCTTTCCATTTGTTTGTGTCTCTGTTAACTTCTTTGATCAGTATTTTGTGATTTTTAGTGTATAAGTTTTTCATCTCAGTTAACTTTATTCCTAAGTATTTTATTCTTTTGGTGCTATCGTAAATGGGGTTTTCTAATTTCCATTTCAGATGGTTTAACATCATAACTAATTTTTCATTGTTAATTTTGCATCCTACAACTTTATGGAATTTGTTTATTAATTCCAACAGTTTTTGTGAGGTCTTTAGGGTTTTCTCTCTATAAAAATAATATCTGCAAACAGGGATGATTTAACTTCTTTCTTTCCGATTTGGATGCCTTAAAATTGTGTTCTTATCTATAATTTGATTCTTGAGAAGAATTTGGAAAAAATGATTATGAAAATTATACAACCAACTCATTCTTTTCATAGGAAAGGTATTATGGTATGCCCAAACTACATAAACCCCTGATTCGAATCCCACACTATGATTTACCTGCTTTGAGACTTTGAACAAGATACCAAACTCATGTGAGCCTCAATTTTTTCATTTGTAAACAAGAGATAATAATAACACCACTTTGCAGGATTGAATGAAGATTAAGCTAGGTGAAAATATGCAGCAAGATAAAGGTTATTTGTGATGTCACTAGGTCACATCCTTTGCTTCTAATTTGTTTACTCCTGGACTGTGGGCTCTAGTAGAACTCTGCCACCACCTGGTGTGACACATACCTTCCCCAGCCCTCAGTTTCCTCACTTGTCCTAGAAGAAGATATGATATTGTTAACATTAAGTGAATTACATTTGTAAGTACTTTGAAAAGTTCAAGATCTTTTACAAATGTAAGATGTTGAATAAGAGGTAACTAATACCTTGTGTATTTTGCAACTTTGGAGCAGCTAAAAACTTGGGTGGTCTGACATAACAGATTATCTGCCAAATATGCAGTTGGGAGACTTTCTAAGGATTCCTATTATTTCCATTTTACTTCATTTCCCACTACTGTCGATGGAGTTGGTTGTATAATATTTTATTTCTCCTCTCCCAGGACGGCAATGGATACATAGATGAAAATGAACTGGATGCTTTACTGAAGGATCTGTGCGAGAAGAATAAACAGGTAACTTACTTACCATGGCACTTACTTCTTTAAGCAGACTCTATGGATCCATCCAAAACCAATCGCCCATAATCTACTTTAAAAATTTATAGAGGAGCAGAAATAGAATTCAATTCTTAACTCAGTTTGGTTCTGGCCTAAATCAGGGTAACTGTGATAAATAGATTTTAAAAACAACCTTGTGATTATTCACATTTGTATAAGAATTTAATTCAGCTCTTTTGTTAATGGATTGATGTAACAAGTAGTTTCATCTCGAATTTTATCACTTGACAGTGGTTAATTAACTTCCATATTTAACTGGATTACAATGCCATTTATGTTTATACAGGAGCTGGATATTAATAATATTACAACATACAAGAAGAACATAATGGCTTTGTCGGATGGAGGGAAGCTGTACCGAACAGATCTTGCTCTTATTCTCTGTGCTGGGGATAACTAGAGTTGGTGGTCGCAACCACTTGCTAGTGATACACTGTATCTAAAAAATAACTGTGCACTATAAGGGAGTAGGCTGTATTTTCTTTTATATCTGTAAATTTAACTGCATATAGATAATTATCCAGGATGTGTGGCTCATTCTTTTCAGCTTGTTTCTATACTGTTTGTAATATACAGTTTTTGTAACCATATGATTGAAAAGAAGAAAGTCTATGCTTAGGCCAGTCAGTACACCCAATTTTAAAAAATAAAATATTCTTGCTTTCATAAATATAGTTGAACAAGATTTCCCTAAAAATTCCACCAGGATTAATGTCTAAAATTCTAGTCTCTGATGTGCAAATGCACATTTGTCACTGAATAATGGAATTATGTATGACAAGCCAAACATTCTTATTTTAGACAATCATAGAACTGTCCCACAAAATATTTCTAAGCTTATTTCCAACTATTAGGAGGAATGTGCTTTTGCATCTAAAATACTCACCAAAATATAAATAAATAGTTAATTGTGGCTTTATGAAGTTAACAGTCTCATTACAGATTTAGTTTACCAATCAACAGCATGTCCACTGCTTGGATCCATACAAAACTATCAGTTCAAGTTGATATGGTGACAAGGGAAGGGAGCACCAGATGACACATAAATCTGTCTGATTCTATGCCTGTATTTCCAACAAGCCTACTGTCAGAGAATATGACCTAAATCCATTTTCTAAACTGTTTTCACGTGTTGCAGATAATAATTATTCTAGTCAACTGCTGTTTCATGTCATATTCTGTGTAATCTCTGATTAAATCTAATACACTGCGTATCCTGGTGTCTAGTTTGCATACTTCCTGGATTTTCTTTCTATGTAGAACTGTTCATTTCCACCAAGGGTATCTGCTGCCTCTGAAAATATTTTTTTCTAGCTATAACAACTCTATTTTTTACTACATAATTAAATTTTAATGTAAAATTCATAGCATCCTGATTATTGAATGTTATATCATCAATACTTTTGTGTATTCTGTGGATTCTATATTTCATATTGAGATCAGCATTCAAAATAGTTCTATTTCTATCTGCAAATAGTTTCAAATGAGTTTAAAAAATAACATCTGAAAAGAAATGCTAACGTAATCATTTATCTTATCTAGCAAGAAGATTCTAAAACATTCTTTAACACACATCTAAGTCACAGTTTCACATATTTGTAGCTAGAATATCCTATACTGGTTATAGTTGACATGTAACAGTTGGTGACTTTAGATTTCTTTGATTGTGAAACAGGGAGCTATGAGAGATGTGTCCATGTGAAATTTACAGTTACCGCCTAGGAGTTAATGATCGTTCTGGGTCAGTTTGAATGTCCCCGTTCTATAAATACAACACTTATTTTCTGAATTCATAAAAATAACAAAAAAAAATGTGAACTATAATGTTTCCCTCAAGAACAAACAGAAACGAGATCTGCCAAAAACTAAAATTCATCAAATGATGTTGAGTGGGAGATTGGCTTTGCCTTTAGCGTGTAAATGGAAGCACTGCCATTAGACTGAGTTTAACTACTAAGAATAAAGAAAGAAGAAAATAACCTTAATCTCTTGTATTTGTTTTTTTCTTCAAAATGCCAGCTGACATGCAATCCGTGATGGATCCAGGTGGAAATGTAGGATAAAATTTTTATGGCCTAAGGAATCTAAATAAACATAAATGTGACTCAGTGAACTACTGGACACTTCGTTGAATTGAAGGGTTCCTCTAACATTAAAATTTACAAAGAAATCTCAAAATTTCCAAATATTTGAAGTTTTCTGCCCAACTGACATAGTCAAATACTTACTTTTTTTTTTAAGACGTAGTTCCACTCTGTCGCCCAGGCTGGAGTGCAATGGCATGATCTCGGCTCACTGCAACCTCTGCCTCCTGGGTTCAAGCGATTCTTCTGCCTCAGCCTTCTGAGTAGCTGGGACTACAGGTGCCCGCCACAATGCCCGGCTAATTTTTATTTTTGTATTTTTAGTAGAGACGGGGGTTTAACCATCTTGGCCAGGCTGATCTCGAACTCCTGACCTCATAATCTACCCGCCGTCGCCTCCCAAAGAGCTGGGATTATAGGCATAAGTCACTGTGCCCGGCCCATAGTCAAATATTTCTTCTTGAAATATCTCCAAAAGAATAACAGGAACATACAGAATTTTCCTATATTTCATTCATAGAAAAATAACTATTCACTACCAAGTATGCACCAAAACTCTACCAGATTTGGCATTCTTACAGTAACAGCATGAGCAAAGAAAGAAAAACAACAACAAATTATGATAGGGAAATTTCTGAAGAGACTTCATAGAGGGCTGTCAGCAATAACTGTCATGAATCTAGAAGCAGGACTAGCACGGTAGGCTTTAATTCCTGAGCACTATCACACAGAGAAATTCCTACACCTCAGCTACATCAGTCGCACTTACCTATAAATGACAGGTCTGCTTCCTCAAGCACAGAACAGGATGAAGAATGAAAAAAATGAATCTAGATAGGCAAATATAAAATTACAGGCAAAATGCCTACCTCATACCACAAACAAAATTCATTCCAAGTTTATCAATATAAATGTGAAACATATGTAAACACAGGAGAATAACTTCAATACTTCATGCATGAAAATACTTCTTCACATCCAATTATAAAGAAACAAATTGAAAAATTGGACTATTAAAATTAAGAATTCCTGTTCAGAAAGACTATACACTTCAACAAAAAAACTATTAAAGAGAGTGAAAAATCAAATTTCAGAATGGGAGAAGATATTTGCAACACATACTTGACAAAGGCACATACCCAAAATATATTAACATTACTCCTAGAAACCAACATTTAAAAATATAACCCAATAGAAAAATGTGTAAGAAAGCTGAACAAATTTTTGACTAGAAGATACCCAAATGATATCCAATAACATATACAAGTAATCAATTTTATTAGTAATCAGAATAAATGCAAATTGGCCAGGTGCAGTGGCTCACAGCTGTACTCCCAGCATTTTGGGAGGCTGAGGCAGGAGGATCACTTGAGCCCAGGAGTTTGAGACCAGTCTGGCAACATGGCAAAACTGTCTCTACAGAAAGCTAGCTAGGCATGGTAGCGTGCACCTGTAGTCCCAGCTACTAGGGAACTCGGGTGGGAGAATCACCTGAGCCCAGCAAGTCAAAGCTGTAGTGAGCCGAGATCGTGTCACTCCACTCCAGCCTAAGCAACAGGAGACCCTCTCTCAAAAAAAAAAAAAAAAAGCTAATTAAACACACGAGATGCCACCACACACTTACAGAATGGCTCAAAGTAAAGAGAATTTGAATGCTCACTACTGGTTAGGATGTGGCACAGTGGAAGTTCCCAAACAGCTTGGTGGGAGGTTAAATTGTGAATAGTCTTGGAAGCCATTTGACAGTATCTACTCAATTTGAACACAAGCATACCCTAAAACCCAGCAATTTCACTTTGAGGTATTACCAATCTAACAGATAAAGGTGAATATATTTTCGCCAAAAGAATAGAATGTTCACGGCAGCTTTGTGTTTTGCATAGCCTCAAACTAGAAATAATTCAAATGTCCATTAACACCAGAACTAACAAATAAATTGTGGTATATTCATATATATACCTTATATTCTATGGAATATAACAATGAGCATGCATAAGCAATTACTACACAGAAAGAAAGCCAAAAAACAGAAGAATACATATTGTGTGATTCTATTTATATAAATCTCAAAACAGCTTAACGATGGGGTTAGAAGTCAAGACAGTGTTTAGTTGTGAGAAGGAGGAAAGGAGTCACGATGGTGGGCAGAAGGGAGGCTTCTGGGTTCCTGGTAATGTTCTGTTTCTTCTGTTTCTTGACCTGGAGAAAGGTTACCTGAGTGCATTCATATTGTAATAATTCATGATTTGTGCATTTTTAGAAGTCATACTTCAACTAATAAGCTAAAGACATTGATGGGTTTTCTCCTCTTCAAGGCTTTTGTAATGTAACTGTTACCTCCTAAAAACCTTGTTATTGTCTCTTAAGTTATGATCCCAAGAAATATCCAACTGGGTGAGAGACATGAGCCTGACTTACTGTGTGACCTAGGGCAAGTCACACAACTTTCTAGGTCTGCAGTTTCCTTAATTGTAAAACAAAAACATTGAGAATTAGCATTTTCTAAGGCTTTACCAGCTCTAAAATTCTATTATTCAAAGTCATTAAATTCTCATTGTTTTAGTTTCCACAAGAACAATAAGGAAACAATGGCTGTCACTCTATACCTGAAACATTTCCTGGAGGTGGTTTCACATGTTAATGGTAAGATGAGTGAAACTGTTACCAATAATCTTTAATTTACTGAGTATTAACTCTTCCACTAGTAAAATAGAAGCAGGACTCTTACAGAAGGTATTGAGTGACAAAGTAACTCTTAAGGTGAATACTGATGTGGTTACAGCCCACACGTGGTCTGTCATAGAATTACCCATAAACAATGTTTATTTTTCTTTCAGACTCAGGAAAAAATATCTGTTAGTCAATATCTCCAGGATTTCTCTTCTCTGATCCTCTCTGCCATGCTGGCAAGCTTTGCTTTCTCATCAACCATTTGTAATAACACATAATAATGATGCAATAGATGACTAAGAAACTATTAAAAGAACTATTTTTGTCTTTAACAGAGGAAAAAAATTGCAAACTCATACAAATCAAAAATTTTACAATACCCCATTAAGATACCAATAGGTAAAACGACAAACAGGAAATTCACAAAGTGTATAAAAGTATTCAATCTCACTAATAATAAGTTCTTAATGGTACTATCATTTGTTACATGTAAAATTGGTGAATAGTTTTAATTGTTGGCAGGTATTTGTTGAAATGGGCTCTGTCACACATTACTCAGGGGGGTTTAAACCCATACAAATCTTTGGAATAACAATTGGATATGTATATCAAAAAAACTTTAAAAGCTTCATAACTTTGATTAATAATACCACTTGTAGAAATGAGGAAAAAATTCCATATTCTAAAAATGTGTTATACACAAAAACGTTCAGTTTTATTTATAATACTGAAAAATAAAAGTAACCTGTGATCTCACTTATGTATGGAATCAAATAAAGTTGAACTCATGGAAGTAGAAAGTAGAATGATGATTGGCGGGGCATGGTGGCTCACCTGTAATCCCAGCACTTTGGGAGGCCTAGGCAGGCGGATCACCTGAGGTCAGGAGTTCGAGACCAGCCTGGCTAACATGGTGAAACCCTGTTTCTACTAAAACTACAAAAAATTAGCTGGGCATGGTGACATGCACCTGTAATCCCAGCTACGCAGGAGGCTGAGGCAGGAGAACTGCTTGAACCCTGAAGGTGGAGGTTGCGGTGAGCCGAGATCATGCCATTGCATTCCAGTTTGGGCAACAAGAGTGAGACACCATCTCAAAAAAAAAAGTAGAATGATGGTTTACTAGAGGTTGAGGGAGTGGGAAGAAGAGGGTTTCTGATCAAAGCATACAAAATTTCAGATAGAAAGAACAGGTTTTAGGATCTACTGCAGGGTGACTATAGTCAATAATAATGTACTGTATATTTAAAAATAACTAATAAATTTCAAATGTCTCTCCATAAAGGCCAATAGGTAAGAGAAGTGATAGATATGTTAATTAGCTTGATTTGATCATTCCACATTGTATATGTAAAGGTAAACTGAGGCTGGAGCCAAACCAGGAACGAAGACACAAGGCAAATGGCAGTGAGAATAGCTTTTATTAGGACTTGTGGGCAAGGTTCCTCGGTCCAACGGTGCGGGCCGAGGAAGTCACGCTGAGGGAGGAGGGTAGGGGCTGCTTATAGCCTGAGAGGTAGGGAAGCTGGTTGTGCAAACAGGGCCTGGGGGGTCTTGAAACCACTAGGGCAGGAGTTGAGTAAGGGTCACGAGGAAGGGGTCTTTGGAAACTGTTAACCGAAACTGCTGTTTACAAACTTGTGGAATGCAAGTGAGCTGCAGGTCATGGGGGAGTGTGGTTGTCCAGCCGGAACTCTGACACATGTAAGTCTGTGGGTGTGTACAAGGGTGAAGGGAGTCTTTAACAAAAGACCTGCTACGCCGGGTAACGCCACCATGTTGGGTCTAGACTCCTGCCTAACAGTATACATATATCAAAACATCACACTGTACCCCTAAAATGTACAAGGTACCCCATAAATGAATTCAATTATGATTTTCCAATCAAAAGTAATATTAATACTAATTTTAAAATGCATTGGCAAGGGAGGCATCAGCATTCTTGAAAAACATTTAAAAACAAAAAATTTTAAAACAAAGGCCAGGCTCAGTGGTTCATGCCTGTAACCCCAGCACTTTGGGAGGCCAAGGCAAGAGGATCACTTGAGGTCAGGAGTTCAAGACCAGCCTGATAAATATAGCAAGACACTGTCTTTATAAAAATTTAAAAAGATAAAATTATAAATAATCCTATTTCCAATAAATTAAATTATGATACATCAAAACAACAGAATACTAAAAATAATATCTGTCTTAAAAAGGATCTGATTTATCATGTAATCTGAATTTTTTTTTTTAAAAAAAGGTTGAGACAACACTGGAAAAAAAATGTATTAAGTTATAGAAATGTAAACATTTAGTATCAATTTAACCAGAAAGAGAAACATGGCTATATTGGTGGAATCAGTAGAGGGAAAGTGTCTTTGTGTGTTTGGTGAGAGGTTGGTGGGAAGGTGGGTTTGGAAATGGAATGAGTGATAAACCATCACTAATGGTGTGTGGACACAATATCAATACAATAATGTGATAGTGAATAAGCATCACAAGATCTGATGGTTTTATAAATGGGAGTTCCCCTGCACAAGCTCTCTTGCCTGCCACCACGTAAGACATGACTTTGCTCCTCACTCACCTTCTGCCATGATTGTGAAGCCTCCCTAGCCATGCTGAACTATGAGTCAACGAAACCTCTTTCTTTTATAAATTACCCAGTTTTGGTTATGTCTTTATTAGCAGCATGAGAACAGACTAATATACAGGATTAGTACAAAAGGTTAAATGGAGACTAGGTAACTGTCTGCATTTTATTTTGAGAGTATTGTATTGCAAGCATGTGGAGAAAAAGTGTAACAGCCTAAAAAGCCCAGTGAAAGTCAGTATAATTGGAAATGTCAGGCCATTTATTCCAAACCTATAACATTCCCCTATATGTACACAATTAAATGTAATAAATGTAATTTATGTACACAATTAACTGTCAATGTAATTGGGGTTTCTATGGGGCTTGTGGCATATATATTCAAACAGGAAAACTGGATTCCTTTGCAGATTTATTCAGATGAGGTAATATGGAAGCCGGTTTCCTCTCCTGTCAACTTGGGCAATGGTGATAGTCAGTCTAGTGAACAGGTTATAAGTGACTCCTGGGAAAGCAAAATGGACATTTTAAAAATATAGGCTCAGAAGTATAGCTCTGTAGACTTGAGACTTTGGATTCATTATTATTTGATTTTCAGGATGACAAAATAGTCAAACCAAAGAGGAAATTTAATCAAATGATACACAAAAATATTTTATAGACTTTGTTTACCTTTTCTACCCAGAGAAATCTATTCTTCTTTTACAGCTGGGATGGCATGCTATCTCCTAGGCATCACATTCTCTAAACTCTGGAGACAGAATGAATTACTTCCTCCTCCACACTCAAATACTGCTGGAATAATACTTATCACAATGTACCATAAATAATTATTTATAAGTTTGACTATCTTGCTAGATAATGAATTTCAAAAGGGCAAGGGCTATAGCTTATTCAGTACTAAATGAAATGCCTGGCTACAAATAGGTCCTAGTAAAAATTAAAGATTTGAGTTAATACTGAGTTACCCAAAGAAGTAATTCACAAGCCCAGTGAAAAGAAAATATACTGGAAAGGCAAAGTCTATTATATTTAGTGTGTATCCTCTAATTTCTTTCTTTTAGGCCCTATCAGTATAGGTATAGTATAATATGTAACTCAAATACTACCCCCACCATTGAGTTTCTCTTGATTTTCCAAGCCACAAAGATCTGTTTTCTCTGCACTTCTAAGCACTTTTTACCTCTATCAGTAGGTAAAGAAGAATCTTTACCTACTACCTACTCTCCCCATGCCTCCTTTTTTTTTTTAATGTTTTGAAGGATTATATTTCATTTTATTCATCTTTGAATATACAATGGCTATCACTGGCTTGGGACAAAATACATATTCAATGAATGTTTGTTAATTAACAATTTATTAGACTTGAAATAGTCAAAAGATGAGAGATCATTTGTTTCATTTCTATTTCCTTTTTTGTAACCAAGATGGAGGCCAAAGTGGTCTTAGGAACCTTTTGTCTTCCTGATGAGTCCTTCTATGGTGTCCCACTGCTCCTTGGTGACCTAACACAAAAAGATGTCAATTTAATGTGCTTTTTACATGTTTTTAAAGCTTAGTATCTGAGCTGCTAATATTACATTATACACACAAAATGGCATTACCTTTCTCAGGTTATTGAATTCTCCTGAAATAAGTACTTCCTCTCCACCATCAAATTTAACAACCTGGAAAAAACAAATTTTTAAACTCTGAAACTACTCCTTTTAAAAAGTTTCTGAACCACTAGCCATTTTCCCATATTTTGGATGGAATATCTCTTTGGCACTTTAAATCAAGCCCAAATTTTAAAGATAAAACTCATGATTAAACCTAAATTGATTTACACAGTTCATAATTCTATTTCTAACATCTTCACAATTTCAAAAATCTACCCAATCTTGAAGATCTTAAAGGTATATCTATCAAGGTAATTTGCATCTATTAATTTATCACTTGATATGGTTTGGCTGTGTCCCCACAAAAATCTCATCTTTAATTGTAATCCTCATAATGTCCAGGTGTGGAGGGAGGGACCCGGTGAGAGGTGATTGGAATAGGCAGTTTCCCCTGTGCTGTTCTTGTTATAGTCAGTGAATTCTCACAAGATCTGATGGTTTCATAAGGGACTCTTTCCCCTTCACATACACACACACACACACCCCTCTCTGTCTCCCTTTTCTCTTTCTCTCCCTCTCTTTCTATTGCCTGCCACCATGTTAAGTTATGACTTTTACCCTTCAGCCATAATTGTAAGTTTTCTGAGCCCTCCTCAGACATGCAGAACTGTGAGTCAATTAAAACTCTTTTCATTTTTTAACTATATTTGAAGTTCTAGGGTACATGTGCACAACGTGCATGCTTCTTACATATGCATACATGTGCCATGTTGGTGTGCTGCACCCATTAACTCGTCATTTATATCAGGTATATCTGCTAATGCTATCCCTCCCCCCTCCCCCCACCCCATGACAGGCCCC
>NW_012114710.1:7091310-7092701 GCF_000951035.1 Colobus angolensis palliatus
AGGTCCTTCACATCCCTTATAAGTTGGATTCCAAGGTATTTTATTCTCTTTGAAGCAATGGTAAATGGGAGTTCACTCATGATTTGACTCTCTGTTTGTCTGTTACTGGTGTACAGGAATGCTTGTGATTTTTTTCACATTGATTTTGTATCCTGAAACTTTGCTGAAGTTGCTTATCAGCTTAAGGAGATTTTGGGCTGAGATGACGGGGTTTTCTAAATATATAACCATGTCATCTGCAAACAGGGACAATTTGACTTCCTCTTTTCCTAACTGAATACCCTTTATTTCTTTCTCCTGCCTGTCTGCCCTGGCCAGAACTTCCAACACTATGTTGAATAGGAGTGGTGAGAGAGGGCATCCCTGCCTTGTGCCAGTTTTCAAAGGGAATGCTTGCAGTTTATGCCCATTCAGTATGATACTGGCTGTGGGTTTGTCATAAATAGTTCTTATTATTTTGAGATATGTCCCATCAATATCTAGTTTATTCAGGGTTTTTAGCATGAATGGCTGCTGAATTTTGTCGAAGGCGTTTTCTGCATCTATTAAGATAATCATGTGGTTTTGTCTTTGGTTTTGTTTATATGATGCATTCTGTTTATTGATTTGCATATGTTGAACCAGCCTTGCATCCCAGGGATGAAGCCAACTTGATCATGGTGGATAAGCTTTTTGATGTGCTGCTGAATTCGGTTTGTCAGTATTTTATTGAGGATTTTTGCATCGATGTTCATCAGGGATATTGGTCTGAAATTCTCTTTTTTTGTTGTGTCTCTGCCAGGCTTTGGTATCAGGATGATGCTGGCCTCATAAAATGAATTAGGGAGGATTCCCTCTTTTTCTATCGATTGGGGTAGTTACAGAAGGAATGGTACCAGCTCCTCTTTGTACCTCTGGTAGAATACAGCTGTGAATCTGTCTGGTCCTGGACTTTTTTTGGTTGGTAGGCTATTCATTATTGCCTTCATTAAGGAGCATGTTATTGGTCTATTCAGGGATTCAACTTCTTCCTGGTTTAGTCTTGGGAGGGTGTAAGTGTCCAGGAATTTATCCATTTCTTCTAGATTTTCTAGTTTATTTGTGTAGAGGTGCTTATAGTATTATCTGATGGGAGTTTGTATTACTGTGGGATTGGTGGTGATATCCCCTTTATCATTTTTTATTGTGTCTATTTGATTCTTCTCTCTTTCCTTCTTTATTAGTCTTGATAGTGATCTATCAATTTTGTTCATCTTTTCAAAAAACCAGCTCCTGGATTCATTGATTTTTTGAAGGGTTGTTGGTGTCTCTATCTCCTTCAGTTCTGCTCTGATCTTAGTTATTTCTTGCCTTCTGCTGGCTTTTGAACGTGTTTGCTCTTGCTTCTCTAGTTCTTTTAATTGTGATGTTAG
>NW_012114710.1:7094210-7100022 GCF_000951035.1 Colobus angolensis palliatus
CCGACCTTTCTCTCTGGCTGCCCTTAACATTTTTTCCTCCATTTCAACTTTGGTGAATCTGACAATTATGTGTCTTGGAGTTGCTCTTCTCGAGGAGTATCTTTGTGGCATTCTCTGTATTTCCTGAATTTGAATGCTGGCCTGCCTTGGTAGGTTGGGGAAATTCTCCTGGGTCATATCCTGAAGAGTGTTTTCCAACTTGGTTCCCTTCTCCCCATCACTTTCAGGTATACCAATCAGATGTAGATTTGGTCTTTTCACATAGTCCCATATTTCTTGGAGGCTTTGCTCGTTTCGTTTTACTCTTTTTTCTCTAAACTTCTCTTCTCACTTCATTTCATTCATTTGATCTTTAATCACTGATACCCTTTCTTCCACTTGATCAAATCAGTTCCTGAAGCTTGTGCATGTGTCACGTAGTTCTCATGCCATGGTTTTCAGCTCCATCAGGTCATTTAAGGTCTTCTCTATGCTATTTATTCTAGCTAGCCATTTGTCTAATCTTTTCTCAAGGTTTTTAGCTTCTTTGCAATGGGTTTGAACATCTTCCTTTAGCTTGGAGAAGTTTGTTATTACTGATTGTCTGATGCCTTCTTCTCTCAACTCGTCAAAGTCATTCTGCATCCAGCTTTGTTTCGTTGCTGGCGAGGAGCTGCATTCCTTTGGAGGAGAAGAGCTGCTCTAATTTTTAGAATTTTCAGCTTTTCTGCTCTGGTTTCTCCCCATCTTTGAGGTTTTGTCTACATTTGGTCTTTAATGACAGTGATATACAGATGGGCTTTCTGTTTGTTAGTTTTCCTTCTAACAGTCAGGACCCTCAGCTGCAGGTCTGTTTTGCTGGAGTATGCTGGAGTGTGCTGGAGGTCCACTCCAGATGCTGTTTGCCTGGGTATCACCAGCGGAGGCTACAGAACAGCAAATATTGCAGAACGGCAAATGTTGCTGCCTGATCGTTCCTCTGGAAGCTTCGTCTCAGAGCGGACTCGGCTGTATGAGGTGTCAGTAGGCCCCTATTGGGAGGTGTCTCTGAGTTATGCTACTCAGAGGTCAGGGACCCACTTGCGGGCGCAGTCTGTCCGTTCTCAGATCTCAAACTCCGTGCTGGGAGAACCACTACTCCCTTGAAAGCTGTCAGACAGGGGCCTTTAAGTCTGCAGAAGTTTCTGCTGCCTTTTGTTCAGCTATGCCCTGCCCTCAGAGGTGAAGTCTAGAGAGGCAGGCAGGCCTCTCTGAGCTTCGGTGGGCTCCACCCAGTTTGAGCTTCCAGGCCACTTTGTTTACCTACTCAAGCCTCAGCATTGGCAGACGCTCCTCCCCTAGTCTTGCTGTGGCCTTGCATTTCAATCTCAGACTGCTGTGCCAGGAATGAGTGAGGTTCTGTGGGCGTGGGACCGTCCAAGCCAGGTGTGGGATATAATCTCCCGGTGGGCCGTTTGCTAAGACCATTGGAAAAGTGCAGTATTAGGGTGGGAGTGTCCCAATTTTCCAGGTACCATCTGTCAGGGCTTCCCTTTGCTAGGAAAGGGAATTCCCTGACCCCTTGCGCTTCCCTTATACCTCTTTTCTTTCTAAATTACAGTCACAGGTACGTCTTTAGCAGTGAGAGAACGGACTAATACATCACTGAATAAATGTCATAGTTTAAACAATATATATAATTATTTTTATATTATTTACAGCTAAATACATATTTTAAATCATGTTTACATTTAGCATTGTCAGGATTGGTTCCAGAACAGACTTCCCTGCCCCAAACACACTCCTGAAAAAAAAAGTGAAGAGAAATAAATAATGCTTACTGCTCCATTAATCCAAGAAGCATAATCACTACAAAGGAAAGCAGCAAGATTTGCGAGTTCTTCTATAGTCCCCAGGCGACCACATGGAATTCTGTGAATCATTTCTTTCTCAAATGTTCCAGTTGGGTCCATACGGCTAAAGGCACCCTTAGAAATTAAGAAAACAATTGGGTTGTGTTGGGTTTTTCAATCAACTCCTTTCCTACTTAAGAAAAAAATGTGTATAAAATGGCATGCTACCATGCAGCTTAAAACCTCAGGCTTTGTAAGTAAAAAACAATTTCACCAAATTCTTCTTTAAAGAAAAAATAGATCACTGGAAAATATAACTCTTTTAATCTTAGTTTCTTCTATATAAAATGAGGATATCTACCTTAGCTACCTCACAAAACTGTTATAAGAATCAAATGAAAAAATGTATATAAAGGTACTCTGAAATATGTACAAGCTTAGGTGGTAAAGGCAGTGGTATTACTGGCTTTTCATTTAATAAACACAGAAAAGTGGCTCATAGGAAATATTTAAGAGGAAATTCCTTTTCTTTCATCCCAAAATATTAGAAAAGGAAGAAAACAAGGATGTAGAAATTCAATTAGATTCTAGAGAGAGAAAAACTATAACTAAATTTGCCAAACAATTTGCTGTCTGTCAGTGATGTGAAGGAACAAACCAAGATGAATTATGGATGTGCACTGATTAATAAAAACAACTGGATTTTTCTGTACTAGCGCCTTGAAGTTTAGGTGACAGTTTTCCTCAATAACGCAGCCGTAAGACAGAACACTCAGAGGACTCCATGAGAGACCTCCAGTTCTTCCCAGGAGGGTATAAAGCCCAGAGACAAGGGGTAGCAGCTGGTCCCAATCCTGGTTCTAAAAAATGCATGCTAGGGAGTTTCTACACTTCAGTTTTCTTTTAATCTCTTCAACAGTAAATAGTTATTATTTGGGTACAACTCCTATCTCAGTGGCTAGACTATAAACTCCTTAGTGGTAAGCACTTTCTCAGAGATATTTCTGTATCTTTCTCAGTACCCTTGCATACAGTGAGCAGTCAATAAAGATAGGTTAAATAAATAAATAAAACGCAGGTGATTTTTCCCTAGATATTGGCATCCTGGAGAGAAGCATTTGTGTCTATAAGCCTCTTTTCAGATATGCTTAGGACAGGGCCACCCTGAATCATGTGTTTTAATGTTATGTTTTTAAGTTTCTTTCCACTAACTTTATTAGACTGTTTAGTATTGAATTGTCAGATAAATAAGATAGTCAATTAAGTTTCAATCACTCAGGAAGTTTTTATTCCTATTTCCCATCCTTTAAACTGCTAAATAAACTAATATGGACATTTCCAAGTTATTACTTAATACCCAGAGCTACCTATAACCCAAATATCCCTTAGTATTATTTTCCAATATGTTTACACAACTGAAACAAGTTATCAAATTTTGCCTGACCTTTCAACATTACATCTGGTTGGCATTATAAATACCTGCTTTAGGTGAAAACCAAGAGAAGTGTGAGGGTGAAGTTATTTTGGGATAATGAGAGAGCAGAGAAGCTGTGGACATTCTGAGCAACATCTGTGACAACATTAGAGATAATTACAAGTTGCAATGAGTATCTGCAAGGATTATTACTTACAGGTGAAATCCATGCTGTCAGAAGGATTCATAATCAGAGAGATGTGGGCGTTAGATGACATGCATAATTGACTGAGAGTGAAAGGGCACAAGCATGAGTCAAGGAAAATGCTACCTACCTATAGCAAGACAAAGACTGTATAATAAGTTACTGGAGCATCTCTCAAACTATAAATATAGTTACACTTCCTTGATTTTTTTTTTTTAAAAAAGGACGTCAGACAATGTAAGAGCCTTTAAAATGTCGTGAAAGTTAACAAATACAGAACAATAACCACTGAAGCAAATCAGATAAAGTGCCAACACTGATAGCATAAAAGATCCCAAAAGATTAAGACACTGAAATTGACATTATGAAGAAACTGCATAGCTGGTATATTCCTGCCTGCCTCCTTATTTCTTATATTCGATAATGAATAAAGGCAAAGGCCTCTTCCCTAGAAACAGGGCTCTAAACCCAGGCATCTCTGGAAAGTCCTTTACACAACAACCAGAATGTATCTATCAGTGTTTCATTATTTAATCATTCACACTGTGATAACAAGCAAAATACAACTTACTTTGGTTTTTATAGGCCCTGGTTGAATCACATTGAATCGCATTCCATATTTACCCCATTCAGCTGCAAGAGACCTAAAAATTAAAATCAACAACATACATTCTGAGATATTATACCATATATTAAAAACAGTAATAACTGAGACTCACTAGATGCTTACTACATGTCAGAGATTACAACCCCAAGAAGTAGGTACTATTATTGTTCCCTATATTACAGATAATGTAACTAAGGCATAGAGAGGTTAAATCATTTTCTCTACGTCAAATGTCCAATTTGTCAATCTGAAGAGGTCTAGCTTCAGTCTATACCCTTAGTCACTCTACTGTACAACCTAACCTTTACATTTTCGTGTCCTTAACCACTATGCTATACCACCTACCATTTGTAGTTTAGAATATGAAGTCCAATGTCAATATACATTTTTAGAGTAGGTATTCCTTACTCACATAAAAACGTGAGTGCTTTATGCCCTTCCCTCACATTTTCTGGAGTTCAGTCTTATAGTTACAAAGTTCATTATAACTTTACTCATAGCCCTGTACATTGGATTACAACGTCTATAACATCACAAGTGTTTTATTTGAGTAAAAGATTACATCGACTGAAAATATTAACCACATCCATGTCTAACTAGGCTTTAATATAATTGTTGAACTAAACTTGAAAGGAAATAGGAATCTAACAAAATCTTGCTTAATGTCCTGAAGCAAAATATAACACTAATAGCAAACAAAGAACTTCAAAGGAACTTGTTTTAAAAGCTTACTTTACAGATAGCTCTTTTAAAATCTAAATTCATTTTAGGAATTTACATTCATACGTATATTTGTGTGTATATATACTTAATGTAATTTCAAATAATGACAAGGTAGCTTAAAAGAATACATATAATGCAAATGAGAAAGACAGGATAATTTGAAAGAAAGAAGGAAAGAAAAAAAAGCAAGATAAAGAGAGAGAAAAGCCAGGATAACGAAATATAATGGAGCCAAGAATGAAGTTAATATCTAAATTTACTGAAGTGTGTGACATTCCATATAACTGCAACAGTCACATCACAAACTGGTATCTATTCATCCCATGACTCTATACAAAAAAGGTAAGCCTAATCAGTTACACAATCCACAGTACCCATAAAGAAAAAGCAAGCTAATTGTTCCGGAAAAGCACAATTGTTTCTAATACAAAAAAATTGTTTAAGTCTTTCTAGACTTACAAAAGGAAAACTGTGTAGTATAACAATCTCCTTAAGATGCTGTAACCTTGCAACAGACAAAATGAACTAAGTTCAAAGTTGACAAATGGGATCTAATTAAACCAAAGAGCTTCTGCACAGCAAAAGAAAGCATCATCAGAGTGAACAGGCAATCTACAGAATGGGAGAAAAGCTTTGCAATCTATCCATCTGATAAAGGGCTAATATCCAGAATCTACAAAGAACTTAAAGAACTTAAACAAATTAAACACAAACAACCCCATCAAAAAGTGGCCAAAGCATATGAACAGACACTTCTCAAAAGAAGACATTTATGCAGCCAACAAACTATGAAAAAAAAAATGCTCATCATCACTGGTCATTAGAGAAATGCAAATCAAAACCACAATGAGATGCCATCTCATGCCAGTTAGAATGGCGATCATTAAAAAGTCAGGAAACAACAGATGCTGGAGGGGATGTGGAGAAATAGGAACACTTTTACACTGTTGGGGGGAGTGTAAATTAGTTCAGCCATTGTGGGAGAGAGCGTGGCGATTCCTCAAGGATCTAGAACCAGAAATACCATTTGACCCAGCAATCCCATTACTGGG
>NW_012114710.1:7100072-7111868 GCF_000951035.1 Colobus angolensis palliatus
AGAGAGAAGAGAAGAGAAGAGAAGAGAAAAGAAGAAAAGAAAAGAAAAGAAAAAAGAAAAGAAAAGAAAAGAGAAACCAAACGAAAGAAATGAAAGAAACCACAGAAAACTACTTACTGTCTTTAGGCTCTACTTTGAAAAGTGCCCTTTATGCACGCTTTTTACACTGTTGGTGGATGTGTAAATTAGTTCAACCATTGTGGAAGACAGTGTGGCGATTCCTCTAGGATCTAGAATCAGAAATACCATTTGACCCAGCAATCCCATTACTGGGTATATACCCAAAGGATTATAAATCATTCTGTTATAAAGACACATGCACACATATGTTTATTGCAGCATTGTTCTTAATAGCAAAGACTTAGAACCAACCCCAATGCCCATCAATGATAGACTGGATAAAGAAAATGTGGCACATATACACCATGGAATACTATGCAGCCATAATAAAGGATGAGTTCATATACTTTGCAGGGAAGTGGATGAAGCTGAAAACCATCATTCTGAGCAAACTATCACAAGAACAGAAAACCAAACACCGCATGTTCTCATTCATAAGTGGGAGCTGAACAATGAGAACACATGGACATAGGGAGGGGAACATCACACACCGGGCCTGTCGAGGGTTGGGGAACTAGGAGAGGGATAGCATTAGAAGAAATACCTAATGTAAACGATGGGTTGATGGGTGCTGCAAACCACCATAGCACATGTATACCTATGTAACAAACCTGCACATTCTGCACATGTATCCCAGAATGTAAAGTATAATAATTTTAAAAATGGGCTAAGTTCTATGAAACTATGAGACATCCATTAATACAGTCTTACAGCATCACTTCAAATGCCAATTCAGTAAAACCAGTTCTACAGAATAGGGTACATGTAATCTAAAGATAGCCTGTTAATCTGACTTAATCCATGAATGTATTTTAGAGAAATGGGTGGGCCGTATCTCTTTCAGACAGAACATACATAAAAATTGCTTCTCTGAGTGATGTTTTTGACAAACTTCATTGCCATAGCTACCCTGGGCATTTATTTATAGTGTATCTACTCTAAATTGCTTCATGTCTTAATAGAATTACTGTACTGAGCAGAGTCTATATTATCCTATGAAAAACTGAGCAACCTGTTAAGAAAATCTGCCTAGAGGAAAAGCCATCTTCTCTGTGCCCAGAGGTGTCTCAGATACATCTGTTCAATTGCTAGCATGATCTTTCAACTGTCATTAAGCTAGTTGATATACTGAAGAACTACTGTAATCTGATAATGAATCTACCTCATACAGTTAGCTCTGTACGTTAAGATGCTAAGAATATATTCAATATGTTAGCCATTATTATTGTTTATTCAACAAATGTTTATCATATACTTACCACGTATCAATACTATAAATATTGCTTAGCCTCAAATAAAGTCAGTCCCTGCTCTCAAAAGAGCAGTCCCTCCCTCTCAAGAGAGGTGAGCTTGGTTATATAATGAATTAGTTACTAGGCTGGGAATTGTGTGATGTGAGCCATACCTGCTTAAAAGAAGAAGAACCTAAGTGGGAGTGACAGGGAAGGCTTCTCTGAAGAGGTAACATTTGAGCTGACGGGTGAAGAAGGATTAGGAGTTTGCTGCAGAGGCAGGGGAAAGGAGGAGCTGACAGATTAAGAAGGTAGGATGGTGACATGGTTTGGCTCTGTGTCCCCACCCAAATCTCACGCTGAATTGTAATAATCCCCACATGTCAAGGGTGGGAGCAGGTAGACAAAACAGAATCCTGAAGGCAGTTTTCCCCATGCTATTCTCGTGATAATGAGTGAGTTCTCTCACAAGATCTCACAGTTCTATAAGGGGCTTCCCCCTTCACACGGCAGTCATTCTCTCTCTTGCTGCCCTGTGAAGAGGTGCCTTCCACCATGATTGTAAGTTTACTGAGGCCTCCCTAGCCATGTGGAACTGTGAGTCAATTAAAGCTCTTTTCTTTATAAATTACCCAGTCTCAGGTATTTCTTCACAGCAGCGTGAGAACGGACTAATACAGACGGAGAAAGGAAGACAGCCAAGGCATATGGGTCAGTATGAGTAAAGGACAAGGGCCCAAACAACATGTAGAATTTGGGAACCTATAATGCCTTATTTAGTATGACTCTGTACTATAAAGTATGAGAAGAAGGTTGATGGCAACTCAAGCTGTAAAGGAAGGCACATGTTTACTGAGCATCTATTATATGCAGGAACACAATAAAAGCAGCACCAAATCAGTTCTTAAAGGACATGAGATGAAAAGCTCTAACAAGATTGAAGGGTTCTCACAAAACAAATATTGACATTGAACAAATGCTGCCAAAATAGTCAAGTTCTCATCCTTTATTTCCAACACCACATGACCTTAAAAATGGTAATTATCTCTATTCAGACTAAGATTCAGCTTGTGAATAAATATTTCTTTCTATCTCAAACTAATGTGTATTTACTGACTTAAATATTAAAAATGCTCTGGGACTACTAAAAGAAGAGTACCATAATTCAGCTCAACAAGCATGGAGCACCAGCTATGGACCAGAACCTTCTGGGTAATGAGGATGCAAACGTATGGCCCTTTCTCTCACAGAACTCACGCTGAAGTGGGGAAGTCAGATTGCTTAACAGAGAAACCCCATCTCTACTAAAAGTACAAAATTAGCCAGGTGTGGTGGCATATGTCTGTAATCCCAGCTATTTGGAAGGCTGAGGCAGGAGAATCACTTGAACCCAGGAGGCACAGGTTGTGGTGAGCCAAGATCGCACCACTGCACTCCAGCTGGCCATGCCCTGCTCTCTGCCTCTGCTATATTGGTATATTACCTTCATTTTAGAATCTACGTATTAATGTTTGTCCTCTCACTAGATTGGATTAAACAAAGTTTTAAGGCAGAGAGGAGGAAATGATTACAGAGAAAACATCCCAAAGGAAGTAAGCAAAATATCACAGCAAAATTCCAACAACAGTATAACTCAGGCATAGACATATGAAAGCTGTATGGTACGTTTAGGGAAACATGGAGCAGTTAATGGAAATTAAAGCATGGAAATAATAAATGGAATAGTAAAAAATGTAAACTCAGCTGACAATGAGGACTGTTCTATTTCCATCACTATCATATCCCTAGGATGAAGCACATACAAGGTATACAATAAATATTTATTGAATAAATAAATTAATTAACAATGGCCAGAGACAAGTCTGTTTAGAATGCCATAGTGAGTTCTGGCTTTTATTCCACAGAGTGACAGGAAATGATCTAAGATTTTTAGCTGGGGAGTGTCGTGAGCAGACATATATGTTCTTAGAAAGATAATTCTGGTGAAAATGTGAGTAAAAAATACCAGGGGAAGAGACTGGTAGCAAAGAAATATACCATGACTACAGCAAGCCAGACAAGCAATGAAATGATGAGAATCCCCATTTTAACAAAGACAATGGAGAACAAATTCAAAAAGTAATCATGGCTGGGTGTGGTGGCTCATGCCTGTAATCCCAGCACTTTGGAAGGCTGAGGCAGGATGATTTCTTGAGGTCAGAAGTTCCAGACCAGCCTGGGCAACACAGTAAGACCTCCTCTCTACAAAAAATTTTTAAAAATTAGCCAGGCACTGTGGCACCTCCCAGCTACTTGGGAGGTTAAGGTGGGAGGATCGCTTGAGTCTGGGAGATTAAGGCCGCAATAAGCTGTGATTGCGCCACTGCAGTCCAGCTTGGGCAACAGAGTGAAGTCCTGTCTCAGAAAAAAAAAAAAAAAAAAAAAAAGCAGTTATACTCTGCTGAGAAAGGCCACTGGACTTGGCAAGTGCTCATAGTCTGTGTTAGTCCCATTAACCTTAAACAGTATGTGCAATAAAAGAATAAAGATGTGCTTATGAGAGGGGTTAGGGATGACACTGATAAAGATCTTTGGGAGAGCAAAAAAGCTATAGTCCTGTGGTGTCTAATACATAGCCACTAGCCATATACAGCTATTAATTTTTAAAATTTAGTTTCTCAGTCACAGTGGGATATTCCAAGGGTTCAATATCTGCATGTGGCTACTGGATAGTGCATATTTACAGAACATTTCCATCACTGCAGAAAGTTCCTCAGGACAATGCTGCTATAGACAAACAAGACTTATCTGGGAGATAAAGTGTGTGTCTCATGGTGAATCCAAGTCTTTGTTTTACTTTTCTCTGGATGGACACCAGAAAGCCGGAATTTATTTCCCTGCGCCACCAAACTGTATTAGTTACATTCAGCAGCAACAGGATTGACAAGGAAGTACTTACTTGCTCATGGCTTCCACACCTGCTTTGGCAGAAGCACTTGGTACTACAAAACCTGAACCAGTCTCAGCATAGATAGTGGTAATAGCAAGAAATGCTGCTCCTGAAATTTTAAAAGGATACAGTTGATTAGCAATACAGCTGCATCACTTCACATAAGGAAAACATGATTTATAAAAATGGGATCTGATTAAAGAGAGTGTAAGAAAAACTGAAGTATTTTTTAAAACTTCACTCTAAATTAATGAGAGAATAAGAAAATTGATATGTCTTGCTACTAATCTTGTGATTTAGGATGGCCCGGTCTACACTTACTTGGAATGCATGCCTGGTGAGTCAATACAAAAGCCCAAATCTCAGAGGCATGCCCCTATTGCACCTTGTATAATCAGCTGGTCAGAATTCCCATTAACTAAATACTACTTGAATAAGAATAAATCAGAATTAAAATTAAACTAGCAGGGACTTCTGCCTCCAGCCATAATGAACTTACCCTTCTGCTATAAACATCAAGAAAACTAAGTAAGATATATGCTACAATTATATACAGATACTGCATAGCAGGCAGGGAAGGACTATGATCTCTGAGAGAAGGAAAATGAATAAGCCCTGAGATACTTTAGATTTCTGCCTAAAGGTACTATATAGATGGAAGGATGAGGAGGAGGAATCTAAGCAGAAAATGGCATTCACACTGAGTTAAGAAGATAGAGATTGGTTTGGGAAGCCTAAGGAAACTAAGGTTTCTAAGAGTTCCTCCAAGGAAGAAAGTAGGCAGAGATACTAACAGAACTCCATAAAGTTGCATGGAATCTCAATGAGTCTTTAGATAAATAATAAGCTATACATGTTTAGTGTGAGATTCCATGAGGCCAGGCAGAGAACAACTATCAGGAAGCTGTAAGTGATGCAATTCCCAGAGCTCGCATAGGGCTGGGAGACATGTGAGTTTTAAGTAGTTTCACTGAACATTCAGGGCTTTCAGTAGAGAGCTCAGAAAAAAAAAAATGACTTAGTAGGAGGGTTAAATTAGCCCCAAAGTAAAGACTACTATATACTTGCTGAAATAAAGCTTTAAAATGACCCTTAAAAATGATTACGCTGATGCACAAGTAATTTAACAGCTTTCGAAAATAACAAAAAAATCACACATCTCAAAAAAAATTAAAATACACACAGACACACAAAACAACATAGCATTCACAGCATGCAATAAAAAATTACTGCACATAAAAACACATAAACCTAACAAGGAGAAAAATGACTAATAGAAAGAGAGTCCCAGAAATGACAGAGAAGACAGAAGTAGCAGACAAAGAGCCTTTTAATGCTATTACAAATATTTTTAAAGATTTCACTGAAAATATTAATATGATGAGAAAAATGGAAAATACAAAATAGAAACCAATATGGCTCCTAAAGCAGAAAAATACAACATGTGAAATGAAAAACTGAACAAATAAGCCTAGCTGTAGAAGAAAAGATCCACGAATCTGAAGACACTGCAATATAAACTATCCAAAATGAAAGACAAATGGGGAAAAAAATCTGAGGAAAAACCCAGAATCTCACTGACCTGTGGAGCAGTATCTAGCATTCTAACAAACGTATAATTGGAGTCACAGAGGAAGAAAACGTACTTGAATAAGGACTTAAAAAATTCCAAATTTGGTAAAAACTGTAACTTACAGATGCAGAAAGCTAAATGAATCCCAAGCAGGATAAACAGGGGGAAAAAAATCAAGACGTTGTCATAATCAATAACTGAAAACCAGTGATATATAGAATCTTAATAGCAGCCAAAGGTAAAAATAAACAATAAAAATACACAAACACAGATAAAAATTTTCATTGTCTTCTCATTTCTAAAAATAATATAAGTTAGAAGACAATGGAGCTACATTTTTAAGGTGCTGAAAGAAGCTTGTTAACTCTGAATTCCATATCCATCAAAAATACCCTTCAAAAATCAAGATGATATGAAAATGACATTATAGAGAAACTGAGATTGTCAAAAGGAAAGAAATCGTAAATATGCAGGTAAATATAAAATATTTTTTCTTGTTTTTTAAATTTCTTTTTAAAATAACTGACTGTATAAAAGCTATATTAAAAAGTGACACTGTACATATAGTGGTCAATAGTGTCTAGGACACAGCAGGCTCTCAATAAATTAACTGAATGAGGCCAGGCACAGTGGCTCTCGCCTGTAATCCCAGCACTTTGGGAGACCAAGAGGAGCAGATCGCCTGAGGTCAGGAGTTCGAGACCAGTCTGGCCAACATGGTGAAACCCTGCCTCTACTAAAAACACAAAAATTAGCCGGGTGTGGTAGGGCATGCCTGTAATTCCAGCTACTCAGGAGGCTGAGGCAGGAGAATCACTTGAAACCAGGAGGCAGAGGATGCAGTGAGCCAAGATGATGCCATTGCACTCCAGGCTGGGTGACAAGAGCAAGACTCCATCTCAAAAAATAAATAAATAAATAAATAAATAAAGAAGGAAGGAAGGCTTAAAAGAGTAGTCTTTAGGTCCTGAGAAATCAGTGATTTTTCTACTTCTTATTTATTCATAACACTGGATAAGACAATAATATTTGCAAAAGGATCAAAATAAGTTTACATCTTTTACATAACAGTAAATACTTTTAGAAATTTAAATTTGAAGGACTACAAGGAAAGTATTTTGAAGAATATTCAGATAAGTTTTTTCCCTGCTCCATATATTTAGTTTCTCTTTCTCTCAGCATTTTCCAGAGTAGAAAGAAAACTCAGCACATCCTGGGAAACACGGGGGTGGAGGAGGGGGCAGGAGTACCATTTTGAGGATACGAAAAAATAAGAATGGTTATGTTAGTCATTCTGGTAACTCCTTTTATATATCAAACAGGCTTTCAGATCGCTGAAAATTACTTTGCTTCCAAAATCATACTTTGTGAAAGAGGAGGGATGTAGAACATTAGTGAGCTCCATTACGGTACACTGACAACAGATGCTAACTGCATCATTCTTATAGCAAAATTACAAAAAAAAAAAAAAAAAAAAAAAAACTGCTTTAAAAGTGACAAATACAAAGCAAATGCTCCAATGGAAAGTGCACTTTCAACTAAGACTGAACAGATACATTTCTCCAAGCGTGGGAAAGGAGTTAAGCCATCCTAACACAATTTAGATGCTGAAATGACAGTTATTTTACTATTCTCTTTATCCCTTTAGGTTTTATTTTCTCAGCGTAGAAAATTTGGGTAGCCCACCTCTTAGAATGAGATACTGTGGCTTTTAATTCTCCTGAGTGTAACAGGGAGATAAAAGTTTGAAACTGCACTGTTCCAATAGCATTAATGCTGCAAGGTGAAACAATTAGTAGCATCAGAAAAATGAACAGTGGTGCTAAAGTGCAAAGTAAAGAATTCCTAGACCCCCAGGGTTAGTCACATTTATTTTCCTTCTTGTACAGAGGCCCATTATTTCAATTAGAATAACTGCCCATGGAAAAGCTTTATAAAAGGCAAGTTTCTAATAGCTCAGAGCAGGCAGGAGAAATGAATCTATATTATTAATGAGGTTAAGAAAATAGAGAAGGGAAGCAGTAAATGAAATAAATATGCTAGCCCATCCTTCGTTATTTTGAAATGGAAAAAAATAGTAATAAAAGAACATCAAAAATCATATTATCTATCAAAAAAGCTATGATACGTGCAAGATTATGATTTAAAAGATTCAAAAGCTTTAAAATCTGGTTTCAGTACAAACTATGAAAATTGAAAGATTCACTAAACAATTTTAGTTCCAGTGACCAACAGAAGGGGAATAGTATAGATACCTGGGCTCAGAAATTGATTCCACTATTTACTAGCTGTAGAGCTATGAGACTTTGGGGAAGTCGCATCCCTGCTCTGGACCCTAGATTTATCTCCTGTAAAACAGGAACATAGGGAGTGTCCAGCAAATGTCATTAGATTCTAAGAACTACTTGTTAATTTACTGCTGTTACTGATTCCACCTATTACTTTTCTGCTCTCATGCAAAAAGACTGCCATTTACTACCTGTATATTAATAATTTGGCAAGTTGTGTTACGAAACATCACCAGAATGGAAGGTAACTGTATAAGCCAAGACTCCACCAGGCATCCCAGTCCCCTAGTTTCATGGACACATCTAAGACTTTGTTGAACCGCCGGTAGGTCAGGGCTGCTACACATGGTTGAGCAGTGTATAAGGGTGCCATATCTAAGGAAGCATGTTTTATATTACAGATATTACATGATTATTTACTTATTTCAAAATTTTCTGGTTGTTCTGAGGGTTTCCTTTCTAACAAGACAAGAAATATGTGTGGGCAGAATGACCCCACTTAAAGATCCCATGCCCTAATTCCTAAGAACTGAATTTCTTATTTTACATGGCAAAATAACTTTGAAGATGTTAAGAAAGATTACAGAATTTAAGAGAGGGACCTTTCTGGGATTATCCAAGTAACACAGTCTAATCACATAAACCCTTAAAAACAGATAACTTTCTCTGGCTGTAGTCAGAAAGATGAATTTTAAGGAGCAGGCAAGAGAGATGTGGTAGAAGGGAAAGTCAGTCCCCAAGCATGAGAAAGACATATTGTGGTATTGCTGGCTCTGAGATGTACCAGTCCCTATGTAAGGATCAGAGAGAGGTCCCTAGGAGACAGGGTGGCCCTCAGCTGACAGCAACCATGAACATATACACTTCAGTCCTACAACCACAAGAAACTTGATTCTTCCAACGACCTGAATGAGCCTGGATATAGAGTCTTTCTAGAGCCTCCAAGACATGAGCTCTGCTGGGTGACTCCTTGATATTAGCCTATAAGATCTGAAGCAGAGAAACCAGTCAAGCAACTCTGTGCATTTACTTGTGAAAAACAGAATTATAAAATTATAAGTGTATCATATATTAAGCTGTTAAGTTTGTGGTCATTTGTTATAGCCACAATGGGGGACCAGCATAGTATATCATGTCAATTTTCCAGCAAACAGAAATAAAGTATCTTAAGAATTTTTTTTAATCCTTGTTTAACTTTACCTATCACCAAAGGATAAAGTCCGCATTGCTTGGCCTCATCTTCTACCCCTTCAGACATTATACGTCACATATAAGCAACACTGAACTCCTTGTATACCTAAATACACAACTGAGCTGATGGTTGCAGTTCTAACTCTTCTACTATTATTGCTAGCAATTAATCTTACTGACAATCATGGTAAGAAGACAAACTTCTCTGTCTTTTTGATGGGAGCACAGAGGATACCTGTCTCCCGGCCATTTTTCAATGAGAGCCCATATGAAAATCTAAAAATCTTTAATTCTCTAAAAGCTACGCAAAATAGGACTATAACATTTAAAAAATAGAATAACCTTATATAAATAATATTATCTACTAAGGAGACACTTTTCTCATTTGAACATTTAATATAAATACATCCCTCATGTAGGCTGTTATTTTTAAGTTTAATTATAATAAGTGATATCAGGGCTCTGGTTTTTCTAACCAATTTTAATTATGAGTCAAAACCTAAGTTTCAGATAGTTGATGGTCCCCTTGTAAAAGATGTAAAAATACACTTACCTTGGAAGAAACTTAACATTTTCTTTCATAATTAACATTTACAGAGTACTAGTCTGGCCCAGGAACTATTCTTAACACTTTACAGACACTGGCTCATATAATCATTAGAGCAATCCTAGGAGAAAGGCTTTATTATTAACATTATTTTACAGAAAAGACAGGCACAGCAAGCTGATCTGTCCAAGTTGATAGGACTAACAAGTATCAACCAGGATTGGAACTAGGCAGTTAGGCTCTAGAGCCTGCACTCTTAACTACTATGTAACTACTACTGCCTTGCCAAGACATTTCTAATTACTACTTAGAAAGAAAAAATAATTCCTTTTCAAAATTCCCAAATCACTTTATCTTATCTTCAAAAAACACCAAAATAAGGTACACAGTTGCTCTAAGAAATTTTAACAGATGAGGTTGAACTCTCCCATCAAACGAGATGACTCTACAAAAAGTGATTTTAAAAGGATACTAATACTGCCTTAATAAATTTCAACAGATAACTAAAAATGTGTTTTAAAATATTCTTTAGATGTACCCACTGTTCTAGAAAAAATGTCTGGACACAATATAAAAAATGTACTCATGTGGTTCTTATATACGCTAAGCAACATACACCTTGCACTCACACTACTGACAAATAAGGAAAGCCTTCCACTATGCTCTACTCTTCCCACTTCTGAAACAAGGTGCATTTGCCAAATCATGAGTGAACTCCCATTCACAACTGCTTCAAAGAGAATAAAATACCTAGGAATCCAACTTACAAGGGATGGGAAGGACCTCTTCAAGGAGAATTACAAACCACTGCTCAACGAAATAAAAGAGGACACAAACAAATGGAAGAACATACCATGCTCATGGATAGGAAGAATCAATATTGTGAAAATGGCTATACTGCCCAAGGTAATTCATAGATTCAATGCCATCCCCATCAAGCTACCAATGACTTTCTTCACAGAATTGGAAAAAACTACTTTAAAGTTCATATGGAACCAAAAAAGAGCCCGCATTGCCAAGACAATCCTAAGTCAAAAGAACAAAGCTGGAGGCATCATGCTACCTGACTTCAAACTATACTACAAGGCTATGGTACCCAAAACAGCATGGTACTGGTACCAAAACAGAGATATAGACCAATGGAACAGAACAGAGCCCTCAGAAATAATACCACACATCTATAGCCATCTGATCTTTGACAAACCTGACAAAAACAAGAAATGGGGAAAGGATTCCCTATTTAATAAATGGTGCTGGGAAAACTGGCTAGCCATATGTAGAAAGCTGAAACTGGATCCCTTCCTTACACCTTATATGAAAATTAATTCAAGATGGATTAAAGACTTAAATGTCAGATCTAAAACCATAAAAACCCTAGAAGAAAACTTAGGCAATACCATTCAGGACATAGGCATGGGCAAGGACTTCATGTCTAAAACACCAAAAGCAACGGCAACAAAAGCCAAAATTGACAAATGGGATCTAATTAAACTAAAGAGCTTCTGCACAGCAAAAGAAACTACCATGAGAGTGAGAATATTTTTACAAGAATATTTTTACAATCTACCCATCTGACAAAGGGTTAATATCCAGAATCTACAAAGAACATAAAGAAATGTACAAGAAAAAAATCAAACAACCCCATCAAAAAGTGGGTGAAGGATATGAACAGACACTTCACAAAAGAAGACATTTATGTAGCCAATAGACACATGAAAAAATGCTCACCATCACTGGCTATCAGAGAAATGTAAATCAAAACCACAATGAGATACCATCTCACATCAGTTAGAAGGGCGATCATTAAAAAGTCAGGAAACAAGATGCTGGAGAGGATGTGGAGAAATAGGAACACTTTTACACTGTTGGTGGGACTGTAAACTAGTTCAACCATTGTGGAAGACAGTGTGGCAATT
>NW_012114710.1:7111918-7113505 GCF_000951035.1 Colobus angolensis palliatus
TACACCATGGAATACTATGCAGCCATAAAAAAGGATGAGTTCATGTCCTTTGTAGGGGCATGGATGAAGCTGGAAACCATCATTCTTGGCAAACTACTGCAAGAACAGAAAACCAAACGTTGCATGTTCTCACTCATAGGTGGGAATCGAACAAGAGAACACTTGGACACAGGAAGGGGAACATCACACACTGGGGCCTGTTGTGGAGTGGGGGGAGGGGGGAGGGATAGCATTAGGAGATATACCTGATGTCAATGACCAGTTAATGGGTGTAGCACACCAACATCGCACATGTATACAAATGTAACAAACCTGTATGTTGTGCACATGTACCCTAGAACATAAAGTATTAAAAAAAAAAGAAGTCAGGAAGCAACAGATGCTGGATAGGATGGGGAGAAATAGGAACACTTCTACACTGTTGGTGGGACTGTAAACTAGTTCAACCATTGTGGAAGACAGTGTGGCGATTCCTCAAGGATCTAGAACCAGAAATACCATTTGACCCAGCCATCCCATTACTGGGTATATACCCAAAGAATTATAAATCATGCTGCTATAAAGACACACGCACATGTATGTTTATTGTGGCATTATTCACAATAGCAAAGACTTGGAACCAACCCAAATGTCCATCAATGACAGACTGGATTAAGAAAATGTGGCACATATACACCATGGAATACTATGCAGCCATAAAAAAGGATGAGTTCATGTCCTTTGTAGGGGCATGGATGAAGCTGGAAACCATCATTCTTGGCAAACTACTGCAAGAACAGAAAACCAAACGTTGCATGTTCTCACTCATAGGTGGGAATCGAACAAGAGAACACTTGGACACAGGAAGGGGAACATCACACACTGGGGCCTGTTGTGGAGTGGGGGGAGGGGGGAGGGATAGCATTAGGAGATATACCTGATGTCAATGACCAGTTAATGGGTGTAGCACACCAACATCGCACATGTATACATATGTAACAAACCTGCACGTTGTGCACATGTACCCTAGAACTTAAAGTATAATAATAATAATAATTTTTTTAAAAAGCTATCAGCAAACTAGATATAGAAGAGAACTTCCTAAAGCTGATAAAGGATATTTATGAAAACTTACAGGTAAATCATAATTAACAGTGAAAAACTAATTGCTTTCCTCCATGTATTTGATTTGTTCTTAATAGTAGGAAAAAGCAGAATCTAAGTTTTTACCACTACTATTCAATATTTTAGTGAAGGTCCCATCCAGTAAAATAAGGCAAGAAAGAAAATAAAAGGCTTATCAATTGGGAAGGAAAATATAAAAACTATCTTTTTTTCACTATCAGTATTACCAATGTAGAAAATCCAAAGCAATCTAAACAAACAAACAAACAAAAACCGTAATAACCATTGAGTTTAGTAAGCTCCTAGGGAAAACATCAATACACAAAACTAATCCATTGTATTTCTAAATACTACAAGAAAAGAACTAGAAAATACCATTTAGAAAACAGTGCCACTATTCACAATAGCAAAGACTTGGAATCAACCCAAATGTCCATCTGTGACAGACTGGATTAAGAAAATGTGGCACATATACACCATGGA
>NW_012114710.1:7113865-7119036 GCF_000951035.1 Colobus angolensis palliatus
CACACCAACATTGCACAAGTATACATATGTAACAAACCTGCACGTTATGCACATGTACCCTAGAACTTAAAGTATAATAAAAAAAAGAAAAGAAAACAGTGCCATTTGCAATAGCACCAAAAATTTAAATACTTTGGGAGAAAGTTAACAAAACTTGTACAATGCCTGTGCAAAACACTGCTGATAGAAATTAAAGAAGACCTAAATAAATGGTGAGAGATACCATGTTGCAAGATTGGAAGACATGATATTGTTAAAAATGTCACGCTTCAGTTCCTTGGCTGTCGATCCAGTACCAGGACAAACCCTTTACCGTTTACTCCCCTCAGTCCAGTGGTCCAAGTTCTCTAAGCTCTGTCAGCTTACAGCATCAATAACTGACAGGAATCTTGGAAGAATAAAAACTGGCTTCCATCTTTTAAAAAGGTATCTTATCTAATATATTTTTAATGAAGCCCATATAATTTTAATCCAATGTGATGAACAAAAATAGATCAGAGTCTATGTTAAAATGAAAGACAATAATGAGGAAAGAAGGGAGAGTCAGACAGAAATCAAGTGTCACAGAGATGAGCAAGGGAAGAAATAAGGGACAATGAGGCAAAGAAGGACAAAGAAACAAAAGAGACATATGAAGAGAGAAACAGAGAACCAAAAATGAGGAGCTGACAGAGGCAGAGCAGTAGAGAATGAGATTGAGACATGAGCAAGGCGTAGGGCGAGAGAATCAGAGGCAGAGACACAGGACAGATACAGAGATCAAGGTTCCTCAGACAGAGAAGGGAAGAGAGAGGAGTCACACTCTTTCCTGTCCCCCTTCCCACTCCTATCCATCTTCCCGCCCCCCATGGAAAAAAAAAATCAAACACTTATCATCCAAACTCCAATTATAAATCACATCCATTCTGCCGTCATGGAAATGAGTAACCAGGAATTTCAATTTCAATGAGTGCATAGAAAGGATGGAAGCTATTAGTGTGTGTGAGCAGACACACACACACACACAGAGGTAGTGCCTCTGCAGCATCTCTCTGCTCCTATACCCTATCTCAAGCTGGTGCTAGGATCACCTGTGCTGCACAAAAGAAGAAATTGAACCTTGTAAGGCAAAGGTTTCTGAACCAGAGCGAGAAACCTGGCCAGCTCCATGCCCTCTTTCCGCCCCTCAGCCCTCAAAGGACACCCGCTGAGGAGCATGAGAACTCTTCTTTATTTTCCTTGTTTAGAATACTCTCCACCTTCTCTCAGAAAATACTCCCATCCTTCCGGTTCCCCAAATTATTCAGGGACAGAGTCTTGTCCACCTCTGCTTTGAGCATGAGTATAGGGCCTGCTACCCAAAAGTCATTAGTAAGTGTGTGTCAGGTGAATAAATCTATGCTGGTTCTAGATATATGTGAATACACACACATATATACATTAGACATGTTTGCTATTCATGTACCTATGAACTTTTGTAAAGTAATTATTCATAATACTAATAAAAATGTTCTCCCAGTAAGTTCCTTCTAAATCTATTTTCCCTCCAGTGTTCTTAATCTCAGTGGTATTAACGTCATTCAGACTCTTCATCCCATCTGAAAACACTCTCATCAAATCAATAAGGCCTGTTGATCTCATCTTCTAAATGTCTTCTACTTTATCTCCCATGCAATCTAGCCACATGCTAAAAGAAAAATCAAATCCTCCTGAATAGCACTCCTTCCATCATCCATCTTGTTGTCACTAACCTTTCCAATCAAGTCACATTATTTGTTCCACCTTCAATGGAAATCCATACAAAAATACTATTTCTTTCAGAATTAACATTAAACTCCTTATTTTGGTATTGAGAACTTTCCCAATTACACTCCAACTCACCTTCCCAAAGTTATTTCCTACTCCTCTCCCCATCTCTAATAACATTAAGTTTTTCATCATTCCCTATGTACTTATGCTCCTCCTCTCCACCAGGCCTCTATCCATGGACATTCACATGTCCTTTCCCTCCTCTTTCTCTACATCTAGATCTTTGAACTTTCAGCTTAAGTTGTATCTTGTTCCTCAACCTGATCACTGACCCTAGAGAGAGTTAGTCATTCCTGTCCCTGGATTGCCAATGCACTTGAAACATATATTTATTACTGCTCAAATTGTAATACATAGTTATTATTTAAATATCATTTTTCTCCATTACATTGTGAGTTGTACAACTGCAGACTGTCTCACTGACTTTTAAAGTATCACAGAGCTTAGCACAGAACCTTGCACACATAGGAGTCAAATAAATATGAGAAAAGCAAATAAACATACCTTTCTGTGCTTTAATTAGTTGTTTTCCAATTTCTAGTGTCACAAAGGCTGTGCCATTTAGAACTATGTCAGTTATGGTTTTCCAAGCATTAGGAGAAAGTCTTTCAGTAGGAGAAATAAAATTCCCTGCTGCATTGTTTATCACAATCTAATAAATGGACAAGGCAAGTTACAGAAACTTTAGATGAGGAAAAACATTTTCTCTGCAGGGTTTTTGTTTCTGAAATGTATTAATAGAAATAATACAATAAAGTTGAAGTTCACAGTTACCTACGAAACAATACCATGAGATTTGGTAGTCTGAGTATGTGAAAACCTTCTATGTTAGTTACCAAATTTCAGAATCCTAAGCCATCTTTAAATTAGGGTAGATTCTGTTATTAGGAAAACTAAAAGGGTGCAGGGGCTTATGCCCGTAATCCCAGCACTTTGGGATGAGTTCAAGACCAGCCTGGGCAACAAAGCAAGACCTCATCTCTACAAAAATTTTCTTTTAAAAATTAGCTGGGTGTGGAGGCACATGCCTGTATTCCCAGCTACTTGGGAGGCTGAGGTGGGAGTACTGCTTGAGCCCAGGAGGTCAAGGCTCCACTGAGCCATGACTGTGCCACTTGCATTCCAACCTGAGTGACAGAGCAAGACCCTGTCTCAAAATAAATGAATAAAATTTTAAAAGGTTAAAAAAAAAAAGAAAATTAATACAGATAAACATATTTACCATGTGACTCTATTTTATTTCAAAGAATCTCAAGAAATGTCTTTTTGTTTCTGGTGTCATTTTAGTTTAACTTAACCAATGCAGCTTGTGGTTGATGATCTATTTACCATCAATAAAGATTCTGGCTAGTTCTACAGGAGATTCAAAGTTATTGGTTCTGAAAATATCTTTATCATAGAAAGTGCTATCTTTGAGACTACTGGAAGAAATGGCTTCTCTCCAGTAAATGTACCAAGCAACAGCAAAATATTCGTGCATATTTCAGGTTTTAAAAGGAGAAATTTTGAATTTCTTACAGTTTTTCATGTTTATATTGTTCTCCACTGAGGAAGACAATCAAAAGTTATTAGCAGAAGCAAAAAGCATCAATCATTTAAACTCAATGCTATGCTCTTGAACTGCTCTTGTTATTTCATCATCTTATTAAATAAAGTGAAATCAAGTTTGTTTTCTGATCAATCATAAATGGATTCTTTAAGTATTCCTGAAAGGAAGTCGTGTAGCGGTCTTTCTACTCCGTTCTTTGCTTTAGCAGAACTGGCATTTTCCTAGGGACAGAAAATAGGTGCTTCTCAACACAGCACTTGCTCATATTGAGGTAGGAGGTGGGCCTAACTCTGAAGCCAGAGCTCCAGCACAGGACCAGATTGAGGACTACTTAAACCAAGTCCTAGATGAAAGCACCCCCTCTTTAGATATACCCACCAATGCACTGTTTGTTTACCATTGCCATGGCAATGCCAGCAAGTTACTGCCCTTTCCATGGCAACGAACTGATGACTAAGAAGTTACCAACCCTTTTCTAGAAATTTCTGCATAAACCTAATTAATTTGCATGTAATTAAAAGTGGGTATAAATATGACTATAAAACTGCCTCTCAACTGCTATGCCCAGCACATTGACTATGGGGTTGCCCTGCTCTGAAGGAACAGTCACAGATCCATTCCACTGCTGCTGCTGCTTCAGAAAAGCTGTTCTCTTCTACCACCAGCTCATCCTTGAATTCTTTCCTGGGTAAAGCCAAGAACCTTCCCAGGCTAAGCCCCAGACTGGGACTTGCCTGTCCTACATCAGTATCAACATTTTATTTCCTTTGTACAAGTTGTTGGGTGTTATCAACATCAAGTGTCTGGCAGTTCGGCTTCATCATCACTACACTTACATTAGGATGTCCTGCAACTTTGATCAGTTCTGACACAGTGTTTTGAACCATATCAGGATCCCTCACATCACACTGAATTGCATGAACCTGCAAAATAACAAAAAGAAAATGACATTTTCCAGGTTTCTTAAACCAAACACATGAACAAATTATTTGAACATGTTATAATTCCTAAATCTAAATTAAATAACTGATTTTTAATGTACCTTATTTCCAGTTTGAGAAGAAATTTGTTCTGCGGTAGCTTTCAAAACATCCATCTTCCTAGAAATAAACACCTTATATGACTTCATATTATATTTTTCAATTTCATAAACTGAAGAATACAGATAATTCATAGCTTAAAGAAAAGCATTTCTGAGAAAGTATAGATGTTATTTATATACAAAAATCAATGTGAATTTTTTCTAAAAGTCAAATTTAGATCATTTTTATATATTTGATACTAATTTATTGAATTAGTCACTTTTAAACCAGTTACTTTAACATTATCTACTCACAGATTTAAATTATTCCTTAATAAGCCAGCTTTACAAAGAAAATATATTCATGGTTTAATGTTAGTAGGTTTTGTACTAAATTTATGGGTTCAAAGAGTCTACATTTATTCACACAGTCTCACATTCTACAAAAGAAATCTATGAACAGAAATTATTATTAAAATGAAAATAATATTTTAAAACTCTTAAAAACTTTACAATGTAAAAACAAAAATATTCTGGCCAATCTGCAATTGCAAATGACATAGTAACCGTTGTTTGGATGACTACTTGGCCCACCCAAAATTTTACACCATTCAAAATGGTGAAGGGGTGGATTTTTAAACCAGTCTCTAAAGCCTCAGACTTAGAGCTTATAGGGTACCCAATAAGAAGAAATTCCTTCCACACGGTCTTACCCTTCCTATATTCATCACAATAATAGATATTTTGAAATATCTGTTTATTTTATAGAAAATGAAAGTACTGGCCGGATGTGGTGGCTCACGCCTGTAATCC
>NW_012114710.1:7119506-7234717 GCF_000951035.1 Colobus angolensis palliatus
AAAAAAAAAAAAAAAAAAAGCTTCTTTTGAGACAAGGTCTCACTATGTTGCCCACCTGGTCTCAAATTCTGGGCCTCAAGCAATCTTCCTGCCTCAGCTTCCCAGTAGCTGGGATTATATAGGCACACACCACCCCACCTGGCTCCATGTCAAGCTTTTTAACTTCATCTTCATGTACAGAAAAAGAAATATTCTACCACTGAATTGGGGAAATTAAAATAATGAAAACTGTGGATGTTTACCCAAACATCAGTTCCACAATTTTCATTGTTTCTTTCATCTCAAATAGTACCTGACTTTTTCAAAACGATTTATTTAAATAATCTAAAGAATATTTCTAGTATTTCACATAAGATTAAGATGCTAATCAAACAACTCGGGCGAACAGTGTTTTCAATACTATGGCACAGAACAGCTTCTTCAAAAGCATCACCAATAGGCTTGAGGTAAGGGACTTACCGGCTGGCTATCACGCACTGAGCACCTAGGCTGGACAGAAGAGCCGTCATTCCTTTACCAAGGCCAGTACCTCCCCCAGTAATGAATGCCACTTTTCCTTGAAAACTATTAGGTGGTAGCATCGCTTTTTGAAGGGGTGGAAAGAATTTAGACTGCAAAGCTTCAGTGTTTTGATATAATATTTTTGTCCCATAACTGAAAAACTAAAAGGGGAAAAATGAATTGAAATTTGCATGCATATATTTCCAAAACACAGATGAATTTTTTAAAACATGCTCTTGAATAGTAATCAAATTCTTGTATTAACACAAACTCTTTGCAAACATATTGGTATTGTACTTAATTATTATTCTTTGCTTTCTGATTTAAAAAGAACAGGCTCTGGAGCTGGACTACATAGCACAGAATTTTCTCCCAAGCTGTATAACCTTCAGCAGGTTATTTGACCTCTCTGTGCCTCAGTTCCTTCATCTACAAAATGAGGACAATAAAATAAATTTCTTCATATGGCATTGTGAGGATTATATGAGTTATTATAGGTAAAGCACCTAGAGCAGTGTGTAACATATAGTAAGCACTACAAATGCTTACATTATTATCTGCAGGTGTTTTACTTAAATTTAATTTTGTTGTGTTTTGGTTTGGTTTTTGGTTTTTTGGTTTGGTTTTTTGTTTGTTTTTTTGAGACGGAGTCTCTCTGTCACCAGGCTGGAGTGCAGGGGCGTGATCTTGGCTCACTGCAACCTCCACCTCCCGGGTTCAAGCGATTCTCCTGCCTCAGAGTAGCTGGGATTACAGGCACGCGCCACCATGCCCAGTTAAATTTTTGTATTTTTAGTAGAGACAGGGTTTCACCATGTTGGCCAGTATGGTCTCGGTCTCCTGACCTCATGATCCGCCTGCCTTGGCCTCCCAAAGTGCTGGGATTACAGGCATGAGCCACTGCACCCGACCAAATTTAATTTTTTAAAAACTAAAATAAAGCATTTTTGTCTTTCAACAAAAATAATCAAGATAAAAATCACTTTCCACCTTTGAATCACTGAAGAAAATTGTTAAAAATTCTCTATAGGCCGGGTGCGGTGGCTCAAGCCTGTAATCCCAGCACTTTGGGAGGCCGAGACGGGCGGATCACAAGGTCAGGAGATCGAGATCATCCTGGCTAACACGGTGAAACCCCGTCTCTACTAAAAAACTACAAAAAACTAGCCCGGCGAGGTGGCGGCGCCTGTAGTCCCAGCTACCCGGGAGGCTGAGGCAGGAGAACGGCGTGAACCCGGGAGGCGGAGCTTGCAGTGAGCTGAGATCCGGCCACAGCACTCCAGCCTGGGTGACAGAGCGAGACTCCGTCTCAAAAAAAAAAAAAAAAAAAAAATTCTCTATAAGGTTTATTAAATCAAATGCCTCTTCACATGCTAGCTTCTGGCCACAAAACATAAAACAGAATATTTCTGTTATTTATTTTAAATGGAGGGAAAAATCAATACATTTCAGAGTAAAAAATATTTGTATTGCCCTATTTTATAGGTAACAGCTTGTACTTACATGACATGCAAACATCACTGCCATTCTCTCACATTTAATCATAAAACAAACTTTAGGTATTTAATATAATGAACAATAGGAGTTAACATTCATTAAGTGGTTACCACCTGCCAGGATTACATATCAAACTATTTAATCTTCCCAAAAACCACATGAAATAGGTATTAGTTTTATCCTATTGTACAGAAAGGGCTCAGAGTGATAAAAAATATATATATTGCCAAAGTTTCAGAACCACGGTTCAAACACAGACTGACAGGCTCCAGAGCCTTCTCTGATAACCAGCTTGCATATTCCTCTGTCTATTCTCTGAGATCCTGCTAAGCTTAATGATCACACCAGGGAGGTTATATGATATTCCATTAGGTTATGGTGGCAAGATTAAAACTCCAGTTAAAACTCCAGAAGCTGCCATTTCCTTCCAGAGTATTCCTGTAAGCTAAATAGACTGTCATCAGTTGATTCAGGATATCTTGAAATTTATCCTAAGGAAAGAATAAGAAACGTGGTCAATGATTTATAACGAGGCTGTTCATCAACTGGAAATTGCACAAGAAAATGTTTATAATGTGATGTTAAATGAAAAAAAAAAGAAACAAATATACAGTATGTTTTTAACTACAAATAAAAATATATGCTTAGAAAAAAAGACTAGAAGGAAATAACAACAGTAAGTAGTAGATTCAATATTTACCATACAGTCCTCAAAACAGCTCTATAAGGTAAATTCTATTGTTACTCCTATTTTATAGATGAAAAAAATTGAAGCACAGAAAGGTCAAGTAGCTAACTTTTAAAAATAAATAATAATAGGGAATAAAGACTTAAATCCAGTATCTGACTTCAGAGTCCAACCATTACTTTACAGTTATGGCTAAGTGATGAGATTATAGATAATTATTTGCTTTTTTTGTTTGTTTGATTGGCTTTTAGTACTTTCCAAATCTATCCAATAAGTATGATTAGATCTTTATAAGCAGAAAAAAAGTTACTGAAAGACAAAATTTGAGATCATGTATAAAATTGAAGATACACTTGTAAATCTTGTTATGCTCCATAGTCATCATATTTATTTTAGCTTCATATTGACAAAGCATTTTCTTTTCATATCCTTTTGCAAAAGCACAGTAATCCAAGCAACTCCACAATAATCTTTTTCTACATAAGTGGCAGTTTTCCTTAAGGCTGCCACCTGCTTTTAGAACTATTACATTAAGATGATGAATCAACAAGTTTACTCAAGTAGAATGGTAAATTTGTCATTAATAATAATGAAAAAAGTATTCTAATTTTCTGAAGGCTTTACCATAATTTTTAACTTTTTAATGTTAATGCGTATAGGGGATTTGATGTGGGACTTCATGAAAATAATTAAACAAGATATTTGCATACAAACTTTATTTTTAAATTTATTTTAAAACATTTCCTCAACCTCCTCACTGGTAGAGAAAAGGATATAAAGGTAAAAATGTCACATGTGACAAAAATAATTCCTAGTGTCTATAATGTAACAGGTTATTACGTAGCACTTTTTTATTTATCTTATATGATCTGATCAATACTAACCTTATGATTCCATTTCCCCATCAAAGTGAAGAAATTGATAAGCTACTTTAATTCTCATTACCCCCTAACAATACACAGCATATGTGTTAATATAAATTCAAGCCATCTTCTCTGCCTAAAAGGAAGATGCTCATTTCAACATTAAGACCCACTGAGATGATCAGATGTCACAGGATCACATCATACTCAATCCCCTGTTTCTACAAAGAAGCATCCTTAATAACCTGAAACAGTATTTTGTTTGGGCTTTTTTGAATTATAAAAAATGGATACCAAACAGGCTTTTAAAGATTTTCAAGTCCTGCTTTATGGTTTTTAGAGAAATAAGTTTTTTTCAAAAATGTAAATAACACCTTTCATATCAAGATTGATTTCTCTGGAGATCTTCAATGACCTAAAATTCTTAAAACTTTCTAGAGTCTTCCAACTTTGGCAATACAGAATTATTTTTTAGTTAGAAGCTCTAAATCTCTCCCACAAAAAATTAGCTGTCACCCACCTTCCTCACCATACTCATCCCTCTCCCACATCATATAAACAATAGCTTCCTCCTTCATGTATTCCAAAATTACAGCATCTAAACTAGTAAGACATGATCACACTTTTAATTTTCAAAATGGCAATTCTGAGAGTCTTGACACTGCACCTTCCCCTCAAGGATAAGGACTGTATATCCATGAGATATATACCTAAATTACTTAGGTATAATTTGGCTAGTCTAAAATGTCTAGGGTATCTCAAACAGAGGCAGATGAGTGATTCTAGGCCAAATATGTTTTGTTATCCTGCCCAGAGTTTTTAAAACTTGAGCCAACATTTAGATAATGGAAGAATTCAAATAAAAGTCAGAAGCTCTACCAACACTTGGGCACACCTTCCTACATGATTAAGTACGACTATGACAGCCCTGTTGAGACAAGGCCTGAGCTCTGCCCAGCCCTGACTCACACAGGAGAAGTGAGCCCTTTTCACTGGGTGGCCTTTCATAAACAGGGCCTTCAAGGACTTCAGGCATCTGAGTATGTGACTCCTAGATGCCTAGTCTAAGTAACACACAAGAAACCAAAACAAAACAAAACAAAAAAAAAACGAAAGAAGAGGCAAGGCTTTTTTTTTTTTTTGCACCCTAACTAAATTTCATGTAAAAGAAATTTCTACAAAAATAATTGTTTAATGTGCTAGGTACATTATTAAGAAGATCCAGTTTCAAATATATAAAATTCATAAAATAACAGACTCTCATATGGGAGTTGTGAGGCTAAATGAATTATCTTTTGAGCACTTAGTTTAGCTATTTATCATCACCATCATCATCGTCATCATCATTATGGATGGGTCCTCCACATTAAAATTCCATCCCTCAAAAACATGGATGCCTTCCAAAGTCAAAAAGACAAAAATCAAACTCTTGAGCATGGCATTCAAGCCACTGGACAATATGGTGCCAATGTATTAATACTTTCCTAGCCCCACCTCGTGACTGGTCTGCCATGTAGAAGTAAACTCTACACTTACCAAGCCCTCAGCATTCCAAAAACTTGTCAACTACTTTCACCTTCTGGCCTTTGTTCCTGCTTTCTCATTGACCTGAACTAACCACTGTCTTTCTCAACCTAGCAGAATTGACCTTCAAAACCAGACAACATTGTCAATATCTGTCAGCACTTTTTAAATGGCACCCTATTAAAAACAGGCAAACGGAAGGCTTCCAAATTGGCCTGCTAAGGAGTTGCCGCAATTCACATCAACATATCAGGATGCTCAGGAAGCCAGGGACACTACCTTATATTCATCATTACAGTAAAATTTCTGGCACCAGTTAGGCATTCGGTAAATGCTTGTCTTACTGAATGTAACATTTGGTTGGCCATCCCAAGAATAGAAAATCTAAATCATCAGGCTGGGCGCAGTAGCTAACACCTGTAATCCCAGCACTTTGGGAGGCTGAGGCAGGTGGACCACCTGAGGTCAGGAGTTCGAGACCAACCTGGCCAACATGGTAAAACCCCATCTCTACTAAAAATAAAAAAATTAGCTGGGCGTGGTGGCATGTGCCTGTAGTCCCAGCTATTTGAGAGGCTGAGGCAGGAGAATTTCTTAAACCCAGATGGAGGAGGTTGCAGTGAGCCAAGATCGTGCCACTGCACTCCAGCCTAGGCAACAGAGCAAGACTCCTTCTTAAAAAAAAAAAAAAAAAAGAAAAGAAAAGAAAAGAAAATCTAAATCAATCTATGTTAAGTATTGAGTTACTTGCAAATAGAAAAACTGGGCAAAGGGCTCAGAAAGGTACTCCACACAAACAAAAAACAAATATACAACCATATTTATAACTAAATAAGCATATTTAAACAAAAGGAGACATAATTTTTCTCTTACTAGACCAGTAAGGTTCAAATTTTGTCATATATAATACAAGAAACAGCTGATTAAAGCCACCCTTACAATCTGTTGATAAGAATTCTGGCAACTTCTTAGGAGGCCAATCTGGCAACATTTTTTTGATGTTAGATATAAATACTCTTTGACCCAGCAAATCCACATGCAGGAATTTATCTAAAATATACATATACTCATTCATCTGGGAAAGAAGCAGGTGGAAAAGTAGCTATGATCAAAGATATACATTAAGATGAAAATGAAATTAACAATTCTGTTTATAATCATATTGAAAAGAATACTAATACATTTAATAAAAGTACAAGACTTATAAATTGAAAACTACAAAACATCATTAAGAAATTAAAGACCTAAGTAAATAAAAAGACATTCTATGTTAATGGATTGGAAAGCTTAATTTTGTTAAGAGGACAATACTTCCTAAATTGATACACAGATTCAACAAAATCCCTATCGAAATCCTAATCAGCTTTTTGTGAATGTCGACAAGCTTATCCTAAAATTGGTATGAAAATGCAAGAGACTCAAAATAGCCCAAGAAATTCAATAAAACATTGTTTGTAATAGAAAGACTACAAAACAATCTATGTGTGTTTCCTTAGGGGACATAGCCAATGAATTAGAGCACATCTATACTACAAAATACTGTTATATGGATCTATTATCTACCAAAAGAAGGAGCTAGAATGTATATGCTGACTGTAAACATTGCTATAGATGTATCATTTTTTAATTATTCAATAAGTATTTGTTGGATACCAACAATGTGAGACATTATGTGTTAAGCGTAAAACTCAAGGTAGAGAAATGCATGTAACATGCTCCCATTCATGTGGTTTTTTAAAATGAGGATATCTTCATACATATGTTGACATATGCACAAAAACCATCAGAAGTATCCACAAGAAACTATTCATAGTAATAACCATAGTAATAATAACCTTATGACACTGTCACTGCGTATCCTTTTATATTGCTTCAATGTTCAACATGTTCATAAATTTTTTTTTCATTAACAATAGCTAACACAAAACTGAATCATATAGGTAAGCACACAATATGAGAAGTGCGTAGAAGAAAACAGAGCAAGAAAAAAATGGCATAGAATCAATTTCATGATAAGGACATATACCTTACTTGAAGCGTAACTACTCTATATGAAACACTAAAGTGTGAACTATATTTATAAAAATAATGAAATATTTCCATATCTATTCTCTTGGAGCTTCTAAGTATCTGTTGGTTCAGGCTGAATGAATATTTTTGAGATCAAATTTACTCCAACTCAAATTCACATAAGAGTTTTGCAGACTGGGCCTTAACTGTCGTATTAAAATGTCAGCATGGTAAACACTGGACAACCGTATTTTTCAAAGGACGAGTTTGACAAATGTACATCTGCATTCCCAAAACACCTTATGTACTCCCTGAACACAGGAAGCCTTCCATAACTACTTCCCAATTTATTTTGTCCGACTGCTAGAAGGCACTTTCCTGTGCCATGCATGCATTCTTTCCAACGACCAGACCACTGCCACTTCAGCAGAGTGTATGTGGTCCTTAGATGGAGGCATCTGCAAATACAAGGGATAGTTAGGTGGAATGTTCTACTGGATGTTTCAGTGCAAAAAAGGACAGTCTTGCAGAATGAAGAACTGTCTTACCCCAAATGCCAATAATTGCACTGCAGACATTAAAATAACGGACTACCACACCGAAGGTTTGCCAAAGGCCTTGTTAACTCATGCTCCATGACTGTGTAGATTGCTTAAGCACATCTGCCTGCTTCTTAACTTATAGCAGGGCACTGAACAGAAGCCACTGATATTCTCAGCTTCTGCAGAGCACAGATCTTGTTGCCACAGCAACATGAAGGTAAGGCTGAACAAATATAAAAGAAACTGCCTAGCTGGACTCCAAGATCCAGTGGCTAAGCTGAATTATGCAGTTGCCAGGAGCAAGACAGAAATTACATTTTTGAGTAATGATACATTTTATATCAGTGAACATGAGTCCTTGAAAATGTCGGTGCTCTATGCTCTAGGGTGTACATCTCATTTTATTACAGTGCCTATCTGTCTGCAGTTAGATGCAGACTGAACAGATGCTTCCCCAATACTACAAAATAAAAACAGATGAAATCACCGAGCTAAGAGGCAATTTGAAATTTTCAGCTAGGATCTTTACTCCTGCCTGTCTCTGATTTGAGTCATCTCTTACTGATCCCCTATCATGTTAACCAAAACTATAATGACAATCTTTTTTAAACCAAAAATTAGAATCTCTGCTCTTGCAAAGAGTTTGTTTTGATTTGAGAATTTGCTTACATGAAAAAGTATTAGGGATAAACATGACATTATGATGGATATAGAGTTCATTCATTTATTCATTTTAATCAAGTGTTTATCGAGCATATATGACACCCCAGGCACTGTTCTAGGCATGGCAGTACAGCAGCAAAAAAAAAAAAAAAAAAAAAAGACACAATATTCTATTCTCAGCAAGATTATCCTTGAGGGAATGAGGGATACAGAAATTAAGTTAAATATGTAGTATATTAAAAGTTGGTATGTAGTGTGGGGAAAAAATAAGGCAGAGATTAGGGATAGAGCATTGTTACTTTAAATAGAGTCATCAGCAAAGGCCTCATCGCAAAGACGTGAAGGAGAAGAATGAATCATAGGGTTTTAGGCAAAAGGGATTGGGAGCAAAGGCCCTAAGCAGGGGGCATGCTTATGGATGGGGTAATAGCCAGGAAGCCAGTGTGGCTGCAGAAGAAGGAAGGAGGGAGACAGGGGCAGGAGAAGAGGTCAGTGAGGTAAAGGGGACTGGACCATGCAGGCTGAGTCAGCCACTGTGGAGACTTAGGCTTTTACGCTGAGTCAAGTGGAAAACATCTTCTAAGTTTTGAGGAGAGAATGGACATGATCTGCCTGAAGTTTTAAGGGATTGTTCTGGCTGCCATGGAGTGTAGAGGGCAAGGTTGGAAGCAGGGAAACTATTAGGACACTTGCGTAACAGGCCAGGCAAGAGATGGTGATGCTTAGCCCAGGATGCTATCATGTGAACTGGTGGGAAGTTAGCAAATAAAACTACTTGCAAGAACAAAGGTCCCCCAAAATGAGGACGTAATGAGTTACCACTGTACCTAATATTGCCTGGTCCAATTATTTCTTCTTTTTTTAAGGTTTTATTAATACATAACATTTTTACCTATTCGTGGGGTACATGTGATATTTTATTCCATGCATAGAATGTGCAATGATCAAGTCAGGATATTCAGGATATCCACTAGATCCATGATTTCTTCTTGTCTCACGCCCAACAACATGAGCTCGGGCTTTTGTTCTTGATCTATTTTATCACATTTTTGCCTATTTCATTAAAAGCATATAAACAGGTCTCCTGTTTACTGAAAAGAACTGAGAGAGATTTTTCTACCGCTCACCTTTACCTCTATATCACTGTTACATCTGCACTGCCTTTGTGTTCTAGAAAAATTAAGATTTAACTGTGAGCCAGAAGAAAGGAAATGGAGACCCCATCAGACAGAAGTCATTAGTCTAGGTGAGAGACACTAAGGGCAGCAGAAATTAAGAGAAGACAACACATTCCACACACATTTAAAATGTAAATTAGCCTGAACCCAGAAGCCAACCAGCCAGACCTGATGAGTAAGGTGAGAGCTGCGGAACGTAACTGAGTTTTAGTTTTAAGTGACTGCATGCAGAGTAATGCTGTAACTGAAATGACTGGGTTGGCATGAGAAGACCAAGTTGCAGCACTGAGGATAATGAGTTCTGCATTAGAAATGCTGCACCTGGGATGCTTCTGGAATAGTCAGGTAGAGATATCTAAGCTGCAGTAGGAAATATGGTTTTGAAGCACAGAGAATAAATCAGGGCTAAAGGTAAATGGCAACATCATTTCATCATTCCAGCAATTATGAAAGCCTACAGTTCTATCACTGCTTTCATGTTACAATGCAATGTGAGAGTTTCCCAGATTGCAAGGGATCAAAGTGTAGTTGACTTTTTATTCTAGACTTATTTATCATTACCCTGGCACTTCGATCTCAGAATGATTCATCAACTTAGGAAGAGTGCTGGACAGCTGAGAATGCTGATCATTTTCTACCTAGAATTTTCTGCAAAAACTAAAAGTTGCTAAACATCAATGGCATGCTTTCTACCATGGGCTGTAAGAAACTCTGGATAACTTTAAATTCCCTCCTCTTTTGATGTCATTATCATGACCTTTGGGAGATATCTGAGATCTAGATTTTTTTTTGTAATACTATAAAGTTAGCTTTGTAGTTTGGGCAGGAAGTTTGTTTGAAATTTCTTCAGATGCATACTTAAGCTACAAGGCCAAAATTCATCCACTAACCCCACCCCCACCACCTGCCCTGCCCTGCCCCACCTCGGTGACTCCCTCTCCTCCTTTTCACCTGATACATCCTATCCATCTCTAAGCCCCATGCCTTTTACCTCCCCAGTGTCCCTCTCTATTTATCACCTGATTTCAAACCCCAATCTCATAATATTCACAAACATTGAGGGCCTACTCTATGTCATCTTTTAACTGATATCCAGATGACTACCAACGGGATCATGTTACTTCTCTCCTAAGATCTTCTAACGGCTCCTGGTAGCTGCAGAATACCCAGATTCCTTTGCTCCCCACAGCATATGTCTTCACGACCTAGCTCCTGCCCCTCTCTCCTGCCTCATCTCCCCTGAAATTTACACTCAGGAAAACAAAGTACTCAGGGTTCCCCAAACACGAACTCTTTCCTACCTCCCTGTCTTTACACAAATTGCTCCCTATCGTCACCCAACATTCATCATTGAAACCCAGCTGTGAGAGCTCTGTGCCTTCCCTAACACTCCCAGGGAGAATTAACATTCTCTCTTCCACCTCTGTAGCTTAATTATTTATATACCAGTTGAGGAGTCCCAGATCCTACTGACATTTCAAGAATGATGTCACTTACTCCTCTTGTCCCTCCAGTCCCCACTTAATGTCTTCACTCAAGAGAGTGGCATTGTCCTTAGTTCAGGGGCCAAAGACCGAAATCTGGGCTTCGTCTTACCCCATACATTCAAACCAAGCCCAGTTCATTTTAGTTTCCAGTAGCTCTAATGCTACACTCAATTCAGACCCTCATCACTGGTGTGTTGATGTTTGGTCTCCCTACTTCCAGTCTTACCTGATGATATTGTATCTCTGCTCACAATTTTGATGGCAACATGTCACCTCTGAGCACAGCCCTATCTCTCATCCTCACCACCAACCAATCACCAACGCCTCTGATTTTACTTCCCAAATATCACTCAACTTTGAGTGTCTCCAAACCCAATGCATGCCCTTGTTGAGGTCACGATCACCTCTCATCAGATGAGAGGATTACTCAGGGTTTGGCCATTTGTCTCCACTCCCATCCCTCAGGACAAAGTTTTAACTCCTTAACACAGCTGACAGGCTGCTCACTAGGCTGTCTCTCACCTCCTGCCTCCCCGCTCTCTACTGATAACCTCCATGCTGGGCCTTCACATAGACTACTCTCCTGTCTAAAACATTCTTATATCTCTCCCTTTGGCTAACTCCTACTCATCCTTCAGGTCTCAGCTTTGATATATACCAAACAACAACACTCTCATAAAACTGCACATACTTCCCCCACGAGCAGGAGATGCTTCTTCCCCAGTCCTGACATCTCCCTACTGAGAGAAGCTCAGGTAGTACAACTCTAGTCAACCTGCTAAGGACGTTTGGATGCTTGTCCCTTGAAACCTCATGTTGAAATGTGATCCCCAATGTTGGAGGTGGGGACTAATGGGAGGTGCCTCGGTTATGGGGGCAGATCCATCACGAATGTGATAGTACCATCCTTCCTGGCAGTGGCAAGTGAGTCTGCACTCTTAGTTCCCACTAAAGCAGGCTGTGAAAGAACCTGGCACCTCCCAACACCCTCTCACTTCCATCTCTGCAAACTCCAGTTCCCCTTCACCTTCTGCCACAAGTGCAAGCAGCCTTAGGCCATCACCAGATGCAGATGCTCAGTCTTGAACGTGTCCAGGCATCAGAATCATGAGCCAAACAAACCTTTTTCTTTATAAACTACCCAGCCTCAGGTGTTCCTTTACAACAACACAAACTGAGGTACAAGCTGTCCCTGCAGAGACAGTTGATATGACCGGTAAATTTTGACAGGATCTTTGGGTATGAACAGTCCTCCTTGGTCTTCTTCCTCTTGGGAGCCAGCTGCCTTCAGAGGGTAATATTCCGCCTTCCTCCAGAGTTATGTAAGTCTGCCTACTTCGGGAGATGCAGCTGATGGGCCCAGCTGCCTCTCACAAACCACGATAAAAGTGATACTTTGGCTTCCACCTTTACTCATTTTTCAGATTGGAAAAAAACGGATGCTATTTATTTGGGATCCCCTCCAAAAGCAAGAACACCCAACCTAACATGCAGCACATCACACCATAACACCATTGGACTCTAAGCTTCCTGACAGCAGGGATCAGCTCTTCTTCTCACCCTCATATCCCTAGTAAGGTGCCTAGCAAAAAGTAAATGCTCAATTTTCTACATAAATAAGAAAAGCCCACCATGCCCTGTCCCCCAGCAACCTGACTGATCTCAGCTCCACACGCTTCACTGTTCCCATACTTCACCAACTCCACAATACCAAACCACTTGAACTTTTATAAATAAGCCACTCCTTCACTTCTTGATACTTGCTATTCCTTAGGTCTGTATTGCCATTGGGACCACACAAATTCCAACTCCTAGTTTAACAGTAGGCTACTGGGGCCACCTCCTCCATGAAGCCTACCTCGCCTCCTCTAGGTATGCACAGTTTGGGTCATATACGCATTATAATACACATCTGCATCTTCACAGTCTATTGATGTCTGCTGGTGACTCACTAGAGTACCATTTTTCAGATTTCTTTAACTGTGAAGCATAGCAAGAAATCTGCTTTATATAGCAACATACACATGTTCATAGCAACACAGTACACATACTCATTCATGTAACAGATACTTGTTACGTGTTTACTCTATGCCAAGCACTGTTCTAGGTATAAACAGTGAACAAAACAGATGAAAATATTTGCCTGCATACAGCTTATATTCCAGAATTTTACACTGAATAAGGAAATACTTAGGCTTCTAGATTAAAAAAATAAATAAAGAAAGAAAACACATCCAGCTGGTTTTATACTGCTCCAAGACAGTACTCATCATGAGAAAGCAATGAAACAAAGTTGACTACACTCTAAGGGAAAATGTGACATCCAAGTAAAATTATGCCTATCCATCCTTTTACCAGAACAGATGCCTGGAATGATGTTCACCAAATGTTAAACCTAGTTAATTTTGGGTGGCCAGTTTGAGGTCATATGTTACTTTGTTTTTTCAACTGTACTGCTGAATTAATATCGGCCAGGAACCATTTTTCTAAAAATAGTGATTTTATTCTTAATAGTTACTACTTTTTTTTTTTTTGAGATGGAGTCTCACTCTTTGAGATATGTAAGTAATAATATATAAAATAAAATATATATTTTATTAGATAAATATATGTAAAAATTAAAAATAATATATAAAAATATAAAACAAAACAAAATAAACAACCTTACTACATGAGATGAATTTAGATATATCCTATTCTATTTCAATTTTTTTTTTTTTTTGAGATGGAGTCTCACTCTATCGCCAGGTTGGAGTGCGGGAGCGCGATCTCGGCTCACTGCAACCTCCACCTCCTGGGTTCAAGCAATTTTCCTGCCTCAGCCTCCCAAGTAGCTGGGCCTACAGTCATACACCACCACGCCCAGCTAACTTTTGTATTTTTAGTAGAGACAGGGTTTCACCATGTTGGCCAGGCTGGTCTTGATCTCTTGATCTCATGATCTACCCGCCTCAGCCTCCCAAAGGGCTGTTTTGTTCCATTAAATTGATTTTAAGGCCTACTCATTCGTTATTACTTGTGGCTTAAAAGACATATATGAGACTATACTGCATTGAAGATAGGAATGTCTTTCAACCACAAATTGCCAAAGAATGCCCAACACTTAGTAGGTACTTAATTAATTAGTGTTTCCTCATAAACAACTGAATGACTGAATGTTTTCCTCAATAGAACTGAGAGCAACTTGAGGGCAGTTGAGAGCAGGGCTTATATTTTTTATATCTTGAGTCCCAGGGCATAGCATAGGGCCATACACAAAGCTAGTCCTCAATAAATACTTATTAAATTGAAATGAGGTCTACTAGTCAGCAGCACAATTTAATAGAGCAATTCACAAATAGGCTTTAAAACAAATGAAACATTTGCCTTGGTTCTTGGTAACAAAAATATTCAAATTAGGGGTTTTAATTATAACAACTTGTATTTGCCCACAAAAACATGACGTTCCCTGGAACAACCTCCCACTTCACAGATGTAAACAATTCTCTTCTCCCAGGAATTCAAACTCGAGGCTACATGTGCTAGGAAGGGGACAAACCACACTAACAGATGCCTCTCTTGCCTCCCAACCTCGATCCTCAAAACTTCCACTTTTTTTTCAGCAAAGAAATTTCAAAATTGTCAGATTACAATTAAGTTTTAAATGAGTTCATTTTCTCCCTCTCAAACTGTATTGTCTAACGGTGTCAGAAGAGCTCGGATAAGGTCTGTGTGACCTTATTACTACAATCCTAATGATGTGTGTTAAAAAATAAAATCTCTGAAGACATCACAGAGCTGTTGCAGGTTTCAAATGAGAAATGTCTCTGAGAAAGAATCAGAAAATATAGGCTTCCTTTAAAATGATCTATAACCCAGTTTTCACAGGGAGAAAAAAAAAACTCAGCAAAAACCTAATCCTGAATAAATCTCACTTTTTAAAAGAAAGATCTCTTACTTGAGGGAACCACCATACTAATTCTTTGTATTCCTATTTGGAACTACTGCTGCCCGTATTTTTTGAAAAAGAACACCATGGCTGTCTATTCTATCAAATCAAAAGAAGTTTTTTCACAGTTGAGGTATTAATTTTTCTGCCCGGCTAAAGAAAACATGCTTTTTAGTTTACTTATTACAATTTTGTAATTCAGATGTGCGGAGGGCTTGTCTTGGATATTGCTTCTTTTTTGTTTTTGTTTCTCTTTCTTCTTCCTGTTTTCACTTGCAGTATTCTATTTCCATTATGGACGCAATGGAGAGATGCTGACAGGAGTGTAGGCGAGAGGGAGGGGGAAGCCAATGTGAGACGGACCTCTCCCAGCTATACATCTGGGAAGGTGAGTCTATAAACAGCTGGGGTTTTGTTTTTGTTTCATTTTTATGAGAATTTGTTTGCATTAGTGTTTAATTCCATAACACATAGATGGGCTTTCCTCATAACAAAGCATGTCAAAGACCAGTGCTTGCTCGGCCTGGTCCCTCTCTCACTCCTTAAGGGACGGGCGAGCACCATATTCTTCCCTACCTCTTCCTGTTTACACACAAGTTGGAAACTTGCAGAACTGTGAAAACTTCGAAAATCACGTGTCTTCCCTATTCCCCTACACACATCAGGGCTTCATCTGAGAGTGGAATACGACCTGGGCCCTGGTGCTCACTCCCGGCGTTGCCCTTCGCCCCGGGACCTGGTGGCCCTCTCTCTGCGCCCCAAAACGCCCTGTCCTAGCTCCCTGAGCCCCTGGGACGTCGGGTCCTCTCTTTGGGCCCCAAGACCTCCTGCCCTTTCTCTTGCGCCCCGAGACGTCCTGTCCTCTCTCCCGCGCCCCGGGTTGCTCTGTGCTCTTAGCGCTCCAGGACGCCCTGTCCTCTCTTTTTGCGTCGCGGGACGCCTTGGCCTCGCCCCCCGAGGCCCTGGGACGCCCTGTCCTCTCTCTTTGCGCGTCGGGACGCCCTGTCCTGGCTCCCCGCGACCCCGGCCGCCTTACCCGCCGAGGAGCGAGGCCAAAGGGCAGCCGCGACCCCAGAGCAAGGAAAACCCCGGCCTGCAGCGTCATGTTGATTCTCCGGAACTCGGGCAGGAAGGCGGCGAAGGCGGTACAGCGCAGGGGGCGGGACAAAAAGAACAAAGTTCTTGCGGCTGGGATCGCTGCCTGGGCTGCCGGAAGCTGGGACGGGGACTGGGACCCAGGCGGCAAGGACGCCCCGCGGCCCTGACCTTCAGGTTCGGGCCGAGGGCGCCGCCCAGCTCGGCCTGGCCGATGCTCTTTCCTGATCTCTGGTCCGGCCGGGAGTGCTTTGTATAGCAGAGCACTGAGGTCTCTGGGTCCTTGAGCGGGTGGATGAACCCCTGCGCCCTGCAAAGGTTTGCAGATTGCAGCTGCGCGTCCCCTACACTGCCCACCAAGGGCGAAAACCTTTTTCAGTAGTATATGTTTATCCCGTAAGTGCGTGTTTAAGTGCAGAGTCCGCGTGGCGCCAAGTCACATATTATCAGAATAATATGTTGGATGTAAAACACAGCCTCACTTTCCGTAAGGCTAAGAGCCTGAAAAACACCAAGGCCAGCTTCCGGCGTTTTGACTTTTCGCAGGACACACCGCCCCCTGTCGCCGAGATGCAGCGTGGCTCCGACCGCCTAACCTTGGCTTTTTTCTCGAAGTTATACACACGTTAAAGGCAAACGCAGATTCAGTATATCATTCTCCATCTTAGTGTAATATACCTGTTGACACAAGGCATTAGCTCAGATCACATTTCTTTCCTCATTCGTAAAATGTGAATATTCATAGCTAATTCAGGATTTTAGATAAAAGAGGATGGGTGTGAGGCCCCAGGCTCAGGTGATGGTAGATGATATTCAGTGTTTACTATGTGCTGGCATTTTCTAAATGCTGATAAAGAAAACAGCCCTTGATATTCAGAACCTGGCCCAGGACTCACAGCTAGGTCATACTAATCTATTAAACTTAAACCATCACACAAAATACCAATTCAGACAAGGTTGCTCTGCGATCATTTATTATGAGGTGAGGCAAAGCAAGTCAACTTCATAGTTCTAAGCACCAACGAAAACAACTCATGGTGCCACCCACAAAACACCAAACATAATGTCTCTTGGACAAAATGAGTTGCTATTTCTTTTCCAATTACAACTTTAACCTCATTCTACCTATAGACTTAATCTTCCTTCACTATAAGTAAGATTTATTGAGATTCTCACAGAATTGCCTGCCCTTTCTGACAACATCCATTCTAGAGTGAACCCCAACTTCCTTAGACCATCTCCTAAATCATTTGAAATCCAAACCCTATAAGAAGTTCTTTCTAACATTCTAACACCTCTTACTGAGACACCCTATAATTTTTTTTTTTTTTTTATACTTTAAGTTCTAGGGTACATGTGCATAACGTGCAGCTTTGTTACATATGTATACTTGTGCCATGTTGATGTGCTGCACCCATCAACTCGTCAGCACCCATCAATTCATCATTTATATCAGGTATAACTCCCCAATGCAATCCCTCCCCCCTCCCCTCCTCCCCATGATAAGCCCCAGTGTGTGATGTTCCCCTTCCCGAGTCCAAGTGATCTCATTGTTCAGTTCCCACCTATGAGTGAGAACATGCGGACACCCTATAATTTTTTATGGCATGTGTCCTTCACTGCAAAAAATAATAAACCCAACTGGTTCAACTGCAGATTTGTCCCTGGTTCTCTTTGGCTGGAAGGCCTTGACAGTGCCTGAAAGCAGTATTAATTCATTGTCTCAGTGTTGATTTTCCTGAAGCAGACTCTGAGGCTGGTATCCAGTGCAAGTGACCCATTTGAGAACCTGGGGAAGCACCAGCAGGCAAGAGAAGGTAGTCAACCCAGGTAAGTCATCCAGGCATCTGGCAGTGGGCAACTAGAGCTTAATGCCACAGAGGAAACTCTGGGTGGAAATGGAGAACCCACGCCTCAGAGAAATCCCATCCAAGGGATGAGGAAGCTGGGGTATTAGCACACAAACTCTCACGCCAACGGTTGAGGGCCAGGACTATTGATCCCCCAGCACTCTGGCCTGTGACAGTAGCATCAGGGCTTGCTTCAGAAAAAGACCTCAAGAAAAGTGACACAGACACTATCGTTGGAGTTAGATGGTGCCCTGAAATAGGGTTTACCACAAACTTAGCTGCAATAAAAGTCTGACTCCCTTTTTTGATGTTTGATTGCTGATAGTTCTTCCCCTGTTTCCCACATCTGGGCAAGTTGATAAGAAAGCCCAGACGCTCCCTTCTTTGGCTGTGGCAGCCAAGCCCTTTCTCATTTGTGGAAACTGTTTGTCCAGCCCAATCCCCTAACCATTATAAAAACCCCAAAACATTTTTTCCTTGCTATATTAGTTTTCTAGGGCTGCCACAAGAAAGTGTGGCAGGCCAGGTTTCACTAACGCAGGCCTCCATCACAACTTTTTCGGTAGTGACTGAGTGAATAAGTTAAATATTAAAAGCTAAAAAAAACCAATGTCCTTATACAAAGGCTGGGATGTAACAAAAGCCCATCAACAGTTTTTCCTAGACCTTTCCTGGGCCTTAAACTTAAAGCATGACAAAATAATGAAGGAATTCTTAACAGGACCCATTCAGGATTAAACAAGTTTTATTGGGGGCCTGAAGAAACTCCCCAGGCCTCCACAAACAAGTCTATTAGAGGTCTGAAGGAACTCCCCAAACCTCTGTAATCTAGCAGGAGACAAAATAAGGGTAATCACCCAGCACCTAGACCCATTTAGACTAAGTAAATGTACTGAGGCTCCAGAGGAAGGTCTTCAGTACTCAGACCTTACTTATAGATTAAAAGAAGTTAATCACTTATGTCTTTAGATGAATGTACACTTACATGTAGACATATAGCTTGGAAGGTATATAAACTCTGAAAAACTTTGTAATTTTGAGTTGGTCTGGTGATAATTTCCAGGCCTGTAACTGGTTACAGAAATAAAAACTTTCTTCCTCCCCAGTTCATTGGCATCTCATTATTGGCAGCAAGAAATAGCAGCCTGACCCTCAGTTTGGTCCGGGAACAAAACTACCACAGATGGGGTGGCTCAAATGGAAATTTGTTTCCTCACAGTTCTGGAGGCCACAAGTCAGCAGAGCTGGTTTCTTGTGGAGCCACTGTGGGACCATCTTCTCCCTATGTCTTTACATGATCCTCCTGTGCACCTTTCTTTTTTTTTTTTTTTTTGTTTTGGAGACGGAGTCTAGCTCTGTCGCCCAGGCTGGAGTGCAGTGGCGCGATCTGGGCTCACTGCAAGCTCCGCCTCCCGGGTTTACGCCATTCTCCTGCCTCAGCCTCCCGAGTAGCTGGGACTACAGGCGCCCGCCATCTCGCCCGGCTAGTTTTTTGTATTTTTTTTAGTAGAGACGGGGTTTCACCGTGTAGCTCAGGATGGTCTCGATCTCCTGACCTCGTGATCCACCCGTCTCGGCCTCCCAAAGTGCTGGGATTACAGGCTTGAGCCACCGCGCCCGGCCTCTGTGCACCTTTCTATATCTAAATTGCCTCTTCTTATGAGGACACCAGTCTTGTTGTATTAAGGCCCACCCTCAATGACCTAATTTAACTGGACTTATCTCCCTAAAGACTCTATCTCCAAGTATAGTCACATTCTGACGTACTGGGGGCTAAGAGTTCAATGTATGTCTTTGGCTGGGAGAAGGGAGAAGTAACACAGTCTAGCCCAGAACACTTGCTGTCTTAAATAACTTTTGGACTAGCTTAGGAGGCCTGTTCTGTCCTCCCAAAAGAAAAACCTTGAGAATATATCAATAATAAACCTTTACCTACTCTCTTGATATATGTATAGGGGCACTGTCATTCTTGACTTCCAAACCAAATTTTAAGTGGGGTTCATCTTGTTTCTAAGAAGAAGTTGCAACATTAGTGATGCGGATTGGATTTGTGTCCCTACCCAAACCTCATATCAAATTGTAATCCCCACTGTTGGAATTGGGGCCTGGTGGGAGGTGATTGGATCATGGGGGCAGATTTCTCCCTTTGGTGCTATTCTCCTGATAGAGTTCTCAGGAAATCTGGTTGTTTAAAAGTGTGTGGCACTTCCCACCCTCTCTGTTCTTCCTGCTCCAGCTGCGTAAGACAGCCTGCTTCCCCTTCGCCTTCCACCATGATTGTAAGTTTCCTGAGGCCTCTCCAGTCATACTTCCTATATAGCCTACAGAACTGTGAGTCAATCAAACCTCGTTTCTTTATAAATTACTCAGTATGAGGTATTTCTTTATAGCATTGTGAGAATGGAGTAACACAATTAGTAACTTAAAACAATCATTTATAATTTCACAGTTCACAGGAGTCAGAAGTCTAGGCACAGCTTAGCTGCATCTTTGGCTCTGGGTCTCAGAAGACTGCAATCAAGGTGTCACCTGGGCTGTTTTTATCTGGAGTCTCAACTGGAGAAGATCTGATCCCAAGCTCATCCAGATTGTTTGCAGAATTATTTTCCTCATAGCCATACGACTGACAGCCCCAGATTTTTGCTGGATGTTGGCTGGAGTTGCCTTCGACTTCTCGAAGTCACCTCCATCCCTTCCCACGTGGGCTTCCTCAGCAGACTGCTTACTACATCAAGCCGGCAAGGATAATTTTGTACCTCAGGGAGGCCCAAGCCCATCTTTTAAGGACAATCATCAGATTAAGTGAGGCCCACTGAAAATAGTCTTAATCTCCTTTTGATTAAATAAAATCAACTGACTTGGGACTGCAAACCAAAAAGTGACTGAGGCAGGTCTCTGTCGGTTAGAGATCATTTAGCCAAGGTTGAGGACATGTCTGGGGAAAAAAATGCAACTCACAGGAGCATCTGTAACCTATGCTTTTTCCAAAGGGAGTTTTGGGAAATTCTTTATTTAAAAAAGAAAGAGCAAGCAGGAGAAAAAAAAAAAAAAGGGAAAGAGGGTAGACAGTGAGGCAGATGGTTCCATTCTTTTGAGACTCTGATTAGCTTCAGTAAATCTACATTTTACATAAGATAAACATGTGAAAAGAGGGAGTAGACGAAATGACGTTATGTCCTGGGATTATGAAATTACAGCTATCGGTTTGGGAACAACAAGAACAAAAAGACAGTATTGGTGACTGAGTTCCCAAGCTTAACTTTCCTTATAGCATAGTGAGTGCAGAGTCCCTATATTCTGTTTTTCTTTCACAGGATCTTAGTTGCATCTGCAAAATTCTTTCACCTTTGCCGCATACTGTTAACTAGAAGTGAGTCACAGTTCCTATCCATACTCAAGGGAAGGGAATTATACAGAGAATGAATACCAGGGACTGGACTCATGGGACCATCTTAGAACTGTCTACCACAACCATACACTAGACATGAAAAAGAAGATTGCAAAAGTTTTAGGTAGACCCCCCGTATTAGTCCATTCTTGCATTCCTATAAATAAATATCGAAGACTGAGTAATTTATAGGAAAAGAGGTTTAATTGGCTCATGGTTCTGCAGGCGGTATAGGAAGCACTGTAGCATCTGCTTCTGGGGAGGCCTGAGGAAGCTTCCACTCATGGAAGGCAAAGGGGCACACTTTTAAATGACTAGATCTCAGGAGAATTCCCTCACTATGGCAAAGATAGTACCAAGTGGAATAGTGAGTGCTAAACCATTCATGAGAAACCTGCCCCTGTGATCTAATCACCTTCTACCAGGCTCCACCTCCAACACCAGGGATTACATTTCAATATATGGGATTTGGGTGGGGACACACATCAAAACTGCATCACCCACACTCTACAGTCTGTCAGAGGGAAATAGCTACATAAAACACTTAGGCAGCCTGGACTCTGGGTTCTGTTTTACTATGTTCCCCAAGTTTGGTACAGAAGCAGATGGTTGGAACCTCAAAGGAATAAACCGGTTAGGAAAAATATAACCACTAGGAACTGAAAATCAGAGAGGCCTCCCCTAAAGGCCTGTATAGGACTTAGGGTCCTTCTTATGATACCGAAAGGGAAGAAAGGAGACAGAGCACTAAAGATGACTAAGGTTGAATTTCTCACAATTCCCACAATCATGGAGGGATGAATAGGGCTGAGATTGGAATTTAAATAAAATAAAATATTACCTTCATCCTTGAATATATGGTTGAACACTTATACCACTAGCTTGTCTTGAATATGAACAGAAAAAATGATTACATTATTTTTAATTTTTAATATTTCCTGAAATCCACAGGCCTAAAAGTGAGGTTCGTCTTGTTTCTAAGAAGAAGTTGCAACATTAGTGATATGGTTTGGATTTGTGTCCCTACCCAAATCTCATGTCGAATTATAATCCCCAATGTTGGAATTGGGTCCTGGTGGGAGGTGACTGGATCATGAGGACAGATTTCTCCCTTTGGTGCTATTCTTCTGATTTCCTATCTGATGGTTCAGCCTTAGTGCCTGGCAGACTCCTACATTCCAGCAATGGCTGCTTCCCTCACACACACGCCTCCTCTCCCCACTTTCACATCATCACCCAAGTATGGCTGCCTCTGACCCCATAATCAGGGGTCAGCTTTGATTTTGTTTTCTCAGGAAAAGTTACCTTGACTTCTACACTAATTCAAGTCTTCCCATTAGGGAAGTGTCCAAGTTTGGTGGTATCTGAAGCTTACAAACTTTGGGAAGCCATTTAAGAAAAAGAATACAAAATTAGATGCAAAAATGAATATTAACTTAGAATATAAGAAGAAATTATAACAAATTACAAATTCCAAAAAATTCACAGTATCCTAAATTTCACGCAAATATAAGGTAATGTTTCAAATTACTTAAATGTCTAACACGCCTCTCTTTGTAATTTCCGCCTACATTTCGGGGCTGCATTCTCTTTGATCATCTCTTCCTTTATTGAAGATTTTATACCCATATTTTTAATAGAGAGAATAGGGAGTTCAAGTGCTAAATCATGCCTCACACACACTTAGACTTGCCATTCATAGGACCACTACAGATTTGTATCTGGCCAAGACAGAATTTCTAAAAATTTCTGTTGCATGCAATTATTATCATATACAAAAAAAAGCATGGTGCATTCATAATAGTAAACACTACATTGTGACTATTCATGACAGGGACAAACTTCTGTTTTGACTGTGCATCCATGAAACCATATTCTCTGCTAACAGTTTTACATAATTTGGTACTAGCTTATGGTTTCATACACTTTAAACAATTCAAACTTTGCTTCTCCTCCAATTCACGTTTACTTCCAGAGCTGGGTACCATTGGACACTTCTACATTTCAGTACCACCTCTGGCCCTGCACGTACATGTCACAAGGTGGGCAGAAAGTATAGTCCAGTCTGCTGGAAGACAGCCCCACCAAGGGACAACTAGCATTAACTCTATACTGAAGTGACGACAAACCACACAAGTAATTCTGAATTGATCTAAGGAAGAAATTGATTCCCCAATTCAATTTAGCAAACACCCAAACTGCTGGTGACCACTCCAACATCATCCAACATGAGAGGGATTTTGACAGAAATAGGAATGGAAAGAGAATTATTTTAACTCCTTTTGTTAAAATAACTTACTTTTGTGAATTTGACTGGGAAAAAAAAATTGCCCTGGGGCCTTGGAAGAGCTGTGCAAGCGAGAGGCCCTGAAATTTACCAGCTTCAGGTAAATCAGCCCTTGCCTTAGCTATATGTTTTCACAGGGCACTGAATTTCCCTTTTGGGGCTGTTAATACAATTGCAGTTGCGTCTTTCTCTTACATATTAGAGGCTGTGGGGTGGGGTGCCTATCTTTTTAAATTTACCATCCTTCTGTCCCTCATATCTAGCACAATGTTTGGTGCGTGGTGAGCCCTCAAACACTTTGTTGAATGAGGTGCTGAGACTGTTACCATTTTCTAATGTGGTTATCACAAAAGTAATTTAGAGGAGAATGTGCAGCAGTGATAGGCGCTACTAAGGAACAGACAAGGGGCATAAAACCAAGAGGCCATTCAAAATGCAATAAGTTACAGTATTTCCATGAGGGGGAGCCATGGAGCATGACTTCAGTGTCAGAGGATCTATTTCTCATGAAAGCTAGTATTTCTCAACTTTTTCTGTGTGTCAGATTCTGCACACAGTCTGTGTACACATTTCACTAATTGTCACAAGCACTTACAAGGCTTATATGATCATTATCAGCATTTGGGAAACTGAGGCACAACACAGGTAGGCAAACTGTCCAGCTAGTAAACAACGGTGATGGAATCTGAACCCAGCCTTGTCACGCTATAGGGCCCCTGCTTTCAGCCCCTGTTTTTTACTCTTTGCTAGTGGGGTGGAACCTCAGGAGTCAGACTTCTGGGGTTCAAGCCAAGCTACATGTTTCACTAGCTGTATAATGTTTAGCTAGTTACAAACTTTCTCATTTGATTCCCTTATCTGTGAGAATCAGATATAATAGTAAGGGTGCCAACCCCAAAAGCTTCTACTCAGATTTAAATGAAATAATATATTTAAAGCGCTTATAACAGAACATGACACATACAAAACAGCCAGCAAATGCTCACTATCATCAGAACATGACACATACAAAACAGCCAGCAAATGCTCACTATCATCATGTACATGGAGAATGGCCAGTAATTAGCCCAGAATCAGCACAGAACCCCTGATACCACTATGTAATGATTTTTCTTTTCTCACAGAATCACAAGCTATAACTACTAAGCAAATTCAACAGGATGATTACCCATGAAGTGAACTACCCTAAGGGAGAAAAAGAAAAAACCTACAAAAGGCCTTGCCAAAAGCATTGGTATCTAGAAATTATGCTTAGTGCAAATATGTATATATACACATATATATAAGACAGAGTTTTGCTCTTGTTGCCCTGGCTGGAGTGCAGTGGCGTGATCTCGGCAAACTGCACCTCCCGAGTTCAAGCGGTTCTCCTGCCTCAGCCTCCTAAGTAGCTGGGATTACAGGTACCTACTACCAAGCCCAGCTAATTTTTGTATTTTGAGTAGAGATGGGGTTTCACCATGTTGGCCAGGCTAGTCTCGAACTCCTGACCTCAGGCGATTAGCCCACCTAGGCCTCCCAAAATGCTGGAATTACAGGCATGAACCACCTCGCCTGGCCAGTGCAGTTTAATATTTTTGTTAGAGTCTAAAAAAAAAAAAAAAAAAAAAAAAAAAGACACGCAGTATCCAAAATGGAGTTGTGTCTGAATGAAATTAAGGCTCACAGCTTCTGCCCCAGGAAAAGAGGTTGAAGACGGTGATCAGGCTTAGCCAGGTTGGGAATGTAAGGGCAAACACAAACTAAGAATAAGAGGCTTAATTCTCCCTGTTGAAAATAAAGGAAGAGGTTTCCCCTCCTCCCTTTTCTTAGAGCATTTGCTTTATAAATCTTGTCATTGCAAATTCTTTCATTGTCTCTTTGAAATGTGTGCAAATCTTTTTTTTTTTTTAAGGCTAAGTAAGCCTCTTGCCACCCTTACAATGCAGCAGTGTCTAAGGACCCTACAGCCACTCCTTTGCAAAGTAATAATCAAAGAAGATAGTGCCCCTATCCTATCTCCTATTTCTGTGGGAAAGTAGGAGCCTAACTTCAGCTGTTTACCTAGCTTCAAGTTGAAACCTACCCCTAGTCGTAAAGATAAAATAAGTTAATTTTTCCTTTAAATCAACCCAATCAGTTAATATGGGTGATCACCCTAATTACCAAGTGAATTTGGTATGAACAAGGTGTGACAAAGGGTGCTGTCAAGTCCTCTTACTTGAGGACTAATTATTGTTCCTCTTAAGAACATATATGAAATGGTTGTATCTGCTTGCCTATATAAAGTGTGAGATTTATTTTTGTCTTCACAATCTCTAGTCAATTGCCTGTGAGTCTACTGGGATGGCAGGAAATGTTGTTTTTAACTGGACATCCCCAACAGCAGTAAGCTGCAAGTAAACCCCTTGGCACCCAGCCCCAAAGCCATGTTGTTATACCAGCCTGTGCTGCTGCGGTGAGGAAGACCCACACCTTTCAGAAATAGCCAGAGGGCTACTCCATATTATTTTGGAAATAGAATAAATAGACTGAGACACTCTTTGACTGATTTCTGACTCACTACTGAAAAATATCAGTAAGGCCCACCTGAAAGGGAGAGTCATGCTTACGTCTGGCGGAAGGTGCCAGACAAGTGATCACTGACATCCTTACAGGGCAAGTCTGAGTCGGGGAAAAGGGAGCTACGGTGAATAATGTTCCTCCCTCTGGATTTTTGCTTTTACTTTTTTTCTAGAGATGGGATCTCACTATGATGCTCAGACTGGCCTTAAACTCCTGGGCTCAAGCAATCCTCTTGCCTCAGCCTCCAGAGTAGCTGGGATTACAGGTGTGTGCACTGTGCTAGGCCTCTCTGGTTTTTGATCCTGCCTTCACTCCCCAGATTGTACATTACAGGAATTGCGCAAGAGTTGTGCTGTGCTCCAGGAACTAAGTCTATTCTATTTGGGAGCTGAAGGGATTGAAAGAGAACTGCAATGAGAAGCAAACCACCTGATGATACTGTTCTTGTCACAACTCTGTGACAAATTGGCTTTCTGCTGCTACCGGACAAATTAACTTTTATCAGCTTTATTTTCCTCATAAAACTAGAGTGTTTGCATAAATGAGAAAAGTGTAGAACTATAAGATCACTTGTAGTTCTAAAAATCTGTGATTTTGCAAATAAACTAGATTTAGCAGAATTGCTACAGGTAACCTGGTGTGCTACTGAGGAGGTCGTTGTGAAATACTGTTAAAATAAAATAACTTAAATATATATATAACATATATATATAATATTAGCTCTTATGTATCTCTGGTGGTTGAATACTCCGTCTAATTTACATATTTTAGGTAAAAAGCTTCAGAGTTTCAAAGTGCTTTGCAATTGTTAATTCACTTCTTGAATGACTTCTGCAAGGGAGGCTTGTCCATGATCCCATTACACAGACTTATTTGTTCTCATTCAGTGAAGCCAAATCTTATACTCTGCAATTTGGAGTCTTACATTCTTTTATCTTTAAATTAAAAAAAAACAAACAAAACTATGATCAAACAGCCAATATGATTCAAGCAATCCATTGATGTGTCAATTAATTATATTTCTTATGCACAGATTAATTATATATATTGTTATATTTCCATATAAAGATGAAACAAGACACATAGAAGTTAAATTATTTATTCTAGTAAAATATATAATTATTATAGTAAAATCATTATAGTAAAGTAGAATGAACATTGGGACACAAAAGTAGAACTCATTGCTCCTTACTATCAGACATATTCATAATAATAAAGATACACCTTGAATCAACACTTGTTCGCCACATGCTTCTCATTCACCCACACCCCACACCCCAACGACCTTCACAGTTGCAATCTAAGTAAAAGTTGGAAGAGGTTCAATGAATAATTAAGTTTAACAAAGAGTTATGTGTCTTCCATGTGTTCATCACTATGGTAAATATGAGACACAAAAGTGATTTAGACAGTAGGAACACAGACATGTCTTAGACACCACCTCCTCCCTCGTGGAACTAGAAATGAAGAAAGGAAACTCACATTTGCTTAACAACTACCATGTATATTGTATAGTATCGTGTGGAAGGAAAATAAAATCTGAGGACCCCAAATTCACTATGCCAAAAGGGAAAACTTAAGCTCAGAAACTGAGTCATGAGAAAACTACCTTTCCTTTTGTCTTAAACTGACAGATGGCCATGTATCTCCACAGGGGCCTCCCTCATCTGATGACGTAAATTAACACATTATCTTCACAGGTATGGGACAAGAGGAGACTAGAAATCATCCCGCCGCCCCCCCAACCCACCCACCCCGAGACAAATGCATATTTGCTGCTTCTTCCATGTTTACTTTATCTCATGTAAAGCATAGATTTATTGAGCACGATATGAATACATCAACTGTTCCCTCTCTCCCCTCCTTTTCTTGTGCAATGTGTGGATTCACAAGAGTGTGACCATACCCTACTTCTTTTTTTTTTTTCTCTTTCCCCTCCTGACCACTTTTCCCCTTTAAATAGTGAAACCCTCAAAATCCTTGGAAAAATTACAGGCCACACATTCTACTGTGGCTTGTGTCTTTTTACCAAGCCTGTCCTCAACCTTGGCAAAAATAAACCTCTAAATTGATTGAGACTTGTCTCAGAGAATTTTTGATTTATAATCTCATTTATTCCTAACAATAACACTTCAAGGTAGCTATTATTTAAGACCGCTTATGGATAAGAGGAGACGGAGTTACCTTTGTTAGTTACCCATTGTGTGATCTTGAAATAATTAAGTCTAGCACTATTGAACTTATATGTTAGCTGAACATTAGTTGGAAATTAATGGCAGGGTTAATGGAATTTTGGGGGAGAGGACAAGGTAAATATTTTTAGGGTAAGGTAAAGGAACCAAAGGGAGAAACTGAAAACAAGTAGGAGAAAGGGATAACTGATAAAGCAAAACCCTGGGTAAATGAGAGGAGATGGGTATAAGCACATGGAGAAATTGATCCTGAACTGAATAGTAAAATCATATTAAACCAGAAATAAGAAGGTAAGGATAAGGCATGGGTACAGATTTTAAAAGACAAGAGGTTTGTCTTGTGATACGAACAGCAGCACTGTCAGGTCAGAAATTGTAAGGAAGTTCTTGCATCAATTTCTAGTAAGATACGATACCATTTTCTTGGAAGGAAAGCAGGAGATGATCAGGTCTGAGGAGTTCAGCAAATGTGTCAAATAGCTCTTCAGAGTTATTGAGAATAGATTTTCTTGAAAGCAGGAAAAGACACTGATCAATTGTATTCTGTAGTTCAACTGATATAAGAGTTTATGAATTGGCATTGGCTCCGTATTTTTGAAGAAGGACAGATTTTACCCAGGTGTCTCAGTAGAGAAATTTGTTGTGGGATTGACTTATAGTTCTGAGTTTGTTAGGGCTTCTAGACAAGTGAGCTATGGAGCTGAGAGATCTCAGAGTAAAAGTACTTCTGAGAGCTACAGCTCAGTACTGAGAAGCTGACTGACAGCAAAGTTACTGAGCTATCAATCCTGATGTCCAGCCCGGATATGAAGGAGGATGGAAGGAGACTGACACATGGGTAAAGTGGAAGGATCATGTGGCTGGAGTCCTGGGTGAGGCTAAAAAGTGGGGAAATGGAAGTGAACATACAAAGAAGTGGGAAGGCCAGGCAGCTCCAGTTAGAAAGCAGGAAAATAAGGGTGAAGAAGCTTCTGATGATGTGAAGATCAAAAGTGTGGCCAACCGAGAGGGTGGTATGTGTGGAGTAGAGGTGAAAGTCACAGAAGCTGAGACAGTTGAAGAATGGTGAGCCTAGAGTGAGTTTTCAGCATAGTTGAGAGTGATGGCAAGAGTTGAGATGGAGCAAAATCTCTCACATACGTGACAGTGTCCTTAATGAATATGGGCAACTGACATGGTCATACCTGCAATAGGTAATAGAAAAAGAAGGTCTAGAGGGTGGATAGTTACACGAAATGATCCTGACCAAGGAGAGGTTTTGCAAAGTAGGAAGAGTAATACATTAAAATGGAAGGTAAAGTTTAGGGGGAAGTAGTAACCCTAGTGGCCCATAGCTGTGGTGGATATGAGTGGGAGAGGCATTGGAGCAAACTAGCCTAGAATCTGTCATGGGAAGCTGTGGTCTAGGGTGACAGCAAAGTTTCATTTAAGGCAAGATGTAAAGGGAAGATTCTGTCAATACTCTGAAGATTTAGAAGAGTTTGTTTATACCATGACAGAGGTGAGAGGAGATGCCAGCAAGGTACAAGAAGCGGGGAGCATGGAGCAATAAGCAGACCAATTTGCTACTAAAAGCAAACCCTATTTGCATCATGCTCCTCTTTTCAATTTTTTTCTGGGCTCTGATTATTAGACCTGCGTTGTTACCAAGCAACAGATAGAAATCGTGGGGTCTCAGTTTTCCTTCATCACTCTGCCACTACTGTCTTTCATCCTGACAATCAGACAATAAGTTGGGCTAAGTTATAGTGTTTCCCAGTCGGGAAGAACTGGGCCTGATACAGGAAGGAGGTGGCTTTATGCAGAAGGAGCTGTAGAACCCTGCCACCATGCAACAGCTGGAACAAGACAGTACTTACAGGGCTGCCTTCTGAGGAGGCTGAACAAGAGGAGAGTGGAAAGTAAATTTGTATGAGGGAGAGTTTATTGATTTGAGAGCAGTCTCCAGGGAGAGAGTATCAAACATTCTGGCAAGGACTCAGGGAAACATTGCTATTATGCTTCTATGACAGCTCTTAGGAGTTTGTGGAAAAGTGGTGGCCCACACTAAGAGAAGTAAAAATGCCACAGCTGCCATGGCAGATGGTGGAACCAGGGATCAAACTGCTCAGGTAAATGGGTATGCTAGAGTGGCCATACCATCTGGGGGCTGAAAACCCCCAGATGTCAAAATTCCAGTTGAGATGTGCCATTTATTAAAGAGACATGGAATTCTCTGGTGAGAAGGGCACCAGCATCACTGAGAAGCTGAATGGTAAGTATCCTCTGTAGGTCATGGTTGATGATAAAAGATGCTGTTATGGAATTGAGTTCACAGATAGGAAGGGGGATAATAGAATCCTGAAATAATAGAGGCCAGCTGCTGGTACTTAACCATCAGAATGGTATAATTATCCTGAATGGCAAGATGGAAATGGCAGCAGAGCTCTTGACCCAGAGTGAGCTTAAAAGATGCTTAATAGAATAAGACACCCTTATGGGGAAAGACAGCTAACCAAGAGTATACTCAATCTGTTCAGTGAACAGGTAACAAGAATGGAAGACACAAGGCTCAGAGAAGCAGCCTCAATAGAAAGTCACAGTCTCTTCCTGAATTTCATGACCTGAGCCACTTTACCAATCCAGAACCCATTGACTGTGGAGAGGCAGAACTGCCAGGAGGAAGGACCCTGCAATCCCATAGCAAGAATATATGGTAATAACCTCCCCACACCCCACCCTACTCTCAGTCTTTCCCTTAAGAGACCTATAGCCATTCACTTGGAAAATCATACACTGAGAAAAAGAGAATGCCCACATACTTGGAGGGCTGTGGGACATGATCATTATTGATACACATGAACCCAAAATAGTATGGCTCCTGGTTAAAGCAGAGGTATTCAGAAGCCAGAGAGTTAAGGGAGTCCTTGTCCAGGTCTGGCACACAGTGAGTCCACTGAATACACAGACCTACGTGGTAGTCATTTCCCTAGTTCCCAAATATATAATCAAAATGAACATACTTGGTAGTTCTTACAATACTCACATCAGCTCCTTGGCCTATAGGGTAAGAGCTATCAACGTAGGCAAGGCCAACAGGGAGCAGCCTCTGAAATTGTACAGCCATGACAGTGAGCAAAAACAATATAGAGGAATGATAGATATTAGTGCTTTCTTTTTGGTTCCCTTTATATCTCCATTTAATTCATCATACTTGACCTACAAAAGCCTGACAGTTCCTGGAGAATAAACAGCTGACTACTGCAATCAACAAAGTAATAACCCCAATTAGAGCTGCCCTACCAGATGTGAAATCTTTACAAGAGCAGAGCAACATGACCTTCGGCAACAGGTTTGGGGTGTTTGATATGATGACATGTGTTTCCCCAACCTTATCAGAAAGTAGAATCCAAAAGTGCTCATATTTAATTAGAACAAATACTAGAAAATATTTGCAATGTTGACCCAGAGCTAAGTTATATCTCCTTAACCTCTAGCATAATGTAGTCCCAAGAGACCTGAAGTGTCTGGACATGCTGCAGAATATCACACTGTTCTACTACAGTGATGGTATTATGCTCGCCAAATTGGATGAGCAAGGATTTGGCAAACAGGTTGGAGGCATTGTTGAGATACGCATACTTCAGAGTGTGGAAGAAAATTCCTGCAAAATGTTGATGCTTCACTAAATCAGTGAAATTTAGGGATTCGATGATGCAGAGCATACTTTTGTGTGTCCTACTTAAGAAAGATCTGCCTACTTTGAAATCATGTTTTCTTCCACCAATATTTATTGTTTTACTTTCATATTTAAATTATGATTCATCTGGAATTTAGATGAATTCTAATTCATCTAAATGAATTAGGGGGATCAGTCTTCATTTCTTGTGTTATGTGAACACATTTTTTGTGTCATGTTAATAAACGGGATCATTAATTTGTGGGGTGGGGTGGGGGCACATGAGACTTTCCTTTGTTGCCTTGTAATCACCTTTGAAAAATCAAATTACCTTATGTGTCCACTTCTCTTAGGTCCCTCTATTCTGACTCATTTGCCTGTTTTCTATTCTTGTACCAAGCAGACACTAACTTAATTTTATAATAGATCTCAGTATTTCATAATTCAAATACTCCAGCTTTGTTCTTCAAAATTGCCTTGGCTATTCTAGGCATTTGCATTTACATATAAATTTTAGAATCTGCTTATCCATTTCTACTCCAAAAAAGCATTTGAGACATTACTGAAGTTATATTGAATCTATAGATCAATTTTGGAGGAAATGACATCTTAACAATCTGTGAACATGATCCATTATCCTTGCATTTATTTAGGACTTTTAAAACTTTCCATTGGCCGGGCGCAGTGGCTCACGCCTGTAATCCCAGCACTTTGGGAGGCCGAGGTGGGCGGATCACAAGGTCAGGAGATTGAGACCACGGTGAAACCCCGTCTCTACTAAAAATATAAAAAATTAGCTGGGCGAGGTGGCGGGCACCTGTAGTCCCAGCTACTCAGGAGGCTGAGGCAGGAGAATGGCGTGAACCCGGGAGGCGGAGCTTGCAGTGAACCGAGATAGCGCCACTGCACTCCAGCCTGGGGGACAGAGCGAGACTCCGTCTCAAAAAAAAAAAAAAAAACTTCCCATCAATAATGTTATGTAGTCAATAATATTTTGTATTACATATTTTGATCAACGTATTACCAAGTACTTGATTATTTTGGTGCCATTATAATCATACATGTAATTTTCTATTTATTTTCTGGAATAAAAGTATACAATTAAATTTTGTATGTAGATATTATATCCAGAACCTTATTAAGTTGATTTATTAATTAAAATAGTTTGCCAACAGTCTTTTTGATTTTCAATATAGGCAATCATGTAATTTGTGAATAATGACTGTTATTTCTTCCTTTCCAAACTTAATGTCTTTTGTTACTTTTTCTCCTTTATTGCATTGGCTAGAGCATCTAAAGCCATGTTGAAAATAAGTGGTAAGAGCAGGTACGTCCTTGTTTCATTACTGATGTCATGGGGAAATGTTCAACAATTTACCTTAAGTCTAACGTAAGCTGTAGTTTTTTTTGTAAATGTCCTTTATCAGATCATGGATGTTTTCGCTATTCCTACTTTGCAGAGAGGTTTTTAATTATAAATGGGTGTTGAATTTTATCAATTTCTTTGCAACTATCAAGATAATCATGATTTTTCTCCTATTTAAAAATTATTCTGATGAATTACATTTATTTTTTCCCCCAATGTTAACCCATCCTTTTGTTTCTGGATAAATCCCTCTTAGTTATGATTATTCTTTTTATAATACTACTTGATTCAATTTGCTAACACAGTGTTTAGGATTTTGCATCTATGATGATAACAGAGATTGGTAAACCAGCTTTTTTTAATTTATTTATTTTTTTTTGGTGACAGGATCTTGCTCATATTGCCCAGGCTGGAGTGCAGTGGTACATGATCATGGGTCACTGCAGCATTGAACTCCTGGGCTCAAGTGATCCTTCTGCCTCAGCCTCCTGAGTAGCTGGGAATACAGGAGCATGCCACCATGCCCTGCTAATTTTAAATTTGTTTATAAAGACAGGGTCTTGCCAAGTTGCCCATGCTGATCTTAAACTCCTGGCCTCAAGTGATCCTCCCATCTTGGCCTCCCAGACTGCTGGGATTAAAGGCGTGAGCCATGGTGCTGGGCCTAAACGAGCCTTTTGAAAGTGACTTTTCCCCCCATTACAGAATGCTTTTGAAAGCCAAAATGTATGTGATCAGGAGTGTGCTCTCAGATGTTTATTTGGTAGTGCGGGATGTAGCCTACATTATGGGGGACGTGGGTGGTGATGGGTTAGGAAGCTACTGGAATTAGGAGGAGAGCTTGAACGAGCTTGAGACAAGTGGAAATGGAAAGGAAGGGTATTAAATACAGGAGACTGCCCAGTAGTTAGCATGTGATGAGATGAAACGGTGGCATTATGAAATAAAGATGTTAGGACAAGTTGATTTGAACTTAGAAAAGAGTAAAAATAATGAGTTTACTTTCAGGTGAAATCCTTATCTTCGTCATTATCATCACCATCCCTAGAATCCAAAAGAACACCTGCAATTTAAGAAATTGCAAATGCACGAAACTACATAACTGGTCAGTATTTTAATGCATTTAATTAAAAACGTTCCTTATGTTGCTTTGGAGTTAGTTTTTAAAATTCTTTTCGTTCATAATCAGGAAAGGTAGTAACCTTATACTCAGCAACACCTTAGAAACTACCCTTTTAACGCAGCAGATTTCAATACCGATTTGCTGTTCCTTTACCAACCACCAGGTGGCGGCCAAGCGCCCAAGTCGCACTCCCGCCTCATCCAAGGCAGCCTGCGTGGCTCCCGGGAGCGCGCACGTCCCGGAGCCCGTGCCGACCGCAGGCGCAGTATCCGCGCTCGTCTACCAGCCCCGGTTACGCGGTTGCACGTCGGCCTGAGCCCTGAGGAGCCGGACCCATGTGGAAACTGCTGCCCGTCGCGGGTCCGGCAGGAGGTAAGGGCGGAAGGGAAGCCTCGGGGCCCATTTTCCCGGTAGCGACTGCCTCGGGGGAGGGCCTGCGGGTGATGATTCCTGCGTCGCGTCCGTTCCGGCTCGGGGACGCTGCGGAAGCGGCCGCAGAAGCGGCGAGTTCGCTGTATGGCAAGCGCGTATTCCCGGCGGCGAGGCGGCTGTGAGGCGGAATACAGCGCGGGCGGTGGGGTGATTGCTGCGCCCCCTGGTGGCCGTCCTCCGCGCCCCTCTCCCGACACCCCGTCCCTCCCAGCCTCACCGCGGCGAGGTTGCAGCGCCCGGTGCTGGATGGCCTGCGGGTGAGCGGCAGCCGGCGCCTAGTGGGAACCCCCGGCTTGAAGTTAGCATGGGCGGACCACACGGGAGCCACACATGACTTTTGTGAAGAACTACTGGACAGTTTGGGGAAATGACTACCACGAGAAGGCTTACTTTCAGTTTTGTTTCAGACTCCTTTTCCACAATGTCATCAGAACAACGGGAAAAGTCGATTTTTTCCCCCTTCATTTCCAGCGGTGTGAAATGTAATCACATGTTAATGTGATTACATGTTAATGTGGTGGGTGTGAAGGGTCTTGTCCTCAGGAAGTTTACGTGATGATTAGCAAAGATCTATGTAGAGACTAAATGGACTGGCAGGGTAAGAGAGTGTGGAGACGGCCAAACAAAATAAATATTATACTGTGAAGACTCACAGGTCAAGGCGTCGCTGGAGACCTGGCTCTCCTGGACTCCTTACTCTTTATCTGCCCTAATCGCTCTGCCACTTGGGTAACGAAATCACGCTCCCAGATGGAACTCCGCATGTCTCCAATATATATACTGTTACTCCAACAACTTATGATTTACAGCAATTTTAAAAGAAACTGATAACCCTTTCCCACTGATGGGAGATGCTGTCTTTAAGATAAAAACAAAATTGCGAAAAATGTACACGTGCATCTTAGTCTGGACTTTGTTGCGTTGGTCTGTGATGTTCACTCCAGGTCCAATACCATCCTTTTAGTTTTATGACATATTTTGCCATCTGGTAGGGCAAGCTCTTATAATATTATTCACATTTTTCTTTACTATCTTTGTTTTGTTTTGTTGTTTTGTTTTTTTGAGACAGAGTCTCACTCTGTCACCGAGGCTGGAGTGCAGTGGCACCGTGTCGGCTCATTGCAACCTCCATCTCCTGGATTCAAGCAATTGTCCTGCTTCAGCCTCCCAAGTAGCTGGGATTACAGGCTTGAATATCTTTTTTATGGTTTCCAGATATTTTTGTTTATCAAGTTCCAAACATAATATTGTGATTGTTGCTAGGTAATACATTAAGTTTTTAAGTTAATTTGAGGGAACATTGACTTCTTTCAGCATTGCTTTCCCTTTAGAAAAATGATGTAGCCTTCTATCTAGATAACCTTTTTTTTTCTCTTTTTTATTGTGTTTTAAATTTTGTTGTTGTTACTTCTGAAACACCATAGTTAGATAAGCTTTGGTATCCTTCAGTGAGGCTTTACTGAAAACACAAGTTTGACATATATAAAGTTGAGTAACATTTGAATAACAAAATAAAGATATTTTATTTAATATTTGTCATACCCATATCATATATACTTACATGTATGTGTGTGTTCGTGTACATGTGTATGTGTCTATCAACTTATCTTTTTTTAAAAAATATTTGTCTCAGGAGAGCCATACAGACTTTTGACTGGCGTTGAGTACATTGTTGGAAGGAAAAACTGTGCCATTCTAATTGAAAATGATCAGTCAATCAGCCGAAATCATGCTGTGTTAACTGCTAACTTTTCTGTAACCAACCTGGTATGTTACTAATTTTGTTTCACTAGTTTCTAGTAAGGCGGTTGAAATCACAAAATATTCTCTTGGTGTGTATGTGAGAGAGAGATCACAGGACTTGTCATTTTATAGAGCTGTGTAGACTTTTTTAACAAAATTAAATACTTATATTTTGGCAGTGGTACCAATGGTATTTGTTTATTTTGAGATTTGAAGTTTCTATTTCAGTAATTTACTCTTTGTTTTAGTTAGTTAGAAACTCAGAGGAAGTAGGACATATTTATTTTTATTTGCTTACTAAATATTGTTTACTGTTAGTTTGGTGCAAAAGTAATTGCTGTTTTTGCCGTTAGCAGTAATATGTTTTTATGTGTCAGTAACTGTGCCAACCCTGAGAATAGCACAATGAACAGTTCTTCATGGCTCTGGCTCTTAAAGAGGTTATGTAGCTGTGTGGACATGGGCATTTCTCATGTAACACAAGTTTTTGCAATGGGAATTCATTTGTTTACTTAGGCCCACAGCTCGTTTAAATGGCTTTGAGTTTGTTTTGATCACAACCGTGGGTGATAAAAGTGCTAAAATAAATACATAAATATCTGTAGTCATGATAACGCTGGTGGCATAAGAGAGATAAGCCATTATTTTAATCAAAGATTGCATATATGCGATCTGAATTTGTTAGTTTTATTTAGGTTTTGTTTCTATTCTTTTAGGTATAGAAAAACATTATTGAAATTTCTGCAGAAAAAGTAAAATTGTTACTGTAAGTCAGAAACACTAGCCTATAACCTCATATTCTCATGGGATTAATTTTTGCAATGTGGTTTTGATACTGTAAAACAAACAAAAAAAGATCTAAGAATGAAGTTGTGATGTTTTAAATGAAACAGACTGCACCAAAGCAAAAAATTCTCAAATGTGTGTGAGGGGTCAGGAAAATCCCCACTGACGTACACAAGTAAAAAAATGTGTGTTCTGGGAGGGGTAATCCTGGGTTAAGAAACTTCCCTAAGGGGAAATATGAATTGTTAGTTGAGGGATCTTCCTTTCAAGGCAACGAAAGCAGTAATTTTCTGCTGTGTTGGGAGGTTTGCCACCTGCCTATTGTTTTCTCTTTTGAAACCTTTTTCTCTGAGAAGTGAATGTACTGAGTGGTAAAAGACTTTAAATTATTTGCTAACTTTTCAGAGTCAAACAGATGAAATCCCTGTATTGACATTAAAAGATAATTCTAAGTATGGTACCTTTGTTAATGAGGAAAAAATGCAGAATGGCTCTTCCCGAACTTTGAAGTCGGGGGATAGTATTACTTTTGGAGTGTTTGAAAGTAAATTCAGGTAAGACATTTTTAAATTGATATTAAAATGGACAGCTTTGTTTCAGCCAAATCCTAAAGGAAAATTATATTTCTGATTAATGAATTTAAAACAGTGTAATTTAGTTCCTACTTAGCACGGTATTGGACTCTGTGCCAGGGGTGGTTAGTGCATTTTGTACATCATGGTGATGGGAGTTTGAGTGGGCCCTGAGGGACTTCATGGGAAATTACATTTCTTCGATTCCTCATTGGTGAAAGTATAATGTTAACTTTTGGTCATTGTTTTTTCTTCATTTGGACTCAGGACTTAGGAATTGATAATTTTCTAGGTTACAAAGCTTAATGATGATGAGGAATTGATAATTTCATAGGTTACAAAGGGTAACAATAAATAAAAGTTACGATAACAGTATATGATGTGAGCTTAAAGTTTTAAAGTACTAAAAGTTGCCATCTCTGCAACTATGATACTATAACTTTATTTAACTTATTCTTATTTACAGAATAGAGTATGAGCCTTTGGTTGCATGCTCTTCTTGTTTAGATGTCTCTGGGAAAACTGCTTTAAATCAAGCTGTATTGCAACTTGGAGGATTTACTGTAAACAATTGGACAGAAGAATGCACTCACCTTGTCATGGTATCAGTGAAAGTTACCATTAAAGTAGGTTGAATGCCTTGTTCTTATGTTAAAATAAGTTCTTTGACTTTAAGCTTACCCACTGTACACAGATTTTTTTTAATGACTTTCAGCCTATCAGAACTGTTAGTTGTAGATGTATGTACACCCACTCCATCCCTTTGTGTACTGTTTTTCAATGACTTTCAGCCTATCAGAACTGTTAGTTGTAGATGTATGTACACCCACTCCGTCCCTTTGTGTGCTGGTGAGGCTTGAGTGGCTTTTCAGATAACCTGTTTATCATCTGAGACAAGCCAAAGCAACTAGAATTATATTTCACATTTTGTTTAGCATTTTAAAAAGTGATTCTGTTGTCCTTCCACCAAGAAGGTTATGACAGTGCATAGTTTGTGTTTTCAGTCTTAAAGCAACGCAACTAGAGATTAACTGCCAGTCTTCAAAGTTAGCATCTCATGTCTCTTCTATCAAGTTGTCTTCCTCCAGTCTCCAGGTGATTCGTCTCCTTTTTAACAGGTTGACTATAGGTTTGTGGGATTCTTTTGGATTAATATCTATAGTAAAAAACCACAAGTACTTAGATTCCTTTATTAAAAATCCTTTAATATTTAATATAATTAAACTAGAATTATATTTTATAGCTAAAGAGTTATCATGGAGAAAGGCTTGCTGCTCAGCTGGAACTCCACTTGTGCTTTGGTGGGGTTGTCTGTAATCAAGGGTTTTTTTATTTTTGCAAGTTTATGAAATTGATTTTATAAATTCAGCAGTGTGATTAGCCTCCAGAGTACTAGTACATGCATATAAACTCACAAATAGTAGATTTACAAATCAAAGTGTCCATTTATGGTTTTCAGAAGGGATGCACCTTTACCAGAATATTTAAGTGTGGGCCCTAGCACAGTCCTCTTTAAGATACTACTTAAGAAATAGGGTAGGTAATCATACACTTGCTTGGTTGGTGTGAAATAAGGTCAACGGTAGTTAGATTGTCTTGAGAGGTATTTTACTACGTCTGTGACAGACCTGGCACTTCCAGTGAGTGGGATGCCGATGACCACCTTGTGAATTGCTTTATTACACATACCAACATGGTTTACAGATTAATTTGTTAAAAAAAAAAAATTCCTGATCATTCATATGCCAAAATAGAAAACCTTGTTGTTCTATTTTTTTTTGGTAAATTTTCTGAAAGTACAGTTAGCTTTTATTTTTTAAGTCATTGAATGTTAGAGCCAAAAAGGAAGTCAAAGACCATTTTTTCTTACTATTAGCTACTTAAAAAAAACAAGAAGAAGAACAACAAAAAAACCTTTCAGTTCAACTTTTATTTTCTGAAGTGTAAACTGAGGCATGGACCAATTAATTTCCCAAGTCACGTGTATTAGAGATTACTCAGTACAGTGTTGATTTGCACATTACTGGTTCATGCTAGTTTATTTCTTTCACTTTGGAAGGTGATATCTTTCAGGTTCCATACTTGAGAGACACTCTAAATCTGTTTGTCCCTATTTAGACAATAAAATACCCTGTGTTATTAAAAGCATATTCATGGTTGGGTGTTCTGGCTTGCATCTGTAATCCCAGCGCTTTGGGAGGCCAAGGTGGGAGGATTTCTTGAGCCCAGGAATTTGAGACCAGCCTGGGCAACATAGTAAGACTCCATCTGTACAAAAAAATTTTTAAATTAGCTAGGTATGGTGGCATGTGCCTGTAGTCCCAGCTGCTCAGGAGGCTGAGGCAGGAGGATTGCTTGAGCCCAGGAGGTTGAGGCTGCAGTGAACCAGGATCGCGCCACTGCACTCCAGCCTGGACAACATAGCGAGACCCTGTCTCAAAAATAAAAAAGCATATTTATATTATTCTGAATCTTATTACCACTTCATTACCCACTGTAGTATTTTCTAATGTTTGTCATATTTTTTGGATGTATCATATTTGAGACTTATAGCTTAATTCACATGTGAGTTTAAGTTTCTTTTTTTCCACTTTATATGTACTTATTTTGTGCTTTTACCAAAAGTGATTTATTTATTTACTTTCTCAAAAAGGCTTTACTGCCTAGTTACAATTTTTTTGAAAGACAATTAGTCTAAAAATATCTCATGTTCATCTCCTAATATTGTCATCCCTGCAGCAGATGTTACATTTTCTCAATTCTAAAATAATTTTTAACACTTTAATGTCTTTGAAAGTGGAATGCATTTTAAAATTGACTTTCATTTTATATTGTTGCACCCCTTCCAAAAAAGCAGTTTTAAAAATTAGTATTATAAATGGTGACTTCTTATAATTGAGTGATTATATTGCGATTTATGTTCTAAAATGATGCAGTGACCAAAGACTGACTTCTATTTTATAGATTGTGGCTTCTTTATAAATTTAGAGAGATGAAAGGGAAAACATTATTTTTTATGAATGTAAACAGCCTCTTTGTAGTTTATAATTTAAAACTTTTCTTTAAAAAAATGCTATCATATGAATATATATATTCACATGTTTTCTTCATTTTAGACTATATGTGCACTCATTTGTGGACGTCCAATTGTAAAGCCAGAATATTTTACTGAATTCCTGAAAGCAGTTCAGTCCAAGAAGCAGCCTCCACAAATTGAAAGGTATATTATGTGTTTTAAATATAACAAGATGTCACTTATAATATATGATAACATTGATTTTTATTTAGGTTGATTCCCTCTTTAATGCTTGTTTCAGAATGTAATAGTTGCTGTTATAGTTCAGTATTATTAATGGAAGGTTTTTTGTTAGTATGTAAAGAAAGAGTTTCCCAGATTTCTTTGTTGGTTATTCTGTATCTCTGAAACAAATGTTAAATATATGCTAATATTTAAAGAAAAAAATGGAAAGACAGTAAATGGCACTGAGGTGTGGTCAGAAGAGCACATCTCTCAGGTCCGGGCATCACACCACAGTTAGCTCTGGAATTGCGTGGTGCAGCAGCCCTCTTTGGGAGCCACATACTCCAGAATATTAACAGCACCATAGCTTTGGGAATGTAGCTCAGTTTTTCTGAGCTCCAGTTACTCATTTCAAAATTGAGACTAATACTTACCTAGCTGAGTTAAAAAGTCAGGAAACAACAGATGCTGGTGAGGCTGTGGAGAAAGAAGAACGCTTTTACACTGTTGGTGGGAGTGTAAGTTAGTTCAACCATTGTGGAAGACAGTGTAGTGATTCCTTAAGGATCTAGAACCAGAAATACCAATTGATCCAGCAATCCCTTTACTGGGTATGTACCCAAAGTATTAAAAATCATTCTGCTATAAAGAGAAATGCACACATATGTTTATTGCAGCACTATTTACGATAGCAAAGACTTGGAACCAACCCAAATACCCATCAATGATAGACTGGGTATATGTCCATACCCATGCACATAAACACCAGGGAATACTATGCAGCCATAAAAAAGAATGAGTTCATATCATTTGCAGGGACATGGACCAAGCTGGAAACCATCATTCTCAGCAAACTAACACAGGAACAGAAAACCAAACACCACATGTTCTCACTCATAAGTGGGAGTTGAACAGTGAGAACACATGGCCACAGGGAGGGAAACATCATACACCGGGGCCTGTCGGGGTAGGGGACAAGGGGAGGAAGAGCATTAGGACAAATACCTAATGCATGCGGGACTTAAAACCTAGATGACAGGTTGATGGGTGCAGCAAACCACCATGGCATATGTATACCTGTGTAACAAATCTGCACGTTCTGCACATGTATCCCAGAACTTAAAATTAAAAAAAAAAAAAAAATTAAAATGTTATGCCAGTTAGAAATTTTGCTACTAATTTTAATCTGTTTTGAGCTGTTATAAGCTATTTTGCTTAATGTTAGTTTTTTAGGGACTGTTTATACCTGGTAACAGCTGTTAAAAGTAACCAAAAATCAGGTTTTTCTCTTTGTTTATAATTTTTATCTGGGAAGTTTTTTGGTATTTTATACTCCAGTTGGCAGATAACGCAATATATTTGGACTCTGGAAAAAGATACCCAGATTTTAAAATAGAGGATTCTTAACATTTTTTGAGTCCAAGACCCCTGAATATGTGCCAGGTCTGACCCACAGTCCCTGACCCAGCGACAGATGAACAAATGCACTTAAACACAGATATCCAGTGAAAGAGCAAGCTAGGGGGCTGAGCCACCCACAGACACTGAGGAGGGTGCTGTAGAGTTAGCAGCCACAGCCCAACTAGCTGGTGCTATGGTCGTTTATTCAGTATACATTTAATGACAAAGGCTTTGAGTCTACACACTTGTGGATAATTAACATGGTTCCCGTCCGGAGACAGCAGCCCTATGCATGATAAAAGGCCAGGTTCTGAGCTAAGTAACTTACCTAGATCAGTTTCTTCACATCCCTTGTTATCTAACCTAAGCTTTCAGGCATTGTATAAGAGAATTTGGCTGCCTTCAAATGTAAAACCTTCTGGCCTTCCAAGGTTTGCATCCCTCTACATTTTTTCCCACCACCCTGACTGAACTCCTGCAAAAATGAAAGCAGGCCAGGCCTGGTGGCTCACACCTGTAATCCTAGCACTTTGGGAGGCCAAGATAGGCGGATCACTTGGGGTCAGGAGGTCGAGACCAGCATGACCAACATGGAGATACCGTCTCTACTAAAAATACAAAATTTAGCCTGGTGTGGTGGCAGGTGCCTGTAATCCCAGCTACTTGGAAGACTGAGGCATAAGAATCCCTTGAATCCAGGAAGTGGAGGTTGCAGCGAGCCAAGACCTCACCACTGCACTCCAGCCTGGGCGACAGAGTGAAACTCTGTCTAAAAAAAAAAAAAGAAAAAGAAGATGAAAACACTGGTCTTTCCTCAAGAAACTTCACTGACATAACTACAAACTTGCATAGTATTTTAACAGAATCACATTTTTCCCTGAAGCCTCTTGATAAGTCTCCCTGAGGAAGTACATAAAATCTTGTAAATAATGACTCTGGCTACAGATAATGAACTATTCTTAATTCTAGATTATACTTGAGGGTAGAGGAGTCTGATAAGTTTTCACTACTAGTGATATATTTTGTGGTCTTGGAGTTTTTAGAATTAGTCGTTGATTCCTCTTTTTGTTCAGATTGTCAGTTGTGTTTAACCTAGTGTTGTTTTTGATCAAGTTCAACATAATTTTTTTCTAGATTCAGTTTTCGATTGTATCAATGTACATGATGACTATGCAACATCCCTACCATAAGATTGTTGAATAACTGCTAATTCGGTGTTAACTAGAACAGCTTATTTATTCTATTAGCCCATGTTTGATGATGGCAATTGATAATAAAATTTTTAAATGTATGTAGTTATTTGCCTTAATAGAGTCCTGTACCTATCTGGATCCATTTTGATGTGCTTGTTGAAAGCTCATTTGTCTGAGTACTCAATTAACAGAAAAAAGATTCAGTTTATAAACATTAACTAGTAGAAGGAATGGGTTACGAAAGGGATGTGAAATAAATTGTGGTAACTCTGTTGGTTACGTAAGTACCTCTAATGTTCCAAAAAAGTATGACTGCTAGTCCTGGATTTAAATTAGGAGGCATACTATAATATTTTTTTTCCAATAAAATGTACAGTCTTATTTAGTACAGCTATGTCTACATCTTTGCACTGTTATCAAGAAACAGGATGTGACAGTTATAACTTCATGTACATAAAATGATTTGCAATATCTCATTTTCCTTGACTGTCATCAAAGTAGATGAAGTCATTTTTAGAAGAATACATTTGAAAGGAGTGTTTAATTTCGATAATCTGTGCTCTAATAGAGGAGATTTATATGTCTAAATGTAAGGAGATTATCCCCTAGAAAGGAGGGGGAGTTGGCTTTTATTTGAGTTTTTACAAAGTCATGTTGTAGGATGGTGTATTAATTATTTCAAACAACAAGTATTGTTTTAGGGAGATACTCTTGAGGGATGGAGTCCTCCATGGGTCCCTTGCATTCATAAACAATTTGCTGAATAGGCCAAGAATGCAAGGCCTTGACTCTCCTTTATGCAGACCATTTCTCGAGGGTATGTTTGCAGTGAGAAACCTCGAGGGATGAAGTAATGTTTCCTTCCTGTGACAAAATGTAGGCTTGCTTATGGCCTGTTGTAATGCTGGTGGTTTCCCAAGTTCAGTATTCCTCTCTCCCGTAACACACACCACTGTATGTACCCCCTACGTCTTACCTATGGGACCTGGTCAGAGAGGAGACCTGCAGCAAACATACTGGGGCTCATGCTGCTTGCTTTGCTGTGACTCAGGAGTGTTTGTCTTCTGCCAGCATCAGCTGGTAATCAAATCTCAGACCCAAAAGACACATTGGCCTGAAATAATCTCAGTAAATGAAAGTTTGACGGTTTAGGAAGCCTATAGAGGCCGCCTTACATAGTTAATTTAAATCGAAGGCAAGAAATTTAGCTAGTATTCGTAATTTTTTTCAGGAGATAGAACCTCACATTTGCAAATTGTGGATGTCACTCTAGTCTAGCCTTTTCCAGATCACCAAAAAAAAAAAAAATAAATAAAGCCATATAGTAAATGGTTCTAGAAATTATGAACGTATGCCTCAGGACTAATGAAATAAGCAGCTGTCCAGATATTGGACAAATAAATATGTGTGGCTTGGGATACAGTTTCTAGAGCCAGAATTATACATAGATTCAGAAAAATTCTGTATTTGCAAAATCTTGGTACAGAAGTGAAGATGATATACTGTAGGTTAGATGAAATGTATTGAAGATCATGTAATGAATTTAAGTAGAAAATGTGAATGGGAAAAAGCAACATTTCTAGATTAACATCATTTTATAGAATGTATGATTCATAATATGTACCAATTACCATGTAATAAAACATAATTATTTGTAGCTCTTGAAGTTTCTGTATAAATGAACCCAAGACATTTTAATTTTTCAGTGATAAAAATTGGAGATCACTTTATATTTGTAGTATCATTATATTCAGTCAATATGCTTCTAACCTAGGTCTCTGACAGGTTACTTTCCTGTTTTCCAGTTTTTGTACTAGTTTATTAAATTACTAGAGTGTTAGAAATGCTCTGAAACTTCTAGAAATGATAATTTTTTAATCTCTTCACATTCATCACTAGTCTCTTCTTTCTCGTTCTCATCATTATACTGGTAAAGAAGGCTTATGTAGGTATTTGAAGTTCTAGAACATAGTGTTTTTTAATCACTGTATTAATTATGTATGAATGTATCATATATCCAATATATGTATTACTAAGAATAACCCGTGTTGGAGTCATAGCCAGCATTTGGTTAGCTTCTAGATAATACAGTTTTGGATTTTTTTGTTCAAGATTGATGTTACCAAGTATTGGGGCTCAAATTTATCAGTGTTCTCAAAACAAAACCAAAATACGTTGTACAAGTTCTAGAATTTTAATACCCAAATCTATACTTGAGGGAATTGAAGAATGTTTATGCTTTTTATTCACTTTTACATTATTAGATTGAATTTTTATTTATATTTTGTAATGTCAGTTTATTTCTAAATATGTATTGAACACCTGCTGTGAAGCAGGCAAGATAGACTTGAGGATATAATGATTGGCCAAAAGAAGTTACAGTTTCTGCCCTCATGGCACTTAGTGGAGGAGTCAGCTGTTAAAGAATCACACTAATAAAGTTAGAACTCTGGTAGAGTTGTTAGAGAGGCCTAACAGGCTACCATACATGTATGTTTAGGAACCTGGCTCAGACTTCATTGAACTAAGCTACAGTTAGCTGCTCCCTGGCTACTGTAAACTATTATCTATGGCATAATTAAGAATGATAGTGTGAATAATATAAAGCGGTAGATAATTTAAAAATCATTCAACTTTAGTGTTTTGGGAAAGCAGGAAGAATCTCACATCTACTCAGTCCTAGTGTTGTAGTCATATATGACTGTAACACACAGTCATATGTGTTAAGTATTTACTTACTGTTTTTGTCTGTGACTGGCTCTGTAATCTGTCCTAGTATTGTTACATTATTGTGTGGACTAACTGGTAAACTAGTTATTTGTATATAAGTAAAGTGTTAGTTAGCTTTTACACTAAAAAAGAAGTATAAGTTATGGGGGAATATTTATTAAGAGATAAGGGATAAAAAGGATTCAAAGAGATACTAAAATTGATCCTTTTTATGTGTCCGAATGTCTACTAACTTTCCAGTACTCTTATTGTAGATTTAGTTTTTGTTAGCAGTTAAAATAGTTTCCACTGTTCTCTGTATATTTTAAAAGTAAAATAAATAGAATTTTAAGGTTGGTTATTTAGAAAAACCAGAACTAACACAGTGTCCTGCATTCTGTCCTGCCAAGTGAGTCTGATCTTGCCTGCAGATAACGCATTTGAGATTGCAGCTTCCGGAAATCATTACTTTAAAATAGACTTATAGCATCCATTGTAGTGAAATTAAAATACATGCATCAGTTATCAAAAAAATTTTTAAGTAATATAACTGTTCAGTCATAACTCAGCTTTACTTTATGAAACATGTATGTTTCCAAGGAGAAGTCCAGGGGAAAGATGTAAGGTAATTAGTTCTAAAATGCTGGATGGTGACTCTTAATGACTGCAGTGTTTTTACCACGCTGGATGTTGATCTCTGCAGATAGTTAACTCTTGATTTGTGACTGATTGTCCAGGTTGTGAATTTCTCCCTCCCTACATTGTCGCCTTATCATCATCATCATGGGTTAGTAATTTTTACTAAAAGGAAGAGAGAGAAGTTGAAATGCTGGTCAGTTATGAACACCTGTAGCAAAAGATCTGAACTACCTAAAGAGGTTTAGCTTACTAACTAAAGAAGTTAAAACTAAGTTTCCTGTCCTCCTCACTTCTGTATTTATGAATAGGCCAGTTATCACAGATTTTAAGAAACCCTGTAATCACAGCCATGATCACTGACTGGGCAGGTCTGGTGCCTGGGCAGGAAGGTGAAACTCTAGACTGATGAGAGGCTTAAGAATTATCTGTTGATATTTCTCCATTTTCTTATTTTCCTTTATTTTCGTGGATGATTAAGATGTTCTTACAGCATTAAATTAAAGAGCTAAAGTGTTATATTCTTTAGTCTTGTTTTGTAAATTTTATTTAAACTGAGTAAATAATGTAAGTTTAAAAATTTCCTGAACTTCTCCAAAGAGATCTCTAACAAAACACTCATAATAGATTGTGTTAATAGAATTGAAACATGAGCGTTTTAATAGATATTGGCTCCTAAGCAAACACAAGATGCTAATAGAATTTGATCTTTAGGGATGTTTCTCTCAGCCTTTTGTAATTCAGTTACCTTGTTTGAGTCATGTGTGTTTAATGTTCATATTGTTATGATTGTCTACCTTGGATTATTTATTTTGAGGTATTAATGATCAATTCTAGCTCTTTGTGTCACCTGCCACCATATTTCTAGAAAAGGCAGTTAGATGCTTTTTGTCATTTTGTCCCAGATAAAATTCTTACTTAGAAAAAAAAAATTGCTATAATGGTATTATGGAAATTATGCCTTTTGAGTGTCAGATAATCACTCCATTTACAAATTTAATAGCAAACGTAGTAGTATGTAATTAGAATATACTTTAATTATTTTTACAGTTTTTACCCACCTCTTGATGAACCGTCTATTGGAAGTAAAAATGTTGATCTGTCAGGACGACAGGAAAGAAAACAAATCTTCAGAGGGAAAACATTTATATTTTTGAGTGCCAAACAGGTAATTATGTTATAAGCTAAATTTTCTTGAAGAATACTTTACAAACTAGAATACATTATTAACTCTTATCAATAGCTGTTAATGTATTTCGTTTTGGGATTTTGTGTGAAAGTGTGAAGTAGAATAAAAAACTGCCCAGGCACCAGACCTGCCCAGTCGGTGATCATGGCTGTGATTACAGGGTTTCTTAAAATCTGTGATAACTGGCCTATTCATAAATACACAAGTGAGGAGGACAGGAAACGTAGTTTTAACTTCTTTAGTTAGTAAGCTAAACCTCTTTAGGTAGTAAGCTAACTAAAGAAGTTCAATCTGTTGAATATGTTCTGTGTGCCAGAATGGGGTTTCCTAGAGTTTATGTTGTAGTGGAGAAATGCAGATAAGCCCACAGTTACAGTGCTGTTAGGAAGTGTGATGAGGAACCACAGAGAGTGTAACAGTTCCAGGGCTGCAGAGACCTGTTGAACTAGGGACTTTCTCAGAGTGGGAGCTGAAATTACCTACTCAAAAAGTAGCACCAAGTCTTCTTGAATTGTACTTCTGTGTTTCCCAAATCAAATTCTTACAAGAATGTGTTCAAGACATTATTACATTTTACTTTTTAAAATGTTTCCTTCCATTTTTAGCATAAGAAATTGAGTTCTGCAGTTGTCTTTGGAGGTGGGGAAGCTAGGTTGATAACAGAAGAACATGAAGAAGAACATAATTTCTTTTTGGCTCCGGAAACGTGTGTTGTTGATACAGGAATAACAAACTCACAGACCTTAATTCCTGACTCCCAGAAGAAATGGATTCAGTCAATAATGGATATGCTCCAAAGGTATAGAATTATTCTTTATTAGTAGAAAACTGCAAGTAGGAGATTTTGTGTTTAACCTTTTTTGTTGCTTTTCACCTAACAACGTAAAAGTAGATACAAGAATTTTTTTTTTATTGTTTATTTATTTTGAGACGGAGTCTTGCTCTTCTCACCCAGGTTGGAGTACAGCAGCGCCATCTTGTCTCACTGCAGCTTCTGCCTCCTGGGTTCAAGTGATTCTCCTACCTCAGTCTCCTGAGTAGCTGGGATTACAGGTGCCCGCCACCATGCACAGCTAATTTTTGTACTTTTGGTAAAGACAGGGTTTCGCTATGTTGGCCAGGCTGGTCTTGAACTCCTGACCTCAGGTGATCCACCTGCCTCGGCCTCCCAAAGTGCTGAGATTAGTGGTATGAGCTATCACACCCGGCCTATTTTTTATTTTTTTGATACAGGGTCTTACTCGGTTGCCCAGGCTGGAGTGCAGTGGCACAATCTTGGCTCACTGCAACCTCCGCCTTCTGAGTTCAAACGATCCTCTGCCTCAGCCACCCTAGTAGCGGGACTACAGGTGTGCACCACCACACCCAGCTAATTTTTGTATTTTTAGTAGCGACGGGGTTTCAACATGTTGGCCAGACTGGTCTCAAACTCCTGTCCTCAGATGATCCACCCACCTCGGCCTCCCAAAGTGCTAGGATTACAGGCGTGAGCTACTGCACCCGGCTGATACAAGAATTAATAAAAGGTTTTATAGTGTAGTATACTTGAAAATTAATTGTGACTTGGTATATTAGATATAGAATATCTTTATTCATGACAGTTTTACTCAAAAATATTTTATGCTCTTTTGTTACTTTAATAGAATTTGTAGAATTTACCTCTGTAAATTAACAAAGTATTAACTTTTTTTACAGAATATGTTGCATTTAAGAAAGTTAAAACTCAAAGGTGAGAGGTTTTCTGCAGTTGCCTGGAGTTGAAATGTAGTTGCCTTTTGATGGTTATTACCCATTAGAAAGACATACAAACATTTCTATCCTTATATAGGCTATTATGGGAAAGCAGAAAAAAAGGCAGATTGGTTGAAATGATGTTTGTAGTGTGGAGGGAGACTGTGAAAGAGCTAACTGAAGGATTTTCCTTAGACCTTAATTTGCATTAATAGTCTTAGCATTGTTGAAGCCAGTACGTATTATAGAAATACCAGGCTTGGCAGTCTTCTGACTAAATTGCTCTTCATGTAGCAAAAAGTAGGTGAGTCCTAAAGTGTTTATATGCCTGAAAAGTCCACAGCCAACTTCCTACAAAAGATTCATTTTTCCTGTCCCAGGAATCCTTCTGACCATGAGGATTTTCTATTTTTCTCTTACAGGCTTGCTGAAATAAAAAGTAAAATTTTAGTCATCTATCCTATAAATATTTTACTTAATTGAAATGTATTAACTACTGTAAAAAAGAAGATGTACTATATAACAAAAATACTATCTTACTACTACTACAACACAAATTTACTGTAGTTCTATTGTGTTTTAGGCACTGGAAATATAATGAAAAACAAGATAGTCATGGTCCCTGCCATCATTGGAGCTTACTGTCTAGAGGGAGAGACACAGAAAGACAAGTAAACAAATCATTACACGTGTATATAAAGGAAGCAGTAACCTGGCAGTGGGGAAGAAGCTTACTCTAAACAGAGAAGGCCTCTTTTAGACAATGTCTTACCTCTGACCAGTTTTTCAAAGAGCCAGAGAAAGCATGTGCCAGGCAGAGCAACAGCAGTAATACATAATAATAATGAAAAAATTATCCTGCATAGCAGGTCCTGGCCTAAGAATTTATGTATGTATAAACATTTAATCCTCAGCCTATATATTATTTACTGTTGTCCTCACTGTGCAGATGAGGGAAGTGAGGCAGAAGGGGGTTTGCATATAGCAGAGGCAGTGAGCACGGTCGCCAGGATGTGAGCCCAGGCAGTTGGATTCTGGAGGCCAGGCTCTTTACTTTCAGCATATATTGACACCCTGAGGTTAAAAAAGAAGTAGATGGAGTACCAGGTAGCTCAGATGCTTGATCATGAGGTGACACTTGGCTCCTGTTATGATATAGTTTTTTGGGTGTTTGGTGGGGGTGGGGGTTGAGACAGGGTCTCACTCCCTTGCCCCAGGATGGAGTGCAATGGTGTGATCTTGACTCACTGCAGCCTCCGCCTCTCAGGCTCAAGCAATTCTCCTGCCTCAGCCTTCCAAGTAACTGGGACTACAGGTGGACGCCACCACGCTGCTGCTAATTTCTTTATTATGAGAGTGGGTTTTGCCACGTTGCCCAGGCTGGTCTCGAACTCCTGAGCTCAAGTGATCTGCCTGCCTCAGTCTCCCAAAGTGCTGGGATTATAGGTGTGAGCCACCGCACCTCGCCACAATACATTTTTTGGAGGGAGTGCAGTATTATACTTTGAGAAAGACTGTCACTTAAAATAATACCTGTTAACTTAGTTCAAGCCAATGAAGGAACAATTATATGAAGCAGAGTGGCCAGTAAAGCCAGCTATTGACCGAACTTCAACAGGACAACGTTGTGATCGGTGATTGCCGTGACTCTAGATGTCAGAAGTGAGTATAGGAAATCTGTGGTAAAGATTGAGTGTCTTCTGGAGAAGATTAGAAGTCCAGGGGAACAATACAACCCTGATTTTTGTTCTTGCTGAGGCCTTTTTCTGGTATCTCAGCTCAAATTTTGGTAACTCTTCCTGTTATTAATTTAATTATTTTCTCTTTATTATCTCCTCCTGCTTTTCCTTCTTTCCTGACCTGTTCCCCAGCCTTTCACAGAATTGGATGAATCATAATCCTTGGTCTGTGACACATGCTCATCACTGATCTGTGCATAATACACATTTATTTTGTTCACCAATTATTTAATTAGTTATTTTTCAGACAGTAAGTGTCTGAAAAAATTCTATCATCTAAAATACCAGCCAGATCTTTGAAAATAACTTACATGGTTACCCCTAGCCCAGTTTTCTCCTGTGTGAAATGACTGTCATCCGGAATCCAGTTAACAGTTGTGGATGGCCAGAGCCTAGTCAGCGGCTCAGGGTGCAAGGTGGGAACCAACCTTGGGTAGGACACTATTCCATTGCAGAGCACACTGACACACCCACCCACAGTCACTCAGACTGGGACAACTTGGACACACCAGTTCACCTAATGTGCACATCTTTGGAATGTGGTAGTAAAGCAGAGTATACACAGAAAACCCACACAGACACTGGGGGAGAGTGCAGACTCCACACAGACAGCGGCCCTGGTTAGGAATCAGTTTTTTTCTTGCCGATGTTATAATGAAATGACACTGAATGAAATGCTGTTCTTTGAGGACCTGCTATATAGTAAAAATCTTTTCTGTGTTAATCAGTGCTTTAAAGATAATCACCTATGTTTTTTACTAGTATTTTGATACCATCTTTTGTTTTTGACATTTGTTTTTAACTCATCTGGAATTCTGTTTTATACCAAAGTTACGTACATGCACTTCTGTGTTTTTGACTTTATTCTTTTTCGTTCATCAGTCTGCCTTTCTTTGTACCAATACCACATTGTCTTAATTAGTACAACTTCATGAAGTCCTCCTAGCTGGTAGAACAAGTCTTTTTTTGCTCTTCTTCGGAAGCATCCTGGCTATTCCTGGCCCTTTATTTTTTCATTTACATTTAGAATCATCTTTCGCTAAATTTTGTTTGGATTTTGATTAGGAAGTGCACTGAATCTACAAGTAAACTTGAGAATTAACAATTTATATAAATTTTAATTATTTTTATCCTTGAATGTGGTATCTCCATTTATTTAAGTTTTCTTGAAATCTCTTAATAGAATTTTATACTTTGTGTATAGAGATCTTGAATATCTTACTGTATTTATTCCTAGCTAGTACATATTCTCTGATATTATAAGTGAATGATATTGTCAGTTTACTTTTTCTAGTTCACTACTGCTGTAAAGAAATTCAGCTGACATTCAGATATTCATCTTATATCCAGCCGTCTTGCCAGATTCCTCTTTTTTCCTAATAATTTATCTATAGTCTTTTCTGTAAATCATATCATCTATAAGGAATGTTTCCATCCTCCTTTCTAATCCTTATTTCTCTGATACCTCTTTTTTCTGTCTCTTTGTTTCATACCAACTGGGACCTCCAGAGCAGTGTTAACTAGAAGTGGTGATAATGTCCACATTTATCTCACTGTTGACTTTAAAATAAATGCTTCCAGTGTTTCTCCATTAAGGGTGATGTAATTTCTGTAGAGCATTATTAAATACGTATTAAAACGTTTCTATTTTACGTAACCATTCTTTATAACTAATTCACATAGTATAATTTATAGTTGCAAAAGTTAGTAGAGTAAATAAAATACCAGTTTTGAATTACCTGAATTATAGGTAGGTATATGTGATCACTCAATTATAAAGCTTTTTAAAATTTTGTTTTTTTAGTCTGATACTTTAATTGCACATGTAACTGAATCCTATTTAAGTAAGCTCAATACACACAAAAAGACACATTAAGGGCCGGGCGCGGTGGCTCAAGCCTGTAATCCCAGCACTTTGGGAGGCCGAGACGGGTGGATCACGAGGTCAGGAGATCGAGACCATCCTGAGCTACACGGTGAAACCCCGTCTCTACTAAAAAAAAAATACAAAAAACTAGCCGGGCGAGATGGCGGGCGCCTGTAGTCCCAGCTACTCGGGAGGCTGAGGCAGGAGAATGGCATAAAACCCGGGAGGCGGAGCTTGCAGTGAGCTGAGATCGTGCCACTGCACTCCAGCCTGGGCGACAGAGCTAGACTCCGTCTCCAAAAAAAAAAAAAAAAAAGACACATTAAGCATTTGAAAAAGACCTTACAAAGTAACCATTTAAAATATCTCGACCGAGCAAGGTGGTTCACGCCTGTAACCCCAGCACTTTGGGAGGCTGAGAAAGGCGGATCACTTGAGGCCAGGAGTTCGAGACCAACCTGGCCAACATAGTGAAACCCCATCCCTACTAAAAATACAAAAATTAGCTGGATGTGGTGGTGCGTACCTGTGGTTCCAGCAACTTGGGAAGCCGAGGGCACGAGAATTGCCTGAATCTAGGAGGCAGAGGTTGCAGTGAGCCATGATTGTGCCACTGCACTCCAGCCTGGGCAAAAGAGCAAGACTGTGTCTCAAAAAAAAAAAAAAAAAAAACTTTACAATGAGTATTAAAAGACACGTCATTGTTCTTTGTTAAAATTTGAGGTGTAATTTTTATATGATATTAAATGGTATATTTTTGTTTATATAAAAATCAGTCATTGACCTTACAGAACAACAAAAAATAGGTTCACCATAAGATTCCTTTAATGTGAAGATACCTTAATACGTGTAAATTTGGCAAAATGATTTGATTTACTATACTTAAAGTTGTAACACATGTATAGATATACCTTAGGTCTAATTCTACTTCTCTCCATCCTTCCTCTCTCCCTTTTTTTTTTCTTCTCTTTGAAGTTTCATCTTAGGATCATAGTATCCATAGATTTGTTTGTAAAAGCCTGTTGTTATTTTTATTTTTTATTTTTTATTTTTTTTGAGATGGAGTCTCATGCTGTCATCCAGACTGGAGTGCAGTGGCATGATCTCAGCTCATTGCAACCTCCACCTCACAAGTTCAGGCGATTCTCTTGCCTCAGCCTTTCAAGTAGCTGGGATTACAAGCGTGTACCACTACACCCAGCTAATTTTTGTATTTTTAGTAGAGACGAGGGTTTACCATGTTGGCCAGGCTGGTCTCAAACTCTTGACCTCAGGTGATCCATCCGCCTCAACCTCCCAGAGTGCTGGGATTACAGGTGTGAGCCACCATGCCTGACCATAAAAGCCTGTTCTGTTGTTTAATGTGGGTAGTACTGTTTTCTTTTTATTCCAAAAATGGTAGAATTGTACAACTGGGAAGATCTATATTCTTTAGCCCCTTCTTTTACAGGTGAAGTTAATGGAGTTACTGAAAGATGGTGGACTCGTCAACGTAACAGTGCCCCAGCGAGTAAACTATTATAGTACTCTACATTTAAAATTTTGTCTATACCGTAAAATTATTTGGGAGAAAAAAAAAAGAGGTTGCTTTATCTTGACATTGTCTTAATGAAAGTTGCTAGTTTTAATGTATTATCATACTTCAACTATTTTATTCTAATAGGCAAGGTCTTAGACCTATTCCTGAAGCAGAAATTGGATTGGCGGTGATATTCATGACTACAAAGAATTACTGTGATCCTCAGGGCCATCCCAGTACAGGTAATTAAAGCATGATTTTATTGATTCGTTAGCAACTTTATTATGTAAATTGATAAGCTAAATATACGTTGCTTATATACTTGCTAGGGGTGAGCATATTCACTATATTTTAAAATTCATCCATTTATTATACTTTCATTTATTCATTCTGTAAATATTTATGGCTACCATGTAGCAGACACTGTTATGAAGTGGTAAATAAAGTGAGATCCTTGTTATTGTAAACTTTATGTTCTGAAGATCAGGATTTAGTAAACAAGCAAACAAACATACATAATAAGTTCAGATCGAGCCAAGTATAAAGACAGGTAGAACTAGGTGAGGTATGTAATAGTGATGGTAGTAGGCTGTTTTAGATAGGTATTCAAGGAAAGTCTCAGGAGGTGACAATTGAGCCTGAATGATGAGAAAAGGCAGCTTTGTGAGGATCTGGGTGGTGGATAATTCCAGGTAGATGTAACAGATCACTCTTAGGTTTGAGTGGAGAATTCTAAGGGTCAACAATGTAAGAGGAGATATGAGTAGAATGCTGTTGTGGAAATCTAGATGTGAAAGAGCCTGGTGCCTTGGACCAGCATGATAGTAGTAGAGATGCAGGAAAATGAACAGGTTCAGGATATATTTTAGAACTAGACCTGGTGGGACTTTCCTATGGAAATGACTCCTAGTTTCCTGGCGTAAGTAACTGGGTGGATGGTGGTGCCATTTACTGAGATGAAGACTGTGCATTATAATAATCTCATTGTTGATCACGAAAGTCAATGTATTCAGAGACAGTCACTATTTCCCCTTTATTATTTAAAACACATTTCCATAGTTTAAAAAAAAATTTTTAATAAGCTGTTGTAAAAATGGTTTCTTTATTTTCTTCTTGCTTTTTTACCTTGGAGATTTTTACATTTATTCTCTCTACTAACTTTTCTAATTTGCCTAACTCTCAGAGCATCCATTCTGTATTCCTATATATATTTATTTGCTTCCTGGATTTGTTCTGTAGTTATTTCATCAGCAGCTATTGAACTTGGGCAAAAAGAGACAAGTTAGAGAACAGCACCACTGCGTTGCACAGTCCGGGGAGCATCATTTACTGTAGTCCATTGAATGGCCACTGTGGAGTCAGTCCGTGTATCTCCTTGTGCTCTGCAACTTTGGTTTAAACAAGTAAGGAATGTGCTAAGCTAAATTTTGGAAGGAGTTAGCCATTAGGGCCTAATGACCAGGAAGCTATTAGATATGTAGATCATTAGTAACCATGAGTAGTAATAATAACTGCTGCCTCTGGTGTGTGCAGAGACTAGAGTAAGCACTTTACGTACATCATCAAACTTTAATCTGCAAAACAATCCTTGTAAGATAGAGGGAAGGGCATCATCTACTTTTCATAGATGAAGGAACTGACGGACAGAGAGGTTAGGAAATTAGCTGGAGGTCACATAGCAAGTAATTGGTTCAAACTGAATCTTAAAGCTGTTGTGACATTATTACATTGCAGTGCAAATGGCTTATATTTTAATGTGTGACGTTTTGAGAAATGGTGGTGTAGGGATGATTGGGAGCTGATGCAAAAGGATAGACATCTGATAAAATTTGACAAGCTGTTTTTATTATTTGGATAAGAATGTTGATTCAACTGATATCTCTACCCTATCCCATTGAGTATACTGGATATGTTTGTGTCTGTACATAGGTAACCTTCAAATACACACAGTCCTAAGTGCTTGTGAAGTTTTAAATATATCCCAATAACTTATTTTGGTGGAATTGTGATATGATTTATATTTTCACCAAATTCCTAGAATTCATCCATAAAGTGAAAAGCTAAAGACCAACTCTTCAGACTCCTGGCAAGGGAACTTTTTAAATGTGGACACCAAAGAGAGCCATATTCTAGGAGGAACTACTCCTTCCTTGTCTACTAGAAATATGCCCAACTTTTGGAAAGAGCAGGTGCTATACATATTATTTTGTTGATAGATTTCTGTTCAGTTACAGAAAAAAGACCAGTATCAGTAATTTTAGGCTTTAACTACAACAAACATATAAAAATGGTGATTAAGTCTAAGTTAGTAGCTCCCCTTGTCTCAGCACACATTTGGGGTCACTGTCCTGTGTTTCTCTGTTGAGAAAATCAGTTCTCAACTAGATATTATGCTTCAGAAGCAATCTTTAATTCAAATGTACATTCTCCGTGATTCAGAACGTTCTGAAATGCATCCTAGACATCTGAGTTTTTTGGTTTGTTTTGATTTTTAAGCTCCTGTTTCCTATACAAACTCCAAAAACCACTAAATTAGAATAATCTTGGGAAGAAATGAACTAGAGAGGAGTCTTCTTTTATATAAAAAGAAGAAGCACTCGGACTGGAAACTCTGGTCATTTTTTATTCTTCCTTTTCCATTTTATCAGCAAGACCTGAAATTCTCACTCTACAGCTTCTGCTCAAGAGGTCTGTGACTGTCCCCTTCTCACAGCCAGTGCCCTATTTGAACCCTCTACATCCTTCTCTCTGGAGAGCTGATTGTATTAATAATTGCTCTAGTAATGGTCATTACTCCAAACTCATCTCTACAGTTAATATTTCACTATGCCACTATTAAATTACCTTCTCTTTTCTGAAAAACTTTAACTAGCTCTTATTATCCACAGAATAAATCTCCAAGACCCTTTGTCTAGACTTCTGAGTCCCCAGTAGTTTAGCTGCAGCCTTCCTCCTCCTATCCTCAGCTTTTTTACACAGCCTCTCTACAGAATATATGTGCCATATTTTTTTATAGTTCCCACACTTCCTCACCTTGATCATAACGTTCCATTCCTAGAATGCTCAGTACTGCTCGTCAAAATCTGACTCATTCTACAAATGATCACCTCCTAAGTGAGGCTCTTCTAAATTGTTTTCCCTCCCAACTCCTCCAAGTCAGATTTAACTATTGTTTCTATGCTCAGTAGCTCTTTTGCATTCCAGCCGGAGTTTCTTCCTACTTTGGATATAACCAGTTGTTTGCACGCCTCTTTCAGACACTAGATATATTGTAGGCTCTTACTAATTTGGGATCCCCTAACAGCAGCAAGCATGGTACTTGTTTGTAGTAGGTATAAATATTTCGCATAATTGAACTAAGCTATTGGTACACAAGATTATGTTTTCCAGTGTGGAGCAACAAAAGTTTGTCACCCACTGTCGAAATTGTGTTTATAGATGAAAGGGCCTTAGAGATCATCTAATCATTCTATTAAAAGATAAGGTATATCAAGGCTGAGAAAAGTTAAGGTCTATAACTACTTCATGGCCAAGCCAATTCTAAAATTTGGTTTTCTGACTACCAGACTGGTACTTTTTTCTAATGTATTATTTCGTATAGAAACAGAGTCATGAAAGTGAATTAAAAAGTACACTGTAAGTAGTATTACTTCCTGCACATTTTCATAGGTAGTTTTATGTGGGCTCCAAGTCATAATCCTCTGATATTAAAATAATTTTATAGCACAACCATGTTTGGGGGAACAGAGTGAATGCGTCTCCCTTCTCTCTCCTCCTTCCTTTGTTTTTATATTCACTCTTTTGTCATTCAACAAATATTTATTGAACATTTGTTGCATACCTGTGTTATGGCAAGCATTTGAAATAAAGAGGTGAATAGATGAGACCAAGTTCCTGCCCTTATGGTATTTTTAACAAGGAGAAAATTGTAAGTAATCTGTCAACAAACATCTGTTATTTTTGGGTCATTAGCTTATTATTTCATAAAGTCTCGCTCTGTCACCCAGGCTGGAGTACAGTGGCATGATCATAACTCACTGCAGCCTTGAATTCCTGGGCGCAAGCAATCCTCCTGTCTCAGCCTCCTGAGTAGCTGGGACTATAGGTGCGCACCACCATGCCCAGCCAATTTTTAAATTTTTTTGTTGAAGTGAAGTCTCACAGTGTTGACCAGGCTGGTCTCTTTAACTCCTGGTCTCAAGCAGTCCTCCTGCCTCATCCTCCCAAAGTACTGAGCAGCAGCGAGCCACCTCGCCAAGCCTATAGTAAATTACTCAGTGATTATATAAACATTTATAATTGTTACTCTTTCCGAACTTACGTGCCAGTGAAAATGAATTCTAGAGATATGTGTCTTAAAGGAAATGCCAGTGAGCTTCTAGAGGTCACGTCGGGAAAGTGGCAGAAGTCATTTAAGTATCTGAATTTAGAATTAGTAATAAATATTTATTAAGCACATCCTATGTCACAAGGACCTAACAGAATAATTTAGCTTGGGTATTTAGTAAACATCAACTTAAAAATTTTTTCAGTTAACAGTTTAATCTGTAAACTTTTTTACATCTACTCTATACCAAATATCGCTCTAGGTACTGGTAACGTAGAAATATGCAAGACTTAGTCCTTATTCTCAAGGATACACCAGTCTAACAAGGGAAAGTAGCAAGTAAACAAGTAAAGTGATGATAATGATAACAGTTAATGCTGACACAGTGCTTGCTATGTTCCAAGCATTTTTCCAGGGGCTATTTAACCCTCCAAACAACTTTGTGAGGTGGGTGTTATAATTATTCTCGTTTTATAGATGAAGAAATGGAAGCATAGAGAAGTTTAGTGACTTAACACAGGTCACCCAGCTAGTCATAAGTGAATTTTGTTTATTGCTTTTTTGTTGTTTTTTGAGATAGGGTCTTAGGCTGGAGTGCCATGGCACAATCATGGCTCACTGCAGCCTTGACCTCCTGGGCTCAAGTGATCCTCCCACTTTGGCCTCCCAATTAGCTTGGACCGCAGGTGTGTGCCACCATGCCTGGCGAGTTTGTTTATTTTTTGTAGAGATGGGGTCTCCCGGTGTTGCCCAGGCTGGGCTCACACTCCTGGGCTCAAGTGATCCTCTTGCCTCAGCCTCCCAAAGTGCTGGGATTACAGGAGTGAAGCACTGCACCTGGCTTGAATTGTTAATAGAATGATGTGCATGGTGATATGGAAGCAGAATTGGAGAGCTCTTAATTCAGTGTGGGAGATTGAAAAGAAGTATTCCAGGTCGGGCGCGGTGGCTCATGCCTGTAATCCCAGCACTTTGGGATGCCGAGGCGGGCGGATCATGAGGTCAAGAGATCGAGACCACCCTGGCCAACGTGGTGATACTAAAAATACAAAATACAAAAACAGCTGGGCGGGGTGGTGCACGCCTGTAGTCGCAGCTACTCGGGAGGCTGAGGCAGGAAAATCGCTTGAACCTGGGAGGTAGAGGTTGCAGTGAGCGCCAAGATTGCGCCACTGCACTCCAGGCTGGTGACGGAGCGAGACTTTGTCTAAAAAATAATAATAATGATAATAAACATTTAAAAAGTGTTAAGAAAAAAAGTATTCCAGAAGGGTGGCACTTGAACTGGTAAATAAAAAGATGAGGTAATCATTATGGTTTTCTGGAGTAGCCAAAAGTTTATGTCTAAGATGGTTTTACATGATTTGTTTCAAATAATGTATTCCTTATGAAAATAAAACTCATTGATTCTGATTTGTATAGATGGTAGGGTGTGTATACTTTCTGTGGGGGAATAAATGTAATTTTTTGGCCCACTGACTTAAAAGATAATTTGAATTAGAATTTGCTTATTTTATTTTTCTTTCAGTTGATAATACTTTAGCACAAAGGGTCTGATGTAGCTTTAAAATGATTTGGTTTAGATAAGCCCGTCATAGATGCCAGCAGGCTGCTTATAGACTGTTTTGCGTTTGTTGGTGCCACTCATTGGAGAAAACCATGTGCGGTATTCCCTAGTTAATCCCCTCAGCATGGCATAGTCCAACAGTTTTAAGTGACCAGATGTTCACCTTGTATCTCGCAGTTGTGATTATTTCTTCCTATTTGTGTGATTTACAGGATTAAAGACAACAACTCCAGGACCAAGCCTTTCACAAGGCTTGTCAGTTGATGAAAAACTAATGCCAAGCGCCCCAGTGAACACTACAACATGCGTAGCTGACACGGAATCAGAGCAAGCAGATACATGGTAAAGCTTCTTTGTCACCAAACTATTGTTATTATTCTATCAATAAATTAATAGTGTATTCAGGAAGTAATACCTTTATCAGGTTGTCTCTTGAGAGAGAAACCATGGGAGAGTGGGATCCCTGGGAAAATGGTATCTTAGGACAAGGGTCAGCAGGTTTTCTGTAAAGGAGCGGCGAGTAGTTATTTTCAGTTTTGAGGACTGTTGGTCTCTGTCCCAGCTCCTCAACTCTGCCATTGTAGCATGAAAGTGGCCATAGATGATATGTAGTCTTTGTCAAGAGACAATATGTAATCTCTTAAAGACAAGGATACTTTCCAAGAAATGCTTCCTTACACAATTTCGGCATTGTGTGAACATTGAACAGTGTGTTGACATAAACCTACGTGGTATAGAGTACTATATGCTAGGCTATATAGTATAGATAGCCCAGGGGTTCTTAGTCTCTCAGCCACAGTATCAGTCCATGACCTGTTAAGAACCAGGCCACACAGCAGTAGGTGATCAGCAGGCAAGCTAGCAAAACTTCATCTTTATTTACAGCTGCTCGCCATTGCTCGCATTACTGCCTGAGCTCCACCTCCTGTCAGATCAGCAGCAGCATTAGATTCTCATCGGAGCGCAAACCCTATTGTGAGCTGTGCACGTGAGGGATCTAGGTTCTTATGATAATCTAATGCCTGATGATCTGTCACTGTCTCCCATCACCTTCAGATGGGACTGTCTAGTTGCAGGAAAACGAGCTTAAGGCTCTCACTGATTCTACATTATGGTGAGTTGTATAATTATTTCATTATATATTACAATATAATAGTAATAGAAATAAAGTGCACAATAAATATGCTTGAATTATCCCGAAACTGTTTCCCCCCTCTCCCCACACCGGCAAACCTGCAACCTCACCAGGAATCTGGTCCTGCTGCCAAAAAGGATGGGAACTGCTGGTATAGCCTATTTCTCCTAGGCTACACATGTATATGGCATGTTACTATATTGATACTGTAGGCAATTGTAACACAATGGGAAGTATTTGTGTATTTAAACATAGAAAAGGTACAGAAAAAATATTGTATAAAAGACAGAAAATGGTATACCTGTGTAAGAAGACACCATGAATGGAGCTTGTGGGACTAGAAGCTGTTCTGGGTAAGTCAGTGAGTGACTGGTAAGTGAATGTGAAGGCCTAGGACATTACTGTACATGATCGTTGCCTTATTAGCACTACATTTAGACTACACTAAATTTATATACAAAAAAATCTTTCTTCAATAATAAATTAACCTTAGCTTACTATAACTTGTACTCTGTAAACTTTAATAATACTTAGCTTAAAACACTTAAAATATTGTATAGCTGTGCAAAAATATTTTCTTCATATTATTCATTAAGCTTTTCTGTTTTCAAATTTTTATATTTTATTTTACTTTTTAAACTTTTTTGTTAAAAACAAAGACATAAACATACGTGTTAGCTTAGGCCTGCACGGGGTTAGGATCATCACAATCACTGTCTTCCACCCCCACATCCTGTCCCACTGGAAGGTCTTCAGGGACACTAACACACATGGAGCTGTCATCTCCTATGATAACAGTGTCTTCTGGAATCCCTCCTGAAGGGACTGCCTGAGACCGTTTTAAAGTTTTTTATATATGTGTATATATATAAGAAGGAGTGCATTCTAACGATAAAAAGTATAATATAGTAAATACATTAACCGGTAACATAGTCATTTGTTATCATTATCAAGTATTATGTATTGTACCTAATTGTATGTGCTACTGTGCTATACTTTTATATGATTGGCAACATGGGTTGGTTTACACCAACATCGCCGTAGACACTTAATGGGTTGCAGTGTGCTGTCAGTAGGTGATAGCCATTTTTCAGCTTCTTTATAATCTTATGGGACCGGCATCATATGTTGCAGTCCATTGTTGATAGAAATATCATTATATGCTGTTGGTGACTGTAATTGGAAGTTTTGTGTTCTAATAATTGTGTTTATAAAAATAAGTGGCAGACCAGATTTGGCCTACAGGCTGTAGCTTGGCAACTCCTGTCTTGGGATAGTTTTTTTATTCCTTGCAAATGTACATGGATGACTGGAAAGAGTTGTTCAACTTATTTGTAACTGGTGAGATAAGTTTGAAATACATGTATTTGTATTGTATGATGTTGCCTATATTTGAATATCACTTGTAATTTTGAAGATACTTTATATGTGTCTACCTAGCTATTTAAATAGTTAACAGTTGTCCATAAAGATAGTTTTTCTGTGGTTCTTTATCTGAAGAGGGGTTTTATTTTGTTTTTTTGAATGGAAGGGGTTAGCGCTTTTATATTATTTGTTATTTTCTATTTATAACAGTATTTTTTTATTTTAAATATTACATAATGAAGTGTTCATATTAAGATACTTAAGATATCACTATATTAAACCATACTTATTTTAATTTTTGCTACACTCATATTGAGGCCAGATTTAACTTTTTCAAGAGAAATTGTTAAGGTTTTGGAAGTTGCTTGAATGACAGCCTGACCTTTTATTTTTTTTCTGTAAAGTAAGAATAGCAATGACAGTGTCTAATTTAACCATACTTTGTAAAAGTAAAAAGTATGTAAAAGTATACTCTGTGCATGTGTGTTTAAAATATTTTTCTGGTAATCTAGAGTTCTGTTCTATTCTAGAGCCTGCCATCTGACTGAAATATAATCATATCAGTTCATTTACAGTGACCTGAATATCTTATATGTGACTTTATTCTGATTTTCCATTTTTAATAAAAAAGTACTATAATATAATAATAAATAATAATGAAAGTACCATAATAATAGTGATTTTATGTGGGAATAATTAAAAATTTTTAAACAAAACAGAAATTGCCTAGGATTATAACCTAGTTTAACTTACAGTAGGCTATCCTAAGTTGGTATTCTTTGTGTGTTTGTCAGTCATCTATAGTAGAGCAACAATATGTACTCTAGCGGGTGAAGAAGAGTAAGGTATCATCCTTTGCTTAGGTAATAAAGGAGTTGTTTTCTTGGGATGGTAAAATATATTCAGTATATTTTTGTCTAAAAATTATCTTTTCAAATTATATTACATTAGAACTATTTAACGATCTTTGTTTCTGTATTAAAGTTGCTGTCAACTTGATTGTTTACCTTGCATTCATTTCTTTTTCTACAGGGATTTGAGTGAAAGGCCGAAAGAAATCAAAGTCTCCAAAACGGAACAAAAAATCAGAATGCTTTCACAAGACGCACCCACTATAAAGGAGTCCTGCAAAACAAGCTCCAATAATAGTAGTATGGTATCAAATACTTTAGCTAAGATGAGAATCCCAAACTATCAGCTTTCACCAACTAAATTGCCAAGTATAAATAAAAGTAAAGATAGGGCTTCTCAGCAGCAGCAGACCAACTCCATCAGAAACTACTTTCTGCCGTCTACCAAAAAAAGGTCTGTTTTTGATAACTTCTCTCATGTCTCTGAAAAAAAATATGAAAGTTTTTTTATCCTGTTGTAGAATGGTATTGTCTTTAGTCTGTTCTGATTAAGTATGCTTCTCCTGCTGCGGCTTTTTGACCCCTTTCCCTCTCAGAAATGTCCCTGATCTCCTTCGCTAGAGCCACTAGACAGCTTCTCCTTTATCTCCTTCTATACATGTACTTATGTGTTGTTTTACTTGCCGCAATTCTCTTCAATAAGAACTAAGCTCCCATCTCAGTTCTAAAATCACATTTCTGCTGGTTTTCCTTGAGAACCGCTCTCACTCCCTCTAATACCATATTCCATCAATTATTTTCTCAATTTCCATATTTTGAATATATTGATCATCCTAGATTTTTTTCTTCTGTTTTCAAAAGTTCAATCTCACCTTTATTTTTGAAAACCTTCTCTTGACCTGATTTCTTCCTCTAGCTACTACTGCCTTTTGTCTTGTACCATCCCTGTTAAGCTTCTCAGAAAAGATGATGTTATTTCTCCCATTTCTGTATGAACTTTGGAGGACTTCTTTTCTTCCCCCTACTGCTCTTTATACTCTACCTTCAGGTTTTGAGACTTTATTACTGACAATCACCATATTTGGCCCTAACTTTTCCTTTAAGCTTTACTTCTTCTCTAAGGAGTTTCATGCTGTTTCCCCAGTAATAGACCTAAAAACTTTTTCTGTCCTCTCACCCAATGTGATTTCTTTTTTTTTAGTAAAATAGCTTACATTGTTACAATTTTTGACTCTTTGTCCTCTGGCTCCTGAAATCAGTGTTTTTGATTGTTATTTTCAGTGTCTATCAATCCCTCCATTTCCATCTATTGCCAGGCTCAAATTCTGACCACCTAAATTATTACAAAAACCTCTTGATCGGTTGGTTTGTCTATAGTACCTTGGCATTAAATTAGTGTTAATAGAACATTGGGTTGACTATTCTAGTTCAACATGAATCCAATAAACTCCTGGAGAACAGAGTCCCAGGTCTTTGTGTCCTCTATGGGCTTAGTGCAGTTTGTATAAAGTGTTTGGTATTTATTGAATGAATGATACAGTATTGTGTAGGAAACTTTTAGTGATATATTCACATAGCATTTGCAGTATACAGTCAGTACCGTATTGTAGATTTAGTCACTCTGACTTACTATCTTAAATCCATCTCTCATTAACCTGTCAGGTTATATTCCCAGAGTAATTTTCCCTGCCCACAACCTCACTACATTATAAAGTAAGCTGCTGTCTCCTGGCAGCATGTTCTTTGTATTTTTATATTTTTCTGCCTTTTCCTGTAATTTATCAACTAATGCAACTTAAGCAGAGAAGATAGCGATCACCATACTGCTTTAGCCACAGGGTCCATCAGTTCTATCAAAACAGCAGAAATAGGAGTTCTGCACTGTTTTCAAAGGTCTATTTGTTGATTTCCAGTAATAGTGTTAATTAATAAAATCAAGAGTACATTGTGAACTAAATGAAGGGAGTGATGAATTTTGCCAAACTAAAAGATTACTTAGCTGTGTTCATTTTCTTGTTTTGTTTTCTTCTTTTTTTTTTTAAATCTAAGGGAAAGGGATGAAGAAAATCAAGAAATGTCTTCATGTAAATCAGCAAGAATAGAAATGTCTTGTTCTGTTTTAGAACAAACACAACCTGCTACACCCTCATTATGGAAAAATAAGGAGCAGCGTCTATCTCAGAATGAGCCTGTGGACACAAACTCCGACGATAACTTATTTACAGATACAGATTTAAAATCCAGTGTGAAAAATTCTGCCAGTAAATCTCATGCTTCAGAAAAGCTAAGGTCAAATAAAAAAAGAGAAATGGATGATGTGGCCATAGAAGAGGAAGTATTGGAACAGTTATTCAAGGACACAAAACCAGATTTAGAAACTGGTGTGAAAGTTCAAAAACAAGAGGAAGATGTCAATATTAGAAAAAGGCCAAGGATGGATATAGAAACAAATGAGACTTTCAGTGATGAAGCAGTACCAGAAAGTAACAAAATATCTGTAAGTAACATTTTAAATGAGAGGTATAGTACATAAAAACTTAGAATGTTAACAGGTACTTTTCGATTTTGTATTGACAGTATGAGCATCCATTAATGTTTTTAACACTCAGTACTATAGGAATTTGTAGGTTGATAAGGTGAATGGTAAATGTTAAAAGCACAGTGATTCTTCAGTAGTGTAAAATAAATGACCACAGATTAAACTTTTATATAAGATTGTTTTAATAGATTTCCAAATTAGGCTATACTATATAAAAAAGACATTTGGCTGTGATGATAAGTGTAGGAGATACTTCAGTATAAGAAACAGGCACAGAAAGATGAAGTTAGTAAAACTAAGTATCTACTCAATAAATTTTTAGGATATAACATCACTAGGAATTTGCATTTTCATTTAGGTTTTTTAATGTCCTTGTCTATTTTCATGAATGTTGATAATTTGTCTTACCTATTTTGACCTATGAAAACACCTCAGATTATTTTCTTGTTTATATACATCAGTAAGTTGATCTGGCTCTAGATTTGTTAGCTCTTTAGATGAGAGCACAGACCTGATGAAGTAAAACTTTAATATTCTGATCTCCAACATGGTTTCATTAGCTCCACTCATTCGTGGCTGTGGTAATCCTCTCCTATAACACCTGCACAGTAAGGACAGGAATAGGCGAAAGGATAGGATTAAATGAATGGCAGTTATAGTTTATTAGCTAAGCAGTTGAGAACCTAGAGTTTATCAAGGACCTTATAAATCTGTAACTACTCCTCAAAAAACAGAACGTTATGTCCTATTTGGCCTGCATATTGTTATCTTCGTATAGGCAAGGGTATCCCCATTATTTGTTAGTTCTTCTAAGTGATCCCGAATGCCCTTCTGTGGACCAGCTGCGCTGAAGTCAGGTGGTAAGCTGTTTGAAAATACAGATTCCCAGACCAGAGCCCCCGAGATTTTCATTCAGTATATCTGATTTTCCTTCCCAGGATAAGTTCCCTCATTGTGTTAGCTAAGAATTCCTTTGCTATTTTTAAAAATTCTAAAATCAGTGGCTTCCATAAGATAGAATCTTTTTTCCTCTATAAAAGTAGCCTGGAAGTAGATAATCAGAGCTGCTTTCCATGGTATTAATTTACTAGGTGTCTGTCTTTCTGCTCTTTGAGAGGATGCCTCCAACCATCAAGTCTACTTTCCAGGGAGGAAGAATGTGATGATGAGGAGACAGGGTAAAGGCCCTTCCAGGTGAATTCCTGCCTGTTTTCTAAGGAGCTTTCTCAGAAACCCAACTTAATAACTTTTGTTATTGGCCAGAATTGGATATAATTTAGCCACTTTCTATCCTCAATCTAGAAGAGTCTGGAAATGTTTTAAACTTGGCACATTGCTGTCCTTGATAAAGAGTTATATTTAAGGAAGAAAGAGAGAATGAATGTTGAATTACCCGATTCCATTTTGCAGCTCGAGTGAGAACTTCAGAGACAGAGGTTTTTTTTTTTTTTTATTGTGAAGGATTTAAGACTGCTTTCATTTCACAGAAGCACTAAGTGAAACGAGATTTATATGTTCTATAAGTCACTTCTGTATCAATTTCTACTATGGTGGAGAGCTAGGTAAATTAGTTTAATGTGACATTTGTTGAAATCCAAGACATCATTTGCTAAGTTTAATCCATTTACATATGTTTGTAAAGCTATCTTTATTCTGTTGCATTATGGATTTACATTATTACTTTAGTTCCAGACTGTTTCAGAATCTGTATTCAGTTACTTAATATTACAGAACTGTCATTTCTCTGTTTTTGGATCTAAATTTAGATTATAGCATGTCTGTAAGATTTCCTGTCAGCTGAAATGGAAAACTATTAGCTTAATATTCCTGCTAGGACTTTATCCTTATATGAATGATAGCTATGCATAGATAGCTGTGTCTTGGCCTTACTTTCAGTTTCACAGTCTCCATAAAATGCAAAACTGACTCAAGATCCTTAACATTCTTCTCCTTAACAGCATCCCCTATATCTATAGTGTATTTCCTCTTCACTTCATTCCACCCTCCTATCTCAAGTTAAGCATTTTTATATAGCGTTTTTTCAATACTCATTAGTAAATTCTTAAAACTATAGCATTTTCCAGTATCCTGTAGTAATAGCTACCACTTACTGGATACCTTTATTATATTTACAGCAACCCTACAATGCAGTAGTTAAATACACCTATTGAACACATGTGGAAACTGACAGTGGGAGTTATTAAGTAACTTGCCAAGGTCACATAGCTAGGTTTGACAACTAGGACTTAAACACAGGTCTGCCATGCGCTTTTGACTGTTCCTTTTGTCAGCTTTCACTGTGTAATTCACTCAGTTATTCCATTACTGTAGGCATTAGGCATCTACTGTGAAAGACAGTTTGAGAAGAGAAGTTTGATAGGCATTGAGGTAGAATCGCCAAGACTTGGTGATTTGCTTATATGGGAAATAAATAGATAGGAAAGGATAAAAGATAATTTCCAAGCTTATAGTCTGAGTATCTAGGTAGGTTTTATGATTCTTTGAGTTGGAAAATCAAAACTTCTTCAGGAGGAAGAGCAACTTTGAGAGAGTAGGGCAGGATGGGGAGAAGGTGCATAAAGGGAGTTTGTATTCATGTATAAAGGGAGTAAAATGTCCTGATTGTGTTAACAACTTTCTGTAAATGTTACGTGAAAGTACTCAGCCTAAGTAAAATGGCACATGATAGGCCTGAAACATACATTTAATCCTATTGATTACAGTATCCTCTTTACTCTGTAGGCAAGCACAAAGTACCTGTGTTTTTCTGCCCTTTCCAACTTCCTTTTTAAAACTTTCATGACTTACTGCTGTATTACTGAAAATGTGATGTAAAATGTTATGTCCCCCACTTTGCATCCAAGAGAATTGTATCTCAAGTTAAGTGTTTTTCATTACCCATTTATGTAATACTGTTTCGTCCAGAACATGATCTGGACATGTTAATGTGAAAGGTACTGTGACTATATACAAGGCAGTTTTCACTTTTATTCCAAATATCTTAAACAGTTGAAGTACCTGTTTCCTCTTTAAGTGTGATTTAAGATACTATTGTAAACTTGAATTCTTTTAAAATGTTTCTTTTCTGATTATAAAAGTAATACACGATCATACAGACATGTATAAAATAAAACAAACTGACAGTTTGTTGATAATCCTACCATCTACAGACAACCATGGTTAATATTTTAGTATTTTCTCTTTACATTTTATTTTGCAAACTGTTAGTGCAATTTTGTAGTCATTTTTAATTTACTTTAATCATTTTCCCATACTGTTAAATATTCTCTAAGCGTGTGATTTATATGGATTTAGATTGCTTCCAATTCTTTGCCCTGATACTACAGTATCTCTTTCAACATATATTTTCATCTCATAATTTCTTTTGGAAAGCAGTTGAAAGCCAAATGCCTGGTTATACATAACATGAATATCTCTTAAGTTTTTAGAAAGGAACCATTTAACACTTCATTTTATTCAAAAGGTCAAGAAGTGATAGAAAGGTACCATTTTGGCTGGGCGTGGTGGCTCACGCCTGTAATCCCAGCACTTTGGGAGGCCGAGACGGGTGGATCACGAGGTCAGGAGATCGAGACCATCCTGGCTAACACGGTGAAACTCCGTCTCTACTAAAAATACAAAAAATTAGCTGGGCGTGGTGGCGGGCGCCTGTAGTCCCAGCTACTCGGGAGGCTGAGGCAGGAGAATGGTGTGAACCTGGGAGGTGGAGCTTGCAGTGAGCCGAGATCGTGCCACTGCACTCCAGTCTGGGAGACACAGCGAGACTCCATCTCAAAAAAAAAAAAAAAAGAAAGGTACCATTTTATAACTCTTATGAACAGTATTTTTTATTTTATTTCTTTAGCAAGAAAATGAAATTGGGAAGAAACGTGAACTCAAGGAAGGATCACTATGGTCAACTAAAGAAGAAATATCTGTGAGAAACGTTTTATTAATTTTTTACAGATTTGGCTTACAGAGACTGTCATCTGATCAATTTTTGTCATTTTACATTCTTTGGATTATTTCTCTTTCTTAATTTTGGCTTACTTCATGATTGTGCCTGGAAATGGATCGATCATATTATTATTACTATTTCTTTCATTTATTTATTTATTTGTTTATTTATTTTGAGACGGAATTTTGCTCTTGTTGCCCAGACTAGAGTGCAAAAGTGTGATCTCGGCTCACTGCAACCTCTACCTCCCGGGTTCAAGCTATTCTGCTTCAGCCTCCCAAGTAGCTAGGACTACAGGCATGTGTTAGCATGCCCAGCTTATTTTGTACTTTTAGTAGAAATGGGGTTTCTCCATGTTGGTCAGGCTAGTCTCGAACTCCTGACCTCAGGTAATCCACCTGCCTTGGCCTCTCAAAGTGCTGAGATTACAGGCGTGAACCACCATGCCCGGTCTGGATCAATCATATTATAACCATGATGCAGTGAAGAGTATAGAGAGAAGCCAGGGTATAATTCCCTGCCTTCTACTCCTTAGATATGTGGCCTTGAACAAGTCATTTTCACATTTAAGAACCTCAAATACTCTATAAAATGAGGTTGATGCTTTTCTAGCGGAATTTATATCAGATAGAGTAATGGGTGGGAAATATTTGTAAACTCTAAAAGTTTAGGCTGTTCTTAATAATGTGCTGTTTACATTCTGTCACTATCAGATGAACCTTCTTACTTTCCCCATTTTTTTTCCTTTTTGACTGCCTGCTTTTATCTTAGACCTGTTAGCAACTTGCATATTAATTACATAGTTACAGCAGTTAAAAGAACTAAGTAAGCAGCTGTAACAATGTTGATGTGTAACTGACTAGTTAATAGTAAATGACATGAAGCCAAGAATCTCATTCAGCAATTGAAAGATATAACAGGAAAGACTCTTCAGGCGAATTTAACAGCCATTAATCTTGAATTAAAAATGGCTTGTCAGTTAATGAGATAGTATGTCCAGAATTAATGATTGACTTTTTTGAGATGTTAAGAGTAATAAAAAATACAAACTATTGATAATCCCAGAAGTTTAAGAAAAGTAGATGAGGACCTGTAGAACAGGATGTATTATAATCTCTGTACAATTTTAATGAAAAGCAGATAATGCTGAGATTTTATGTCAATAAAATATATATCTGGAGGTAAATTATTTACTGAGATGATATTTATTAGAACTAACTACTAGGTCAAAAATACTTCACAGTTTTTAGCCTTCTATCACAGATGAGTATAAATATTTCCAGTTATAGAGCATTTGAGTAAGTAATTTTCTGATTTTGAATTAAATATGATTTGATTCCAAATACAAAGTTCAGGTATGAGAAATAAAACATTTTTACTATTTTTTCAGGTATTTGAACTTTTTTCTATAGATTCCCAAATGACTAGTGACTTTTCTTTGTTATTTCTTCTCTTTCTTACCTATCCATCTTAACCCCATTTAAGAACAATGACAAACTTCAGGGTGATAGTGAGATACTTCCAAGAAAGCTGTTATTGACTGAATTTAGATCACTGGTGATTGAAAACTCTACTTCCAGAAATCTGTCTGGCATAAATGATGATTATGGTCAACTTAACAACTTCAAGAAATTCAAAAAGGTAAGTATTTCAACTGTATCACAAAAGATCAGTGTTTGAAATGTTTTTAGAGACACCAATGATGCTAAACGAAAATAAAAGCAGTTTATGTTGATAACTGATATTATTTCTTCTGCTTAAAAATATTCTTCTAGGAAGGTCATGAACTTGCAGTTAATGAATATATTGAACACCTAGAATGAAACAGATTTCATGAAGATTGAATTCTTTACAGGTTGCTGTTTACCTAGTTTTCTCTCCTTATTAGCAGAAAGTTTTTGTTGATAATCACAGGATCTTCTCTGTTAGTCTAATATTGGCCTACAGCTACCCGAAGAGGATCTTTAGCTCAGGACTTTATGAAGATTAAAATGTATTTAAAATAACTGAGCATATTTAATAATTCAAACTGTAGCCTATATTTACATATAAAACACAATGTAAATATGTATGCTGAGTACCATCATCAGACCTGAGTTTCTGCTCATTAAGGAACTGATACTTATTTTTTCGGTAATGGTTAAAAAAAGACTTCTATCCAGTAGGTATTCTTTTGTTGTCTTACATTTGCTTCTTGCTCCAGACCTACTTCTGACTGCTAGTCTTTACTTACCCATTTGATCAGAGTACAGTAATTACTCAAAAGTAATTTTTGTGGAAAACTGCTTTCCTCTATAACATGATCTTGTCATGACTGTGAAGTGGTAGAGGTTTTTCTGTCTACTGTGAGCATTTACTATTAACATTTCACAGTTAAATTAGTTTTCTACCTACTATAATAGTATCTAAAGGATTCTGAACTCCATTTGACGGGAAGAATCTCTTCTACTTAGAGCTGAAGATGGAAATATCTTCCACTTAAATGGCACCACGATACCTTTTTGTTTAACACCCACTTTTTCTCACCCTGTATCTGAGGCTCATGAATAGCACAAAGGCATTCTTACTACATGGTTACTTCATGTTTAATATTGTGTTATAAGATCTCATAAAATTCAAAATACTTTTTTTATAGTTTTACAAAGAAACAGCAGTAATGTTTACTGTTGGCACAGAGTGGTGTATTAACAACTGAAGAAGTATGAAGTAATATAAATTTCTGGAAAGTGGTTTGGAAATACTTAAAATGCTTAAACTGCTATCCTTAACCAAGTAATCTGTTCTGAAACTATAGAAGAAATCCAATCCAAAATTTCTATAGGAAGATGTTTAACTGGACTGATATTAGTGCAGGAATTTGTCTGAGTTCTTTACATCTCTGAGTCATGCTAGGCTTGGTGGTTGACACCTGTAATGCCAGCACTTTGGGAGGCCAAGGCAGGTGGATGACTTGAGCCCCAGGAGTTCGAGACCAGCCTGGGCAATATGGTGAAACCCTATCTCTACAAAAAAATATAAAAATTAGCTAGGCATGGTGATGTGTGCCTGTAGTCCCAGGTACTCAGGAGGCTGAAGTCGGGGGATCGTTTGAGCTCAGGAGGTGGAGGTTGCAGTGAGCCAAGATTACACCACTGTGCTGGGCCAGGTATCAGAGCTCCAGCACCGGAAGTGGTCAACTCATGGGCTGCTAAAAAGAAGTTACCGACAACAGTATAGATTTGGAAAAGGAAAGTTTATTAGAAAGGAAGAATGCTGCAGAAAAATGCAGAGCGGTGCCTCAGCGAGAGGAGTGAGCACACTGTGGCAGATTGTCCTTAGGAGCATTTATGGACCTTAAGGTGGGAACTTGGGATTGTAAAATGAGTTTCAGCGTGGCATTCCAGAGATGTATAAAAATTTTAGTTACTTTTAAAAGTTGAAAGAGGCCTGGAATCAGAAGCCAACTTTAGATACTAGGGAAGTTTGATTACTTCTAAATTCCCCACGTAAGGAGTTTTGCCTCTGGTTAGCCTGTTTGATGGTCACCAGTTGGTCTTTGTTCCCTTCTAAATTGCTCAGAGAAGTTTTGTCTCTGGGGCCTTTTCAGTGGTCACCAGGTGATTTTCTGTCTCCTCACACTGCACTCTCCAGCCTAGGTGACAAAGTGAGACCCTGTCTCAAACAGCCCTCCCAATTAATGACATGGTGCTTTTTAAACTTTTAAAATACTGCTTAGGGGTGAACATAAATTTAAGATTGTCTTTTTACTTCATATATCGGAATTTTAAAAGCATGTTACAAATATTAAGGAACTGTTTCTATTAACAATGGTATTAACTAATAAGTATTAACAATGATCTTGATAGGCATTTTCACATGGAATTTGCTTTTCTTAAAGCACCTCTTTACTTGTAAACAGTGAAAATATCAATTGAAAGTGTAAATTGTTGGCATCCCCAACATCTCCTGCTAGGACTCAGTGAACTGGAAAGTTTTGAAAAAGATTTGAATTTTCATCAATATTAGAAAGAGCTTAAGCTTTGAAGTCATTAGAACAAAATATAGTAGTGCTGTAAATTGTAGTGTTTGTGTTCATCTGGAGTTGCGTTAATTGTTAAATGATAAGGTAAGGCCATTTTAAAATAAAAACTCCAAATTAAAAGTGTTAAATTATTTTTAATACATATATCCCATGACATGTCCAGATCTGTATATAGTAATAGCTATAAAAGATAAGGGCGAAAACAGATGGGTTTAGAACAGAGTTATTGCTCTCTAACTTTTATTTGTAGAATATAAACGTCTTTGGTACTTATGCATGATTTACCATCTTTGCTTTTTAATCTTTTTTAAAAATGGTCATTTTTGTTTGTTAATATGTTTTAATGTACTACTTTTATTATTCAATAGGTCACATATCCTGGAGCAGGAAAACTTCCACACATCATTGGAGGATCAGATCTAATACCTCATCATGCTCGAAAGAATACAGAACTAGAAGAGTGGCTAAGGCAGGAAATGGAGGTTAGTAGGAAGTGAGGCCCAGAAACTTGTTTAAATTGCACTTTGGTCCCTTATGGTGGCCTTCAAGCAATTTCTTCTTAAAACCAAATTAAAATAAGTGACATAAAGTCATTCATTCAGGAAAATTCCTGAGTTACACAACGTTAATCTATACCCTTCTGTAACACTTCTTTAAAGGAATACTAAATTTATTTTTGTTAAAAAAAAAAAAAAAAGCGAGACCTAAGAAATTCAGTTTACCTCCTAATGAGAAGGGGGAGATAAAAGCCATAAAAATTTAAGGAAAACTCAAAGAATGTGGAGGATATTACAGATATATCACTTAAATAGTATGTCAAGGGACTGGCCTTTTTAAATCTAGAGATTGTGTTTTAACAATTCTGAAAATTTCTTATTCATTTTCTTGAATATTAGTTACCTTTTTGCTGTTTTCCCCATTATCTCCTTCTGGAATTCCAGTTTAATGTAAGTTAAATTTTCTTTTCCATTTGCCTTTCCTGTGTATTTCATGCCTTTGTTTCTCTGGGTTATATTTTTGGCAACTGGTGCAGATCATCTTCCAATTTACTACTTCTGTCTTCAACTCTAGTTGGCATTGCATCCATTCATTTATTTTCTTATTACTGGAAGTCTGTTTTATTTCTTTCTAAATCTTCTTGTTCCTTGCTCTTTTTCAAACTTCCCCTTTTATATTCTTTGCCTAATGATACCATTACTAAAATGTTTGATCTGTTTTCTGCTCTTACAGTACCTTGTTTTCAAGTTTGTGCTTTGTGATTTTTGAATATGAACCGATTGTTTTCTTTGGAACTCAATCTGTGAGGTTTTCTTGAGTCTTAAGTTCAGATTTATTTCCCCTAGAAAAGGTATGTTTTTTATCTTCCAATCTTCTTCTACCAATATGAGACCACTTTAAATTAAAATATCTTCTTGTGATTCTTTGAATCACCCAGACAGTTAGTATGTATTAATATTTGGACCAGAAGCCTGAGTGAATGAAGGCCAGCTTGTCATTAGAAACTTCAAATGAGATTTTTCTTTCTTTCCTTCACTAAGTGCCAGGATGAAGATGGGCAAGGTTCTTTGCTAGCTCCTTCTGTGTGTAAGGTTTATTTCTCTTTCTTCCTTTAGTGCTGGGTCTTTTATTAAAGTCACCATCTTGGGTTTTCTTTCGTATCACTCATACCCCATGTAGACATTAAAGCAGAATTCAGGTTTTTCATGACTTGCAGATACTCACAAGGCAAGGCAAAAGCTGACTGTGGTCCTTGCTAATCTCTCAGGGTTCCTTGTTTTGCTTTATAGTTGGTATAGTGTAATTCGCTTTTTAAAATGCTTTTCTGTCAGTTATTTTAAAAAAGGGTTATTTAGGAAAGTCACCCATGAAGTAGAGTTGTTAAGGTCATTCAGGATGCTTATTTTTAAAAAATGAAAGAATGGAAATCACGTCCTTTCTCCTTTCCTTTTTTAAAGAATAAATTGGCTTTATTATTTTATAACGTGCGTTCCACAGCAGTACACAAAGAATGAAGATGTGAAAACCTAAAGCCCAGAAATTACCTGTTTAAACAATTAAGTGAACAATATTCCAGATATCTCTTCATTGAGGAATACTGAGAGGCAGGGACAGACTGGGAAGGAAGGGAGACATTGATAGGAAGAGGTTAAACTGAAGGCATTGCTGAATTTCTGTAAATGTTTCTTCCCTCCAAGAAATTTTGTGAGATCTGTCTAATATTAAGGAGGAAAACTATAAAAATCACTGTAAGTCAGATTTGGTAGTTGTTTTAAACTTCATATTTAACTTATATACAATTATTTGTTGGCTCCCTACAGCGAAAAGTGAGGACATTATTAGTACTTCCTCCCACCTAGCTTCCCTCACCTTATGCCAGTCCTGTTTGTCCCCATTTTAGGTGACTTGCATGACCACAGCCGTCTTTCTTAAACTTGAAAGCCAGTAACAGTCAGAATACATCTCAGTGTCGATCATTCTCCATTAGTTTTTCCTGACATATAGTATGCTGTTTTGATTTGAAGGTGAATTCTCTTTCCCAAGGAACTTTTTTTCTATTATATAGTTTAAAATATTTTATATTTGCTGGGCTCTCTACATTTAAGATGTAACTGTCGTTTTATTGAATTACCTTTGTCCTCCACATCTGTTTTTTCTGCATTCACTGTGGTTTTCTTAGGCTTTTTCACTGTATCAAAAATTTACATTTCAGATGTGTCTGTAATGTTTCTCACCAAGTATGTGACCTTACACAAATTACTTAATGTCTCTGTTTCCATCTGTGCAGAATGAGAATAATAATAGTACCTTTATTTCACAGACATACGAGGGAGGATTAAATCAGATACTACATATAAATCATTTATAACAGTGGAAAGTGTTAGAGTGTTAGCTATTTCTAATTTATTTAATTCTGAAAGGCTGTTATTATGGTTCTTTTACTTAGCATTTGTTCTTTTTTCATTTTATTGTTCTGTTAAAATCTAATTTTTTGTCATTATTTCATTGCTTTCATATTTCTATTTTGCTTTTTATTCATGGATTATTATTTCCTGCAGATTAGGTTCTTTATCTGTTTTCTGCATGTTCTGTTCCAGTATCCCTTTCCTGTTTTTGTCTTTACTTGGGTAAAGGGAAATGTCTTATCCAGATATTCTGTTTGCTACATAAAGGATCATATGCCATCTTATGCAGGGATTGCATTCAGAAGCCAGTTTGTGAGACAGAAGTTGAGTATAATCAAAATTACTTATAACATTCTTAGCTTGCCCATAAGAACAGAATTCAGCCAGGCACGATGGTGTGGCTCATGACTATAACCCCAGCACTTTGGGAGCAGGAGGATCACTTGAACCTGGGAGTTCAAGACTAGCCTGCACAACATCTTGAGACCCTGTCTCTACAAAAAAATTAATAAATGATAATTAAACAAAACACAACAAATTAACTGGGCATGGTAATACATGTGCCCATAGTCCCACCTACTCAGGAGGCTGAAGTGGGAAGATTGCTTGAGCCTAGAAGGTCAGTGTTGCAGTGATCCATGATTGGAGCCCCTGCACTTCAGCCTGGGTGACAGAGCAAGACCACATCTCAAAAATAATAATAATAAATAAAATAAAAATTAAAGAACAGAATTCCCTCATGCCTCACTGTCAGCATGGCATCATGCTGAAACAGTCAATGGCACATGGCATGTCCCATCTAGTTTCTGTTGTCTGAAGACATTGAATCTGGGAGAGGAAGGGCTCAGCTAGAGCTGTGTGCAGCTTGGGCTAGCTGTCTCCTGGGATTTTAATTAAATGTCCTGTACCAGGGAGTGTGCGTAGCTAAAAGAGAATAACCTAGCATTATTGGGTTGTTTACCTAATTTGTTAGGGATCCTTGGAGCCTATGTGTTCGGTCAGTGTCAGCCCCACTTCTTCACCTTCTATACCATTAGTCCCTTCCTAGCAGCCCACTAGCAATTGTTTTCCCTGTTGAGGCTACCTTTTCCCCAAATTTGGGGCATTAGTAAGAATCCTCAGGTTTGACCAGTTCTGTAGCACTTTTAATGGATTGGGACAGTATTAGGAATCAGCTGCATCAGAATCATTTGCTTCTTTGCACAGCTGCACTTTTTAAGTGTATGACATGGTTTAAACTCTTTTCCTTCATTAATTAACATGGTCAAGTTTTGTTTAATTAATTTTAGATGGGGAAGAAGTTGAGAGAATGATGATACATCATACATCTGACGTTTTTCTATTTTTTGCTTATTTCATTAGGAATTACATGGACTGTGTTCTAGGTGATTTCACCAAATCACTTCTCTTTTTGCTAGAATCATTTTAGATGCTATTGGTAGGACTTACTCTATAACAGACTTGACTTTCTTTTGCTGCGTGGCTACTGCTTATTTATGTAAATGTTCTGTACTGCCATCTCATTTCCCTGTTGGCTGCAGCTGTTCTTTTTCTATGTTCCCTTCCTATTTTTCTTTTTCATCCTTCTTTCTCTGCCTCTGCTACAGACCCACCAGTCTTAGTTTTCATAATCACTGTGTCAGTTCCTGAAGTTCCCTTGAATTTAAGATATTTTCATTGTGTATATCAAACATAAAAATTATTTGAACTGTATCCAACCTGATTTGAATTTGAAAGACTATGAGTAGTAGTTATCGCAGACCTCTGAAAAATGCCGGTAATATGAGGCATTTCTGTTTCTCAATGCTATTTTATATGTTTTTACTAAAATATATGAAATAAAACTGCTTTCTCCTCACTGTTTTTTCTTTACTATGCTACAACTTTAAAATTATTCCCCAGGAAACCTCTAAGAGTATTTAGAAAAATGATACCAGTAGTTATTTTGACAACTGTTTTATTAAAACTATGTCTTCCCATTTATGTTCTGCTATCCCTATTAGAAAATCTGAAAAGATAAGATGTAATTTTGTTTCACTATATGATAGAAAAATCAGTCTGTAAGATTGAATCCCTGCAAGTCACTCTTGTAGGCTTGCTGTAGAGATTCAGAAGCCCTGAGACAGCCTGGTTAAGAGCTGGTGCTCTTAATAAGGCAGACCTGGTCAAATCCCAGCTATTCCATCTGAGTTCCCTTATCTTCTGCAGGTTACTAAGTCTCTGTTACCTCATTGATTAAAATTGAGATAATAGTATAATAGTAGTAATGAAGTTACATGAAAATGAAGTGAGATTATATATATATTTATATATATAGAGAGAGAGTGTTTAAGATAGTATCTGGAAGCATTCAAATGTAAGTTAGTAACAGTAAAAATAAACACAGTAAGTCCTTAACATTGTCAGTAGGTTCTTGGAAGCTGCAACTTTTTTTTAATTTTTTAATTTTTTTTTATTATACTTTAAGTTCTAGGGTACATGTGCATAACGTGCAGGTTTGTTACATATGTATACTTGTGCCATATTGGTGTGCTGCACCCATCAACTCGTCAGCACCCATCAATTCATCATTTATATCAGGTATAACTCCCCAATGCAGACAGACTGGAAGCTGCAACTTTAAGCGAAATGACATAAACAGTATTATTTCTCATTAGTACAACAAAACAACATGATTCAAGGACCTGCTGTTTGTCATCTCACTTACAGTTGCAGTTTCCAAGAAACTATCGAAAACATTAAGTCAGGACTTACTCTATCTATAAGGAACTTCTGGTCTTTTAGAGAGGATAGGGTGCAAACATAAATAATTATAACAGAAGGTAGAAATTGATAAGCATCCTGGGAATTCCGTAGCTGAAGTTTTGGGAGAGTTCTTCATAGCAGGCATTGTTTTTGAAAGAAGGGGATTAGGAAGCCTTTGCTAAAGAGGCACTAAATAAGTATTGAATGAATGTACCTTTAAAGATGATTACATGTGGGAAGAGGGAAAAAAAGGAATTAACTTCCTTGGCAGAGGGAGAAACATGAACAAAAGCAGATAGAAGGTCACAGAATTAGGAGATGATTCTGGGGTTTCGTTTTGGTTTTGCTTTTTTCTTTTTTGTGTGATTCAGTTTTAACCGGCATACAGAGCCCACGAAGAGGAGGTTGAGAAGTGATTAGGAAAGTAAAATGGAACCAGGTTATGAAGAACCTTGCACATTTCAGTGGGTCAAATGCAAGGGTTTGTGTTTTCCTTGGTAGGTGGGAGAAGTCACTGAAGGGTTTCAAATGGCATAGAATAGGGACATAGCTGGACTTTATTTAGGAAGATGCACTCAGCACAGGGATTTTTTGATCTTGACTCTGTAAGGTGCTGTAGTAGTTTAGTGAGTTTGTATTTAAAAGGACTTTAGAGGAGAGGTAATTTAGCAGCAGCCTCTAAGCCCTGATTTGGGACCAGGAACACAGGAGCCCCTTTAACTGTGGAGCTGCTGTAGTTGAAGGTGGGGTAAATGTTGCCCTCTTAGTCTCATCAGTGGTCTGATCCCCAAGCACTGAAATCTCATTTAGTAAAAGGGTTTTGCTGGAAAGAGTGTTTAGAAACTCAGCAAGCTAGCAATATACATTGGTTGTCTTTGAGTGGAGATTGGTGGGAGAAAGCTGTTTAATTAGAGCTCTTTTGTAATAATATTAGCATGGAGTGAAAATATAGAAGATCCGTTAAATATTGTAGAGGCAAGAACTCATAGACTTGGTGACCTCTAGGATGTGGAAATCTCTATCTAAGATGACAGTGACCTATCACTATAGCAATTCATTAACTGTATATTCACCACTGAGCAAATGTTTGATATTATGTTAATTTTGACAGGTACAAAACCAACATGCAAAAGAAGAGTCTCTTGCTGATGATCTTTTTAGGTAAAGTTTGATTCAGCTTTTTCATGTACCTTTGAGAGATGTATATAAAATTTAGTTCTACTCATAGAAATTAAGAATTTGTTTCTTGTGTCCTCATAGACAACTAGTCCCTTCACCTAACGTAAGTGTTTATTTTTGTTACTTAAGCACCTCTCAATTGGGTTAATTGAATATAGCATTGAGGTTTGGGGTTAAGTTGTATTATAAGATACTTAAAATTTGTATGGGGTCATTCAGGCAAAAAGACGGTTCCTGAATTGTGTGAAACTGTTGTGTAGATTTGTGAGATTTTTCAGCTCTGAGTAGAATTATGATTGAGTTTGAATTAAGACAAGTAAAATGCCAGACTATTTGTTTAGTTTTAATTGGCACATGCATAAAAACAAAAGGCTGGATTAGAGTTTCAAAGCAGGTTTTTGTGGGAGGTTTTAGATTTGTACTATGTGATTATAATTTAATTCTGATTTAATACATTTTCAGCATTCCTGCAGACCTAACAAAGCTATTATAATAATTGCCTCTGAAATATTAATAAAATACTGTAGAGGTAGATATCAGCTAGGGGAGAGGAATATTTTCCCAATTTAAAGACAGAATGAAGAAATACTTTATTTTTGAGTCTATTTTGCAGCCAATTAGATTGATTCTCTAATTTCATACTTGAGAGTATAAATTACTGGTAAAAATGTTGACAGACATTCTCCCCAGTACTTTGGGAGGCTGAGGTGGGTGGATTACGAGGTCAGGAGGTCAAGACCAGCCTGGCCAACATGGAGAAACCCCGTCTCTACTAAAAATACAAAAATTAGCCAGGCGTGGTGGCATGCACCAGTAGTTTCAGCTACTCAGGAGGCTGAGGCAGCAGAATTGCCTGAACCCGGGAGGCAGAGGCTGCAGTAGGCTGAGATTACGCCACTGCACTCCAGAGCCAGACTCCGACTCAAAAAAAAAATGTTCACAAACAATACTGATTTGTCATTAGTCAAATGAGATGGGTTGTTCAGCCATATTTGTTTAACTGCTGTGGGAGAAAATGTTGTAAAGTGCTAATTACTTTTAAGGAGATTATGCTCTTTTATGCAGATGATATGCTTTTATTAAGTGGAGGAATGGGGATCTTTGAAGCCATAAAGAAGTGTAAACATACCTTCATTTTTAAACTGTTTTCATTATTTTAAAGCTTTACAGGATTTTTGTTATTGTTGATTTTTTTGTTTGGTTTTTACCATATTTTCATCAAAGCAACATCAAAGGGATAAATGAAAATAAAAATGTCTGTGCTTAATATCTGATCCTAAGGACAAAATTGTCATTCCTATCCTATTTGCCAAAGTGTGACTACAGTTTGAAAGTCCTTTACCTTTAAAAGAAATACTATCCCTTATCTAAATATCATCTAACCCAATTTCTTTGCAGATACAATCCTTATTTAAAAAGGAGAAGATAACTGAGGATTTTAAAAAGAAGCCATGGAAAAACTTCCTAGTAAGCATCTACTTCAGGCCAATAAGGTTATATTAATATATATAGTGTATAGAAGATATTTAAGTTACAGTATTTTATGGCCTAAATTTATTAAATAAAATGCACAAAACTTTGATCCTTTTGTGTGTAACAGTTGTTCTGTTTTCAGGCTTTGTCATTGCATCTTTTTTTTTTTTTTCATTTTTCAATGTGTTTTGTTTATTAAATAGTTATTTATTCACAGTTCAAAATTCTAAATGTATGTAAAGACTAAAGTCACCCTTCCACCATTGTCCTAGCTACTTGGTTCCCCTCAGAAAAAATTCATGATACTCATTTTTTATGAATCTTTCCAGGGATTTTTGAGTCCTATTCAAATTCCTATTTTTAAATAATTTCCTACACAAATGATAGCATAACATATACAGTGTTCTACACCTTGCTTTTTTACTTAGATTAAAAATTATAGGAATATCAATATATTTTTCTTTTAATACTATTTCTTTTCCATTATGCTGTAGTCTTACCTAAACTCTAGTGATCCAAACAGAATGGCTTCAGTGGTGCAGATGTCACCTACACGTTAGTCTAGTACTAGAAACAATACCATGTGGAGACTTCATCAAACATGGGTTTAGTTTTCACCAGAACGGAAAGACCTGTACCCCTTTTTGGTGGTCTTACTGAGCTGGGTGTGTGTCTGTTTTGAGCTTATTTAGAGTCCTAGTTTTCCTACTTACAAAGTAGAAATGGTGAGATTGTTTTCTTTTTCTACCTTAAAGGGAGATGGTAAGAAACAACGAATGTCTTTTTTCAAACTTTATTGACAAGTGATTTTCAACTCTGTGTTCGAGAATATATTCATGTCCAGCAAGAAGGAAGCTCCAATCAAGAATCACCACAACTGCTTAGTTGTCTGGAGAATGAGAAATGGAACAGTGAGGAATGGAGGCCATATTTCCATGACTTCCCTTGTAAACAGATGCAACAAAAGGGACAAGAGGTTGGCCTCTACATCACTCTCACTTTCCAAATCTTGTGGAAGTGCATCTACTTGCCAGAACCAAATTAAACTTACTTCCAAGTTCTGGCTACTTGCAGGTGGAACTCCAGCTGCAAGGGAGTTAGGGAAATGAAGGGTTTTTTTTTAAAGCTTCTCAGCCTTCCTAGGGAGCAGAAATTAGGTAAGTCAATCTGCAGTTTCTACTGTATGCATTGAGATCAGTTAGATTATTGAAATATTATAGAGAGTTATGAACACTTAAATTATGATAGTGGTATGACATTGGATAGAACATGGGATACCTTAGAAGCAGAATTGACAGGGCATATTAATTGATGAAATGGAGTCATTTGAGTCTGTTAATAGCCATGTATCATAATTACCGAGTGAAGCTGGTGGAACATACGGTCTCCATTTTACAGTTAAGGAATATAATGGACAGATTAATATTGGTCTCTGTCATGCCCACAATCCCTTTCTAAGGAAGACTGCCCTACCTATAGAAATTTTTATATTTGTCAATTTATGAATATAATGAATGAGAGTTCTAGTACCTCCTATCTTTACAAATATTGGTGTTGTCAGTATTTTTCCTTTTAACCATTCCAATGGGTGTGTAGTGATGTTTCATTTTGGTTTTAATTTGTATATCCCTGATAACTATAATTGGGTCATAGAAATTCTTCATACATTCTAGATGCAAGTCTCTTGTCAGATATATGTATTGAGAATATTATACCTAGTCTCTGGCTTGACTATTTTCTTGATGTCTTTTGATGAATAGAAGTTTTAAATTTTGACAAAGTCAAATTTATTTTTTTCTTTGATGTTTTATATTTTTTCTCTCCAATTTAACGCCAAGATTTCAGGTATTCTGCTTTATTATATAAACTTTATATTTTTATATTTGTGATCCATCTTGAATTGATATGTATGTTGTGAATTATGGATCAGGGTTCTTTTTTCCCCCATACAAGTATCCAGTCATTGTAACACAGTTTATTGAAAGAATTATCCCTTCCTCATTAAATTACCTTGCCATTTAGTAAAAAATCAGTTAACTATAATGGTGGATCTGTTTCTGGACTTTGTGTTCTGTTACATTGAAATGTTTGTCCATCCTTGCACTCATACCACACTGCCTTGAATTACGGTAGCTGCATAGATGCTCCTTAAGTTGGGATAAACACAACGTAAGTTGAAAATACTGTATTTTAAGTCAAAAGTGCATTTAATACACCTTAACCTACATCATAGCTTAACCTAGCCTACCTTAAATGTACTCATGACACATTAGCCTATAGTTGGGCAAAATCATCTAACACAAAGACTGTTTTATTGTAAAGTACTGAATAGCTCATCTAATTTATTGAATACTAAACTGAAAGCAAAAAACAGAATGATTATATAGCTACTCACTATTAACGTACACAGCTGAAAGCACACTGGGCCTGAAGAATGTTTGAAGCATTGCACTAAAATTGCGGCATGATGGGGAATACTACAGCAACAGGATTATCAATTTCCCTACTGATTAGGCTTGAGTAGAAGCATTGGTTGAAGGCACTAGGGGCACTGACACTGACGGTTTAGCAGGAGTAGTGTTATTCACAAAGAGCAAGAATCAGTTTTTACCCTCCTGATGCTGTGGCTGACTGGGAGCTGTGGCTTGCTGCTGCCGCCCAGCATTGCAAGATTAAGTATTGTATGGGCACATTACTAGCCAGGGAAAAGAAAAAAAATTCAAAGTAGGCTTTCTGTTGAATGTATATCACTCTTATACTACCATCTAGTCAAAAAATGGTAAGTCAGGACTATGTAGGAAGTCTAGAAGTCTGATACATCAGTCCTCTGAGCATGTCAATTTCTATCCCAACAATTGGCTAGAATTATTGTGCTGAATCTAAAAATCAATTTGTGAAGAACTGACATCTTAAAAATATTCAGTCTTCCATTCCATGCATGTAATATGTCTATTCATTTACTTCGATCGATCTACTCTTTCCATATTGTTTTGTAGTTTCACTGTAGAGGCTTGGACATCTGTTTTAAATCTGTCCCTAAGCATTTTTTTGGTACTGTGATACTTTCAAAAAGTTCATCTTGCAATGATTTATTTATTCTATATGAAAATACAATTACTTTTGGTGTATAGAATTTGGATCCTGTGAACTTGCTAAACTCACCTATTCTGGTATTTTTTTTTTCGCAGATTCCTTAGGATTTTAAGTACACAATCATGCCATTGATGAATACAGGCAGTTTTACTTCTTCCGATTGTTGTTGTCTTTTCTTTTTCTTACCTATTACAGTGGCTATCAATGTCTGTATTTTTTATCTCAAGGAGCTATAGATGTTCTGCCTCTAGTAGTTTCAGTAGTTTGTCTTTTAAGGACTTCATATTTTCCAGTAAGTTGTGAAATGTATTGGTATAAAAGTTTATAGTGTTCGTGTTAAAATGTCTATAATATGTCGTAGAGTCTCTTGTTATCTGAATCTTGTGTTCTTTAGTTCTTACCTAGCTAGAGCTTTATAAATTACATTAAATTTTTTTGAAGAACATTTAATTTCATTAATTTTTCTCTAGTGTGTGTCCTTTTTCTTTCTTTCTTTCTTTCTTTATTTATTTATTATTTATTTATTTATTTAGACTGTGTCTCGCTGTCACCCAGGCTGGAGTGCAATGACCCGATCTGGCTCACTGCAACCTCCACCTCCCAGGTTCAAGCGATTCTCCTGCCTCAGGCTCCTGAGTAGCTGGGATTACAGGCATGAACCACTGCGCCCGGCGGCCTCTCCTTTTTCTATTTCATTGATTTTCACTTTCCTTTCTTCGGCTTACTTAGGGTTAATTTGCTCTTTTTCCCTAGTCCATTGTAGATCATTGATTTTAAACCCATCTTCAAAACTGAGTATTTAGAATTGCACTCAACACACCTCTTTAGCTGCATGTGACAAATTTGGTTACTTGTGTGATCTTTTGGCTCAAAAAATGTCCCAGTTTCCCTGTGATTTTTTTTCACTGACATATGGACTAATTTCCAAATAAAATTTTTCCATCTACCAAAAGATATAATAGTTAATTGTTATTTATTTCTATATGTCACTATTTCTAAAATTCCACTGTGGTCAAAGATCATATTCAGTAATATTTTAATCTTTTTAAATGTTTTGAGACTTGTTTTATGGGCAAGCATATTGTTGGCCCGTTTTGGTGAATATTCTGGTTGCATGTAAAAAGAATGAGTATTCTGCAGTTTAGGAGTGTAGTTGTTCTATAAAATGTCAGATCGGCGGTTGGTAGTGCCATTGAATATCTTTTACATCCTTTCTGATTTTGTCTACTCAGTCTCCAACTATGATTGTGAGTTTGTCTCACCTTAGTTCTCCATTGTCTTTTATGTATCTTAAAACTCAGTAATTAGGTGCATATACATTTAGAATTGATATGTTCTCCATTAACTAAACACTTTGTGATAAAATATCTATGTCTAATACTTGTCTTGAAGTCTTTTATTAGTGTTTTCATGGTATGTCTTTTTCCAGTTTTACTTATAACCTATTGGTATCTTTATATTTGGATAAAGCTATTGTAAACCTTGTTGAAGCTTTTTATTCAGTCTGATGATCTTTGCTTTTAAGTTTGTGGTGCTTAAGCCACTTGTATGTAAATATAATTATTGCTGTGGTTAAGTTGGAGTATATGACCATGCTTATTTTCTCACTGTCCCTTGTTTCTCTTTTTCTGCCTTCTTTATTTTTTAGTATTCCATTTCATCTCTTCCATTGGCTTTATAGTTGTACCTTTTACTTGTTTTTAGTAGTTACCATAAGGATATGGATTCTTATCTAAAATAACACACCACTAATTGTATAATGTATACACCTGATAAAAGTATACTTCTGCCGCACACAGTGGCTCATGCCTGTAATCCCAGCACTTTGGGAGGCTAAGGCAGGCAGATCGCTTGAGCTCAGTTTAAGATCACCCTGGGCAAATATGGCAAAACCCCATCGCTACAAAAAATTAGTTGTGTGTGGTGGCACTTGCCTGTGGTCCCAGCTACTTGGGAGGCTGAGGCAGGAGGATCGCTTGAGACTGGGATGTTGAGGCTGCAGTGAGCCAAGATTACACCACTGCAATCAAGCCTGGGAGACAGAGTGACACCCTCTCTCGGGGGTGGAGGGGGGAAGTATACTTCTAGTTGTCTTTCTGTACAGTGCTATAATTATTGTATATTTTACTCTACATGTCCTAAATCATACAACTTTTTACTTTTTGTTTAAATTGTTTATGCTTAAACACATTCTCAGCAGTCAACTGGATTTTGAATAATTTAAGAAATGAGAAAAATAGATAATTTTTATTTACCATTTCTGGCATTTTTCTTTCTTTCATGTAGATACATGCAGGTATCATGTACCTTATTGCGAAGAATTTCCACCTTTTGCAGTGCAGGTCTTCTGACAGCATATTTTCTCAACTTTCACATATCCAAAAACAACTATTTCACTTTTGTTTTGAAGAATATTTTCACTGGATATAGAATTTTAGTTTGGCAGTATTTTTACTTCAGCAATTCAAAGATATTTAAGACTGTTCTTGATTGCATTTTTTCTAGTCATGTATTTCTTCTCATCATTGTTCCCTTTTTTCTCGGACAGCTTTTAAACTTTCCTACTTTTCAGCAATCTGTTAGGTGCATAGGTGTGATTTCCTTTTCATCCTGTTTGCAGTGTGAGTTTCTTGGATCTATGGGTTGTAGATTTCTTAAATGAAATTTGGAAATTTTTCTGCTTTTTATTCTCCAAATATGTATTTTTCTGGCTCAGTCTTCCTCTCCTTTTGAATTCCAACTATACATGTTAGACACTTGATATTATCCCATCAAGTCTGGCAATTGTTTTTTTAGTTTTCTTTATGCTTTGTTGGGATAGTTTATATTAACCTGTCCTCAAGTTTATTGATCTTTTCTTCTCCAGTGTCCTGTATGTTAAGCTCATCCAGTGATTTTTTCTTTTCAGAATGTACTTTTCAGCTATACAATGTTCACTTCTTAGTATTTCTTCTGAGATTCCCCACTTCTTCAGTGTCATTTTAATATTTTGAACATATTAACTTTTAAAGTACTTGTCTGCGATTTCCAACATTTGTATCAATTCTTAAATCTGTTTTGATTGCTTGTTTTCTCTGATTGTGTCACATTTTCTTGTCTGGACACCCAGTAATCTTTTACTGTGTGCTGGACATTGTTGATGCTGTTATCACAGTCTGGATTTTGTCTTCCTTGAGGAGTGTCAAGTCTTGTGCTGGCAGGCAGTTCATTTACTCATAGACCTGCTTGATCCTGTTGCGGCTTAGTTTGGGGCAAATTAAGGTACCCCTATTCGCAAGGCATGGCCTTTTTGGGGTTTCAGCTGAATGCTTGAGGTGGTGGCTCTGCTATTTGGCCAGAATTCCAAAGTCTTCCAGAACTGAATACCTTCAAAGTCTCCACTCGGCCCCTAACGCCCCATGGTTTCTCCCTGTACTGTTTAGTGTTGTGCTAGAGGTAAGAAAATTATGCAGATTTCTGCAGCTGCTTCTCTGCAGCTTCCTCCTCCCCAGTACTCTGCTCAGCAAATTCTAGCAGGAACCCTATACTGTGTTATTTTCTCCCAACCAGACATACTCCACTTTATGTTAGTTTGCAAAGTACCTTCAAGCAGAAAGTCAGGGTGATTATGGAGCTCACCGCTTGTTTCTTCTCTTAAAAATCAGTCCTGGACTGCTGTCTACAACTGTGTGAAAACACTGCTTTATGTATTTTCAAGAGTTTTATAGTTGATTATTACAGTAAAGGGTAAGCCCCATTATTATTACTCCATCATGATTAAAACCAGGATGCCATCCTTTTAATTTGAAGGTTTTCATTGTTTTTATGCTTTATCAGTCATCATCTTTACCTTTTTTACCCTATTCCTTCCCCAAAGACACTTATTTCTCTTGAATAACCTGCATGCGGGGGGCGGAGAGGGGGTTGTTCAAAATAATCAGGGTATCTCTTTAATCCTTATTTCACATACTCTTCAGACTAGCCTTAGGGGACTCAGACCCTTTATCCTACCCCACTAAGGAATGTACACAACTTAAAAGACTGTATGAGCAGATCAAAATGGCTCTATGCAACAAGCAGCCTTTGTAACTGAGTTAGATGTTTAGTATTTTTTTTTTTTCAGATAGTTCCACTCTGAGGCCCAGGCTGGAATGCAGTGGTGCAGTCTCAGCTCACTGCAACCTCTGCTTCCCAGATTCAAGCAATTCTTGTGTCTCACCTCCCAAGTAGCTGGGACTACAGGCACACACCATCACGCCCAGCTAACTTTTGTATTTTTAGTAGAGATGAGGTTTCACCATGTTGGCAGGGCTGGTCTCGAACTCCTAACCTCAGGTGATCCACCTGCCTCAGCTTTCCAAAGTTTTGGGATTACAGACGTGAGCCACCGTGCCCAGCCACGGTTAGATTTTTAAATGACATTTACATTCAGTCTAATTTTGTTCCGTTCTGGGTTCTCCGGTGTTCCAAATGCTGAGATTTAGTGGAAGTTGCTTTTATTTAATAGCTGAATTTATTTTGAAATTTTCCACCACTTCCTATTGACTAATACAACCAACTAAAATTTGATGCCACAGCAATGTATTACATAAAACTTTAGATTTTCAAAAAAGTAGTTGGATATGGTTCACATACTCAAAACACTGGAAGCTGTAATTAAATCTTTTTGTTGTATCATTGCACTTTAAATCCCCAAATAAATTCTGCTTTGTAAACAGTCTTTCAACATCTGCTAATTATGGATACCAAGCCAGGCATCGAGGGATAAGGAGGAGATGCTCACATCATGCTGTAACTAGACAAGTATTTAGTGATTTTTCCCTTCCATGAATAGCTAGTCGATACTAAAGTAAAAATGTAAAGTGTTGGAATTATAGGACAGAAATTTATAGAATATGAAAGTATAGTATATCAGAGAAAATGCCTGAATGTTATATACCATACAGGACAGCCTGGATTGAGGAAGAACTCAGGAAATGGGAGATTACCAAAGATGAAATGATTCACCAGGTTTATTTGCAGCTCCACTGAACCTTTATTTTTCTTGAAGTCTCTTTTGTTTTTTTTTTAACAAATACCCTCATCACAAAAAAGCCATTGTTTGAATAAATGTGGACTTTTGAGACACAAGGGGATGTCAAAGGTTTTATCCTTCCCTTTTTTATAACACTGTCATTTTCTATTTAGAAGTGACAGTAAGAAAAACATCTAATCCAACTCATGCAGAGGTCAAAAACAGGCAAGCAAGAGAGTACTGAAGCAAGTGTAGTCAGAGAATGTGATTTCATTAAGATGTGAAACTGGTTTGAAAAAAGAAGTTATCACAATAGAAAACTAAAACTGGATTGTACAGCTTGTAAAATCAAGTCAAATTAGGTGTGATGTTATCAAGAGTCTAAGAATTCATCTTGAAGCAATTAGTTGATGACGCAAATATAGTCTATACAATAATATTTGTATAGTGAATTATGGTCGTAATAAGGTAAGCATTTAATACTACAATAAAATGAACAGAAAAACACACGTAATTCACTTTTAATTCTAAGAAAAATAGAATAACGAGAAGTTCAATGAAGACATTCCAGATGAAGTAATTGTACCAAAAAAAAAAAAAAGAGAGAAAATGACTGAAAAATTCAATTTGCCATGGAGAACTTCAGAAGATGTTTTTGTCTTAACATTAAAAATTCTAGCGGTTTGTGTGAAAACACAGACGGTAAACACACTTATATAATTAGAACACATAAATCCAATAAACCATGATATGAGCTGCTATGTCATCTCCAATGAATACTATTATAGTACCTTCGGAATGGAAAAGAAAAATTTTGACTTTATTTTTATTTTAACCTTTAATAATTTAGACAATGCCCAAACAGTATAACAATTTTAGAAGTACTTACCATACCCAAATACCTTAGTTTCAGTGACAGAAAGTAATTCAGTGTTCACACAGGGATAAGTAGTTCAACCCACAATTTATTGAACTACAAATCAGACTCGTTAAATGCTATGATAGTTAAATCTAGAATAAATCTCTGAAAAATATCTTGGTGAGTTCTTGGATGTCAAAGTATATAATACATTATTGGACTGTTGAAATTATTAGAATATGAAGTACCTGTCAAGGTTTCAACAATAAAAATATTTTTTAAAAGACCCTATTTGGTAATAAATTAGATTTATACAATTGATAATTTCAAAATAAATAAAATCTGAGTTGTAAATGCCTCCTACCCTCGCCCCACCCCCAGTATACATACGTTATATCATTTTCATTTAACACACTGTGTGTCTCAAATTTTTATGAGCACACATATCCCTTGGGGATCTTGTTAAAATGCAGGAAGTAAGCTGTAGGGCCCATTTCTAACAAGCTACAGATGAAGAAGATGCTGCAGGACCTTGCACCACCCTTTGAACAGCAAGGTGGCCCATTATATATTTAAGATAATTTCTGGCATAATGACTGCACAGTTTTATAGATTCAAGGCTGTACTATTTTGGAATCGAGTATAATAAATAACCAAAAACGATCACGAAAAATAAGTTTTGGAAGAAAAGAATGTTTTAGTTAAGTGAAAGCTTCATATACACCAAGTTGGCAGTGTTTCTATTTGTCTGACACTGACACCTTTGAAACATTACAATGTAAATCAAGATACCAAATTCTAGTAACTTTTAAAAATGAAGTTACTATAGTTTGAGGCTCTCTCCTTCAGTTAACTCAAGTCCAGAAAATTCAAGCCAGCACACTGCAAAACCACTATTAAAAATCTTTAACAGCAAACTGTCCATTTTAATTACTTGTAAACTTGCTTTAAGCTATCCCATCTCCTCCTCCTCTTTCAACAAACAAATGCTGCTTTTTCTTCTGTCTTGTAGCTAAACAGCGTGTAACACCCAGTGCCCCTCCCTTTAAAAATCGAACAAAATTGTCTCCAACCAAAGGACCCAATGCAAAAAGGTTGGCTTCTTTTATGCACTCATAGGTAAATGTATCTATTTCCACAGGATTACCCTTACATGTGATTGGTTGGCTTGACTTATGGCCTAGGTAACACCCTTGATCCTTCAGAAAAGACAGATTAGGATGAGAACCTATCAATACTACTGCTGCAGACAGCTTAAATATTTTCTTCAATCCAGAAATGCTTTGGAGAACACATTTCATGTCCGACTTAAAGGAAAGCACATGGTGCTCAGGAAAGCTGGTATAATCAGATAAAAGATTTGAGTCTACAGAGTATGACTGAGTACACATCATATGATAAACTTTATGATATTCAGGATACAGCTTTTTGGGAAGCTGTTTGAAAATTAAGCTTGGATCAGTTACTCGTCTGCGAAACACATGAATCACGGGGATATTACTATTGTAAGCACACAGTACTGCATCAGCAGCAGTAAGCCCAGAACCTACAATTAACACTGGATCCACTTTGCCACGCAACTTTCCTTTGTTTATAGCAGCTCCAAATTCAGGCATTGAATGAAACACAAAAGGAAAATCTTCCCCTTCAATTTCCAGATGGGCAGGAGAATCCAACGTTCCAGTTGCCAGTGCTACATTCTCAGCAAAGAGGCAGAAGGGAACATGAGAACCATCAGCTATTCGCTGATAACCCCTAATTTCCCAGTTTCTCTTGATAAAGTTTGACTTCTCTATCTTTGTTGAAATATCTCTGTCTTGACTATCATCATCATCTTGATCTCTGTAGAGTCTTGATACGGAAGTTATGTAAGTATTCTCTCTGAAATTCTTCTGAAGACCCATGACTTTTACATAATGTTTATAGTAGCGAGCTATTTCCTCTGGCATAACTCGATCCCCTTTTAGGTTCCTAAAAAAGGAAAAGGACAAATATCCTATAAGGATACTACTTTCAGTTTACATGATTATTATCTACCTAGTAAGCTTTTATAGTTCTTTAATTCCGCTGGACTGTCTTAGCTATACATTATCCTAACACTTAAAAAAAAAAAAAACAAAAAAACTTCTATTTTTAGTTCAAAATCTTCATGAATTACTTTTAGTAAAAGAGGAAGAAGTTCCATGAGAGCAGAGACTATATTTAATGCATTTGTTTCCCCAATGCCATGCATAGTGTCTGTTCAAACACACTGCTTGATAAACTTTCATTAAATAAAGGTATTAAAATGTGGATATTTGAAAATTGGACTACTTCACCTCATAATTATAATCTATAACTATCAACTGAATTATTTTCATGACAATCATTGAGCAGGTCTAACTGTAATATCTATGCTTCTTAAATATACCATCTTGAAATGAATTTTAATACAGTGCTATTTTCCTAATAACTGAAAATAATTCAGATCTGTCTTTTGCTAAACAAAGTCATCTTACATCTAGGTAAATAATAGATGACATTTCACTCTATGTGTTTTCCTACTCATAAGCAGAGCTAAAACATAACTGTTCTTTATGAAAAACTTGCATTAGTCTATATGTCATTTTCCAAAGTTCAAAGCAACAAGCAACATCCCCTGCCCCAATCAGAGATGAGAAACAAATTACTTGACATAATTCATGATATGAATGCTCCTCAATTTACAATGGGATTTGTCCTGATAGACCAATCGTGTAAGTTGAAAATATTTTAAGTCAAAAATGCATTTAATAACAACTAGCTTACTGAACATCAAAGCTTAGCCTAGCTTGCCTTAAATGTGCTCAGAGCACTTACACTAGCCTACAGTTGAGCAAAATCATCTAACAATAAGCCTATTTTATAATAAAGTGTTGAATATCTCATGTGACTTACTGAATTCTATACTGAAAGTGAAAAACAAAACAGCTGTATTGGTACCCAAAGTATAGTTTATATAAAATGCACATCACTTTGGTACCACCTTAAAGTCTAAAAACCTTAAGTCAAACCATGATTAATCAGGGACTGTTTGTAACTTGTAATGGGAAGTTCACAAAAATTTTTCTTTTAAAATTTAACAATTATAATTAAGATTTAGAATTAACTTTCAATTTTTACTTCTTCAGTCATGTGTCACATAATTCAATCAACAAAGGACAGCATACACAACAGTGGTCCCATAAAGGATTATAAAGGAGCTGAAAAACTCCTACAGCTTAGTGACATCATAGCCATCTTAAAGTTGTGGTACAATTACTTTTTTAAAAATAAATTTAGTGTACCCTAAGTGTACAGTGTTTATAAAGTGTACCTTAGTGTACAGTAATGTGCTAGGCCTTCACATTCACTCACCACTGACTGACTCACCCAAAGCAACTTCTGGCCCTCCAAGCTCCATTCATGGTAAGTGCCCTTATACAGGTATACTATTTTTGGTATGGCACCTCATACAGGTATACCATTTTTAATCTTTTATGTCATATTTTTGCTGTACTTTTTCTATATTTAGATACAGAAACACAATTGTGTTACAACTGCCTACAGTATTCAGTACAGCAACATGCTGTACTGGGTTGTAGCCTAGGAGCAACAGGCTATATCCTATAGCCTAAGTGTATAGCAGGCTATACCATGGAGGTTTGTGTAAGTACACTTTATGATGTTTGCCCAATGAAATCACTTAACGACTCCATTCTCAGAACGTATCACCATCATTAAGCAATACATGGCTGTATTATCATCTCCATTTTACAGAATGGAAAATTGACTAGTTTATTTGTTCAGGATCACAATACTAGAAGTCACAGAGTCAGAACTCAAACTCCACCAATCTCTAGAGACCTAAGAGTCTTCTCTCAACACTATGCAAAGGCAGCAACTAAACCTAAATTTATCACAAAATTCATCTGCACATATTACTTCAACACAATATTCATAATTTAGAAAAGTAAATGCTTCTGGTACATAAATCATAAAGCTTTCTCTTTCTTACCCTTTTACAAAGTGAAGAATGTGTTAAGCAATTTCACTTGCCAACTTACGAAGATCAAGAACTGTACAACCTGCCTAATTTTACTTCCAAGTTTCAAACCCATATATAATTCTTCTTAAAAATCTAAAATGAATTTTTTGAAAGGTTTAATCTCAATTACCCATGATGATATAAATTTGCTCTCCCTGAATTTCCTCAAATTAAGGAAAATTTCTATGAATTAACATGGTTGTTATCTAACAGGAATTGAAGTACTCAAATGTTACATCCTGTTCTAACAAAGGTTACGTGACTTCTTGCTTCACTTATTGTTTTTGTGGGTAGTCAAATTAGAGTAGATTCTCTGTATTAGTAATTCTTCTCTAATATTTACTATCCTTGAAAATGACTGATAGGATTTTCATATTTCTTTTTAAATTTTGGGATCTTTCCCTTAAAATAAATACATTTATAATTTTCCAAGATGAGATTTCCTCTCAGTTCTACTTTTTTTTTTATTTGAGACAGAGTCTTGCTCTATTGCCCAGGCTGGAGTGCAGTGGTGCGATTTTGGCTCACTGCAACCTCTGCCTCCCGGATTCAAGCAGTTCTCCTGCCTTAGCCTCCCGAGTAGCTGGGATTACAGGCATGCGCCACCATGCCCCGCTAATTTTGTGTTTTTAGTAGAGACGGGGTTTCGCCATGTTGGTCAGGCTGGTCTCGAACTGACCTCAGGTGATCCTCCCACCTCAGCCTCCCAAAATGCTGCCACTCTGCCAGGCCCTCAGTTCTACTCTTACACTTTTTTTAAAAAAATACGTCCCTTCATACCCAATTAGCCATCCATAAGCCAGATTCTAGTTTATCCATAATTTTAAATTATCAATCATACAACATACAGTCTTTACCCTAAAAGTCAAACACTTTAGGTATGCAGAGTTTAGGTGTTCGTATAAGAAATATGCATAAAGTTATATATCAACTCATAAAAATAAAGTATGAAAAATAATATATGGATGGATGAGAAAGTAACTAAACAGAGGATGATTTAACAAAAGAGTAGATAAATCCATGATTAACAAAAAGTCACAGGAAACCAATCTGCAATAACCCCTTACCTCTGTGCTTAGTTTTATAACATCTCTAAATGAAAACTAGCATATTATAATCACTGCTTCAAGGACACATTTTTATTTGAAAGACATGTATATTTATATTCTTCAGCCATGACAAAATCACAAATATTTTGAAATTTTTCCACATTCTCTTTTTCAATGTACACCAAAGAATTTTAATACAGTTCAATCTTTACCTTCGTTTACTTGATACCCAGTCCTTAAATTTAAGTCCAGGTAGCTCCATCCAACTTCCAAAGCTGATTGTCAACATGGAGCCTTCCATATTCTATTAGAGTTAAAGAAAAAAAAAAAAGTACAGTCAAAAACCAAGAAGTAACATTTTTGTTGTTGTTTGTCTACTTTTTAACCAAATCCATCTCATTTACAATAATTATGACTCTGGATAAGGTACGCTCCCCCAGTCCTAAATGGTTGGATAACTTACCTCAAAAACATTACTCCAATAAACTTTCATATGCCTTCATCATTTGATATTATCCCAACAACCTTCTTTCATATAGTTACACATTTAGAAAACAGATTTACAGTATTACCCAATGTCTACACAATGTTGGTAACTTTGGTCTATGATCAACATAATTCAGATGTACAATATTATGTCAGGGAAACAAAAATTCACTATATTCACTTTTTGAACAAAAGGAAAAATGTTCATTAAGTTCCAAAATTTTAGATGGCTTTGCATTTTAATATTAACTTTTTTTTTTAATTAGCAACCAAGCTTTTGCCCCCTCCATCAACTATAATTCTAAAATCTAGGCTGATGTGGATACAGCAGCATCTCTTCTTAAAGATACAGAAATAGGCAGTGGATGCCTGAGAAACATACCCACTGCTGAGGCACTGCTTGCCATCAAGCTCCTTTGACCTACTTATTTCTGCTTTGTTCAATACAAAGCAAGAAAAGCCCAAAGGCCAAGTATCTATTATATCTTGACCTCTATGATCTCTTTCAATCAACTCTTTTAGGCAGTGGCTTCTTTTCTCCTAACTTCTTGCCCTGCTTCTATATCACCCAGTTTGAAAATGGGACATATTATTATTATTGTAACTGACTGACATTCACAGAGTACTTACTATGTGCTAGGCCCTGTGAAGCATCATTTGTGACTGTATACAAATCACCCAAGAAAGAGAATGTAGCAAGCTGCCACCCTGCTTTGAGGGAAGCTAACCCTGATACCAAGTTCAGAACCTGGAATCATCATAAAAGGAGCTGTTAAGAATGTGTTATTTATCGGAGATTATTTGGAACCTGAGAGTTTCACCTGTAACTCTAAAACCTTAAAAAAACCACTATTTCACTTTCTGACAACAATTTCTTAACATTATTCCCACTGCACAAGTTCTTCCAGTTGGTTGAGAGCCCTAGTGCTTTGATCTCTTTTCTCCTACCTTTCTTTTTTCCCCATGTAACCTATATGCCATGACAAGCTGTCATGGAGACTAGTATTAAAGGATGCAAACTAAATAGCAAGTACTGTAGGAGCATACAGAAAGCATCTGGTTCTTCAAGGACACAAATGGGCTGAGGAGTGTACCAATAGAAAGGGAAAACATTCAAGGCCAAATAAAAATTCATGCAGCAGCTTAATAAAGACAGCGAATATGAATATCCTTCACGAAGACAAAAGAAAATCAGCCTTGTGCTTGATAGGATTAACTGAGCAGGCCTGCGTTGTTCCAACCTTTCACATTACCAAGAAAGGCCTGTCTTCAGGACCAAGCTTGGCTGCCACCTTCTCAGAAATAACTTCTGAGCCCTTGAATACTCTACCTGATGAGCATGGGTTTTGCAAGCCTAAGGCCTTGGCGATGCTATACCAATGTAACCCTGAGAGTTTATCGTAACAATGTGATTTATATGAATATCAGTTTTTGCTCTGGGAGGCAGAGGTAAGTCACATGGGAGCTGCTGGCCTATATGACTGACCCCACAGAAAACATCCCTAGACACCACACCTGTGACTTTACTACGATTGGATATCTAGAAACTTACACTTGGACTCTGCCCCGTGAGACTTTTCCCATTGCTGATTGTTATCTGTATCCTTTCACTGTAGTAAAATTTAACCACAAGTACACCATCTTTACTGAGTCCTGTGAATCCTACTGAATCTTCAAGTCTGAGAATGAACTTGGACTCCCCAACAAAAGCATGCTAGAGAACAGAATGTCAGAGATAAAAAGAGGAATATGATAAGAAACCTAAGTAAGGGCTAGATCGGACTATGGTGAGATACATTACAAAGTCTACATACTATATGTTAGATGAATGGAGAGCAACTGAAGAGTTTTATGCATTGGCATAACATCTCAGGTAATTTAGAAGGATGAGTCTAGCTTTGGTATGGATAATGGATTGGAGAAGACAAAATGAGTAAGAAAACCATTTAGAAAGGGTTTGCAGTAATTCTGGTGAAAGATAGTGGTGACCAATATTAGCAACAAAATAGATGGACCCAAAAATCAGAAATGAAAAAGATTTGGTGGCCGGGCGCGGTGGCTCAAGCCTGTAATCCCAGCACTTTGGGAGGCCGAGACGGGCGGACCACAAGGTCAGGAGATCGAGACCATCCTGGCTAACATGGTGAAACCCCATCTCTACTAAAAAATACAAAAAACTAGCCGGGCGAGATGGCGCCTGTAGTCCCAGCTAGGTGGGAGGCTGAGGCAGGAGAATGGCGGAAACCCGGGAGGCGGAGCTTGCAGTGAGCTGAGATCCGGCCACTGCACTCCAGCCTGGGCAACAGAGCGAGACTCCGTCTCAAAAAAAAAAAAAAAAAAAAGATTTGGTGACTAATTTGAAATGAGAGTTGAAGAAAGAGAAATCAAGGAAGACTCTCAGGTTCCTGGCTTGAGTAACTACATAAGAATGTCATTTAATGACAAGGAAATTGAAGGAACTTGATGATAAAGATAGTTAGCTTTAGGCAGATTAAGTCTCAGGACACCTGCAGAATAATCAAGGGAATATATGAGAAACAGCAACCCGGGCTGGTTTTGATTTTGGGAATTCTGATTTGGGAATCAATATCAATATGCAAGCCACTGAAGTAGGTAAGATAACCCAGGGAGAATGAAGAGCATGAAGAAAAGACCCAGGCTTGGCATAAGGTCTAGGAAGCACATTTTTAAAGAATAAGAGTCAGCTGGGTGTGGTGGCACATGCCTGCAATCCCAGCACTGGGAGGCTAAGGCAGGAGGGTCATTTGAGCTCAGGGGTCCAAGGCTGCAGTGAGCTATGACTGTACCACTGTACTCCACCCTGCGTGACAGAGTGAGACGCTGTCTCAAAAACAACAACAAAAAAGACAAGAATCCACAAAGGTATCAGAAAAGGAGTGACCAAACAGGAAGAAAAACAAGGAGACTGAAGAATCAGAGAACCTAAGAAAGATATTAACACTGTCAAAAGCTGCAGAGGTCAGAAAAGATACATTTAGAGACTCATCATCAAATTAAGCAAAAAAGAAAGTTACTGACTTTCAGAAAAAAGAGTTCCAATGGAAAATCAGTGGCAGAAGGTAGAGTGAATAAGCTAAGGAGCAGAAGGCAAAGCAGGGAGAAGGATGTATAGGCAACTCTTTCAGGAAGTTAGTTAGAAACCAAAGGATGAAGATCAGCTGGCACCTAAAATTTTTTTAAAGATAGAAATAATTTCCGCATGTTTACATACTGACCAATAGAAGCTGGCAGATAAACTGAAGATATAAGAGAAATGGGGAAAATCAAATAAATAATGTTCTTGGGAAGATAGGGATCCACAATGTAGCTGGAAGGTGAGCCTTAGATAGTAGTAATATCTCTTTCGTTATAACGGGATAAAAAAAAAAAGAATTAGCATTAATGTGTAAGTTTTAGGTTTGAGTGTGAAATTGTGAAAGTTCAATCCTAATGGATTACAGTTTCTCTGTAAAATAAGAACCAAGAGCACTTCTATCTCAGCATGAAAGAGAAAAAAGAGATAAAGGTTTGAAAAGCAGTTAGTAAGGAAATATCGAAGCTTATAGTAGTGTTTTGGCCCCAACTGAGAGTAGAGAATATTTTCACAGTTGTGTATTTTTTTTTTTCTGGGGGTCTGACTGCTCAAGAAAAGATAAACTGGATAGTTAGATGAACTGCCTATCTGACAAACCCATGTGATACAAGGACAATGGGTTAAGGGAATTAAAGAGAATAGTTAACTCAATGGACTATAGAAGCTGGGCTGGATAAGTAATATGAAGATCACGGCCTGGAGCACGCTCTGTATTCAAAGATTATGTAGAGTGTGCATAACTGGGTGATAAGCTTGAAGAACAGGAAACTGTGATCAGAAAGGAAGACATTGGAGAATTTAGGTTTTTACAAGTTGAGTAGTTATGAGAGGTAAGATCTACAATGGAGCCACTGGAGTGAGTAGCCAAAGAAGAATACAACATCGTCGAGAATGAGGAGACCAAGAAACTAAAAGGTTAAGATCTTGGTTCTGTGTCATGTTTGTAGACGTAAAATTATTCAAGGTGATAATAAAACTTGGGATATAATGGAAGACCATGAATTAGGTGCCACAGATTCAGTAACTAGAGACAGTCTGGAATGGTAAAAAAGTCAGAAATGGACACAGTCTGGAGACAGTCTGGAATGGTAGAAAAGCTAGAAAATGGCATGACCTGTTCAATGGAACAGGGCTTTTTAACAAGCGCATAGGGGTGTGAAGAGAAGACCAACCTTATTAGCCAACCTGATAGGACATGGGGCTATGGGAGAATGAATAGGCTCCACTTCAGAGGGCTGCAGTGGGAATGGTACCTTTAGGAAATAGCAAGCTTTCAAGAAAGGGAGCACAAGCAGCATCTGACTGAATGGTTAAAGATATGGCAAAGCAAACAAGTTGTTTACCACTAAATTGGTTCAAGGGGCCACAGAAAGTTTGGAAGAGAGAAGAGTGATGAGAAACTAGATCACAAGAGAAACAGAGAACTATATGAAGACAAGTAAGGGAGAGGGGTGATGACTCAAGGAGTTTACATCTTAAGCCACGACTCAGGTTAATTAGGATGTACATAAACTATAGCAAGGGAGATGGTCGCATAAACAGATAAATAGTACTACAGGCAAGCACAGTAAGATTAAGATATGGAATGCAGATAGAATCAAGTAATTATGTCTGGGAACATCAGGAACCTTCACAGAGGTGATGACTGACAACTGGTACACAGCTGAAATCTTACTTACTTACAGCCCTATTCTAGTGAATACATGCCTGAAAAAAATCAGCAACTTTTAGGTATATTTTAACTTTTACCACTGGCTCAAAATGCGTTTTTGGTAATCAGAGTTTATCCATACTTTAACTTTTTTATACATAAGTGAAAGAAATGAAACATCAATTATCGCCTGCACATTCTTCAAAGCAGAAAAATATAAGTAAAATAAAACCTCAGGAATTCAGAGAAGGCAGTCTAAATGCCCTTCCCACCTCCAAATACAATATGGCTTTTTTTTTTTTTTTTTTCTTAAGAATGCTACTAATTAACAGCAAATATAAACGCTTAAGTTTTGGGCATGACAGAATTCTTTCTTATCTTGTATTGGTGGCTTCACAGTTACAGCCATTTGTCACAACTCATCAAATTATACATTCTAAATGGATGCAGCTTACTATAAATAAATTAAGCTTAAAGTTGATATAAAAAAGTAAACATCATAAAACTTAAGCTAAAAGCAACAATTTGGTAGTTCCTACTCATTATTAAAAAGAGAATAAAGATTTTAAAAGAAACCCATGATGTATTTAATCTAGGAATGTCCCGATACCCTGAAACAATCATTTTATAAACATAAACAACTTTTCAGATGTGCAAAAGTGCACTAATATACGAATAGCCAACTGAAGTTTCTACTAAAAATTTGGTATGTGATATATTAAAGTTCCCATGAAGTCTGTAATTTATAACATAGCAAACTAAATTACTTAACATCAATTTATATAACAAATGAACACTCACTACACACTAGACACAGTGTTAACTGCTAAGAACACAGGAAGGATGAACAATTATTACTCACTGGCCCACTAATGAAATGTACTGAGTGAATCTTTAATTCACTGGTTCTCTGGTTTAACCTCCGCTATGAACTGAATTGTATCTACCCTCAAAATTCTTATGTTGAGGTCCTGACCCCCAGTGTGATGCTTTTGGAGACGAGGCCTTTGGGAGGTAATTAGGGCTAGATGAGGTCATGAGGGTGGGTCCCTGAGAATGGGATTACTGGCTTCATAAGAAGAGAAAATTTCTCTCTCTCTCTGCTATGTGAGGACACACTGAGAAGGCAGCTATCTGAAAGCCAGGAAGAGGGCCTTTATGAGAAACTGAACTGGCTGGAACCTTCATCTTGGGACTTCCAGCCTCCAGAACTGTGAGAACTAAGAACTAAGTATGTTGTTTAAGCCATCAATTCTATGGCATTTTGTTATCACAGACAAGCAGACTAATACAACCTCCTTTATGTTTTTCACTTAAGATTCTGAAAATGTGAGAAAATAATGGATACTGCTTTGAAATACTACGTGAGATTCTGTAAAGTCTAAAATGAATAAGTGAGTTTTAAATTTGTATTAAACAACAAAACATTCTTAAAATGTCTTCTACATAATTCTTGTAAGAGAGTATAAAGACATGCTTATTCTAAGACTGTACCGGTAATAAAATTTGGCTTGATTTACTGCTACTAGTAATAAACCCATATTTAACTAACTGAACAGCATTAAAATTCTTCTCAAATAAAAATGTTATAAACATCATATATAACATTATCATAATGCTTAAGAATCAACTAGGTATTATCAAGACAAATAATTCACACACACTAAAATGCTGAAAAATATACTCACATGCCAAGCTCCACCAGGTGGACCTTTACCAAGAACTAAGTGAGGGATATAATGATGTTGCTCTAATTTCCAATGCAAAACGGATGGATAATCATACCCAAAGTCAGCATCTGGATGAAGAAGTGTGTCAAAAAGCACTGCAACTGGATTGGATGATCGGCCCTCAAGGCCCTCAGACAAGTACTCTAAGTCCTGAATGAACAAAAGGGAGATAGAGTTTGAAAAAAGCCAGCATTTCCCAGATAGTATATTCTAATGTCTACCATGATGCTCCAATGATAAAAAGCAGTACTCCCAAACTTGACCACAGAGCACCTACTAAATCGCCATTAAGAAATAATTCAGAAAACTCTGCTCTAATAAATTCAAGAAAATAAACAGAAGTAACTCAGAATATATTTACAAATCTAAAATAAAAATTATATAAGGTGTTATTTAGAATAAAGGGTTTCAACTAAGAAACAAAGCTTATATAAATAAAAACTAGTCTTGTTTCAGCATAAACAACTTTTTTTAATTGACATGTAAGAAATAATACCTGATCAACAATGGAAAGATGTCTTGCTTCTTCTAATTTACTATTTAAGATTGTATTTGGGTGTATTGCTTCTGATGATAAATATGGTCTGTAGCCTGATAACATATAAGAAAGGCATATTCCTGAGGGTCCATTTCCTATTAAAAATAAAAGGTGGAAAGGGGTAGGTCATGCATCTTAATACTCTCGTTCCTTGGCTTTCTTCCTACTTTGAAAATGGCTCTTTTCTTTTACCAATCTTTTTCTAATCTCTTAAAACCAGATCTTTCATGAGATTTTTACCTTTGCCTTCTCTCTTATTTTCTTTTGGGAATCTCATCTACTCAAGGCTTCAACTCTCTATGCTACTGACATCCAAAATCAGTTCTCTAAATTGACCTATTTCCCAAGGATATATCCCACATTTCCATTCTACTTCTTGACTCTACCTGACAGAGTGGCCCACTAATAACTGAAACATAATGTGCTCAAAAGCAAGCTCATAAGTCCCTTCACTGAGGTGCCCTCTCCTTCAAACCCTATCCTATCTCAAAATATGGTACTAGCAAACTTCTAAGTTAATCAGTTTCTGGTTCTAAACCTAGTGTGCCCCCCATATCCTGTCAGTTGTCTTTGCTATTCTCATTCCTGTACTTTCACCTAAAGGACAAGGCTCCTACTGTTTCTCTGCCCTGAGATTCACCCACTTCCAATCATTTCACATACTCCATTCAGATAAGTTTTGGTAACACACAATCCTCATCATGTTAACCTTCCATTCTAAAGGTCTTAGTTGTTTGTTTCTGACTATCCAGTGTTCTCCATTTGAAGTAACTTTTGCAAAGATTATGACAGTGAGAGAAATCTAACATGGCTGACTCCATCTTCCTTCTAGCTTCAAAGGCTGGCTGTCTTCACTCATTCCTAGGTATAGGCAAAGCTAACCATGGAAGGAATTTATAGTTTAAGGACGGTAACAGTCCTTCCCAAAATTAAACTGCCTTTCTAAAACGAATGAAAGGCCACAAAGTTAGGATTATGAGAGGTGCCTGAATTCTGCTAAGATGTAGGCAGTGTGTCTATAATTCTGTACTGCTGAAAAGTCATGTAGCCAGAGGTCACAAGATGTGTGACTTCCCTAATTGCTCTTACAGATAACATCGCTATTGTAGATCCTGAGGTTGGCCTTTTGAAATGTCTTTTCAGACTTTTGCATTTCTGATAACTGTCTGACTCTACTGTTCCCAAGATTCAAGACTCAGACCCAAGACTCAACTGAACCAGTCCTGTGGCTCCCCACCCAGAGTTGGACTCAGTACAAGAGAACCATTTTTGATACCCCAGCATGGCATCCCCAACCAATCAGCAGCACCCTATTTCATAGTCCCCTGTTCACCCAACAATCCTTGAAAAATTCTAACCTCCAAGCCATCAGGAGGGATCAGGAGTTTTGTTTCGTTTTTTTGTCTTGTTCTGTTTTGTTTTGAGATGGAGTCTCGCTCTGTCACCAGGCTGGAGTGCAGTGGCGCAATCTCAGCTCGCTGCAACCTCTGCCTCCTGGGTTCAAGCGATTCTCCTGCCTCAGCCTCCCAAGTAGCTGGGACTAGAGGCGTGTGCCACCACACCCAGCTGATTTTTGTATTTTTAGTAGAGACAGGGTTTCAGCGTGTTGGCCAGGACAGTCTTGATCTCTTGACCTCGTGATCCACCCAACATGGCCTCCCCAAGTGCTGGGATTACAGGTATGAGCCATTGCACCCGACCAATCAGGAGTTTTATAAGGAGACTAATTTGAATAACTGCAGTTCTCTCATATGGGCTGGCCTTGTGTCAAACTCTTTACTGCAATGCTATGGTCTCAGTGAACTGATTTTGGCTGTGCAGCAGGCAAGAAACTGCCAGGTGATTACACACATTCGAGTCTCGACCATCTTTCCAGTCCTAAATGCTGACATCACCTTCCTATATGTTTATATGCTTTAACTAAAACCAAACTGGATTACTTGAACTACTTCCATTTATGAATCAACAATTCCTTTATTCTGGATTGCCACTTCTTTATTATCTCTGCCTTTCAAAAATTTAATCAACTGAGACAATTGCTAGCCACAAAGAAAAAATCCTGTTCCTTGCCTAATATGTTACCCCAAATAAAATATACTCAAAGATGTAAGAAAAGTAAAACCATAAGAATACTAGAAATAGAGAAAGCAGAGGAATATTTCAACTTACAATACTAGAATAGGAAACCTTAAAGACTGAAAGAAAAATAAAAAAATATTTAGAACCATTTTTTTTTTTTTTTTTTTAGACGCAGTCTCGCTCTGTTGCCTAGGCTGGAGTGCAGTGGCACGATCTCAGCTCACTGCAACCTCCGGCTCCCGGGTTCACACCATTCTCCTGCCTCAGCCTCCCGAGTAGCTGGGACTACAGGTGCCCACCACCACACCTGGCTAATTTTTTGTATTTTTAGTTGAGACAAGGTTTCACCCTATTAGCCAGGATGGTCTCGATCTCCTGACCTTGTTATCTGCCCACCTCGGCCTCCCAAAGTGCTGGCATTACAGGTGTGAGCCACCAGGCCCAGCCCTTTTTTTTGAGACAGTTTCACTTGTCGCCCAAGCTCTCACGATCTTGGCTCACTGCAACCTCCACCTCCTGGGTTCAGGCAATTCTCCTGCCTCAGTCTCCCAAGTAGCTGGGATTACACCACCACACCCGGCTAATTATTATATTTTTAGTAGAGACAGGGTTTCACCATGTTGGCCAGGCTGGTCTCAAACTCCTGTCCTCAGGTGATCCAGCCCACCTCGGCCTCCCAAAGCTCTGGGATTACAGGTTTGATCCACCGTGCCCAGAGATTTCCCAGACTTATCCCCCAGAACCTGCAAATGTTACTACACAGCAAAAGGACTTTGTAGATATGACTAAGGATCCCGAGATGGAGAGTAACCTAGATTACCCAGGTAGACCCAATCTAATCAGAAGAGTCCTTAAAAATAGAGAACTTTTCTCAGTTGTGGTGAAAGGGGGACATGACCATGAAAGAAGGTTAAGAAACAACGTTGCTGATTTTGAAACTACAGAAGGGAGCCAGGAAAAGGAAACATTCTTCCCTAGAGCCTCCAGAAAGCAACACAGTCCTGCCAACACCTTGGTTTTGGCCCAGGAAGACCCATGTTGAATTTCTGACCCACAGAACAGAATAATACACTCACATTGTTTAAAGCCACTAGGTTTGTGGTAATTTGTTACAGCAGCAACAGAAAACATATATTAATTAGCTCTTTATGCTCAGGCTGGTGGTGCCATTGTCAACAGTAATGACACTATATAAATATACACGAGATTAAGCTACTCACAGCTAGCTGAGGCAAAATGGGGATAGGCTGTTTTGTGGAGAGTGGAGTGGGCAGGTGCAAATGAAGGTTAAGTTTTTCTTTTCTGACCTTCCCACAGCCTAGCCACACAAGAAGACAAGGTTCCTCCATTCATTCAGGCCAGAAAACCAAGGTTAGACGTAAGGGGGAAAATGAAACATAACATTATGGTCCCTGATATCTCTTGGTTGAGAACTATTACAAAAACTGTCATTTCTATCATATACTGTAGAGGAGAATCTAGTATAGAACCTAGTATAGAAGAACAGTCTTGCTCTTCTCTTTTCCTTCCTTTACAGTATCTCCCACAAGCCAGAGGACATTAATAGTTAAATTTTTAATATCTTATATGCCTATCTGTTGAGGTGATACAAAGGATATAAAATAGTGATGTTGTGGTTAAAGTAATTATAAACATCACCTTAGAGTACTGTAATGTCATTGCTAATTGAGCAACAGTTACTAACTTGCACAAGTTACTCAATATCTGTGTCAGTTTCTCTGTCTGTATCTGCCCTACCAACATCGGAAGTCTACAAAGTTGTAAGGTATTATCCAATAATATACATGGAACACTTTTCAGAGCTCTAATAATAATATCACATCACCATGACACTGTCATATAATTAATACAAACGTAGGAGATATTTTAAAATAATGTAGTAATATCAGTTCTTCAGTAAAAAGACACTGCATTTTAACATAGATGCTAAAATCAGATAAACCAATTACTCTCCAAAGATTTGGTTATTAGTTTTTCAGCATATCAAACCACCTAAGAACACTTTTCAATAAAATCTTAAGAACTTGTACTAACTGTAGATTTATAAAAGTATTAAGGGTCGTAACTGTAATTTTAGAAGATAAAATACAGTAACTTACCTATTATTACCACAGGAAAAGTCACTGATGAATCTTCCAGTAAAGAAGTTTCTTCAACTAATGGCATCGCTTTAACTTTTCGCCCCAAATTATCACCAAAGTATTGCACTAAGGAATTAAAAATCTCTCCTTCAGTTTCAGTGTCACTATAGTTTCTTTTAAAAAAAGGGAATAAAAAGAGATATAGTCAATATAGCCTTTACAAAAATCCATCTCTACTCTGAGTTGATTTTGACATAAAATATTTTAATCGTTCCATAAAAGAAGAAAGAAAATCCTTCCGACTAATGCTTTCAAATAGCTTCGCTACATGTCAACCTATACCAACTTGAAGGCCAAATATCCCCAATATTAATAGCTGCTTTTCTCAACAATTCCAAATATTAATAGCTGCTTTTCTCTCACAAGTATCTTGTAGTCAAGTCCCTACGAAATAAGCAGCTCTCTCATGATCAAAGACAGCATTGTGTTGGGGAGTTCATAATTCTCTGAAACTAGTCTAGAAAGGGCTAGTTTCTCCTCTACATTTTTCTTTTTAAAAGGTGAGTGCATTAAAGACAATATATAGTCATACATATTTTAAGAAAAAGTTATGGTATTTATACATTATAAATTGTGCATTTTGGTATAAGAAATTAGGTTTATACGTTTTTACTCAGAAATGTATTACATATATACTATATATATATACATATATATATATATTTTTTTTTTTTTTTGAAACAAGGTCTTGCTCTGTCACCCAGGCTGGAGTGCAATGGCACAAGCATGGCTCACTGCAGTCTCCACCTTATGGGCTCATGTGATCCTCTTGCTTCAGCATCCAGAGTAGCTGGGGCTACAGGTGTGCCACCACACTTGGCTAATTTTAAAAATATTTTTTGGTAGAGACAGGATCTCGCTATGTTACCAAAAATATATTAAATATATTTCAAAAATATATTAAAATTATATCTTAATGTTATTTTCCAATTTTTCTTTCTCAATTGGCTCTCTAGAAATTAGTTTTAACATTCTCACATTTTCATGCAATACATGGAGTATCTCCTGAACACAGCTAATGTTCTGCATTATACTACAGATTACTTTAGAATAGAATCCCTTAATTAATTTTATCTTCATACAGTCAGCAACAACCACAATGTCTGGAAGTATTAAATTAAGTACCTACTAGTGGGTGTGTTTATTACTACTCTCAAATGATAAACAAGCATGGGATGGATCAGTTATTTCACAGGATTGAACTCACTGATCCCAGAGGAGGTTGACACAAAGAAAAGAATCAGGCAGAGACAGGAATTTCTACTTCCCTATAAACTTCAGAGTTCCCAATCTACCCTAGGATAGGGCAGACTTACTCAGTACACACTGAGAGCTTTCTTGAAGCAAAGAAAGTAACCTGTACCCCAATTATTTGGTTTCCTCTCACATAGCCTCTTTTGACCAAAACAGACACCAATCAGACATGGCTACTAAGGGAAAACCCTTCTCACAGTGCAAGCCTACCCTTGGGAGGAAGTTTTATATGCTCAATCCATCGATTTCTGATTCATTCCAACTACTGCCTCTGATCAGATCCAGATGCATCGGCTGTCTTGCCTGTGCCTGCTTACACCTCTTGGCAACTGCATTTAACATGTTTTATACTCTGCTCTGTCCCTGATATTTCTCCAAAGTAGGTGCAAATGTTAGGTTCTCCTGTACCTTTGGAGGCTTCTGATCAAAGTCAGTTTGATCAGAAACCCCCAAACCACTGCTCAAAGAAATCAGAGATGACACAAATCACTGCTCAAAGAAATCAGAGGTAAGACGAATGGGAAAACATGCCATATTCATGGGTAGGAAGAATCAGTATCATTAAAATGGCCATACAAATTCATACAAACTGCCTAAAGCAATTTATAGATAACATTGCTATTCCCATTAAACTCCCGATGACATTCTTCAAAGAACTAGAAAAAACTATTTTAAAATTCATATGAAACCAAAAAAGAACTTAAATAGCCAAGGCAATCCTAAGTGAAAAGAACAAAGCGGGAAGCATCACCTTACTTGACTTCAGACTATCCTACAGGGCTATAGTAACCAAAACAGCATTGTACTGGTATAAAAACAGACACATAGACCAATGGAAGAGAAAACCCAGAAATAAGACCACACATCTGCAACTATCTGATCTTTGACAGACATGACAAAAATAAGCAATGGGGAAAGGATTCCCTGTTCAATAAATAGTGCTGGGATAACTAGTTAGCCATTGGCAGAAGATCTAAACTAGATACCTTCCTTATACCACATACAAAAAATAACCTAGATGGATTTAAGACTCAAATATAAAACCCCAAACTGTATAAACCCTGGAAGACAACCTAGGCAATACCGTTCAGGACACAGGCATAAGCAAAGTTTCATGAGGAAGACGCCAAAGGTAATTGCAACAAAAGCAAGAAAAAATTGACAAATGGTATCTAATTAAACTAAAGAGCTTCTGCACAGCAAAAGAAACTACCAACAGAGTAAACAGACAACCAACAGAATGGGAGAAAATGTTTGCAAACTACGCATCCAACAAAGGTCTAATATCCAGCATCTATAGGGAACTTAAATGTACAAGAAAAAACAACCCCATAAAAAAGTGGGCAACGGACATGAACGGACACTTCTCAAAAGAAGACATACATGCAGCCAACAATCATATGAAAAAAAGTTCAACATCACTCATTAGAGAAACGTAAATCAAAACCACAATGAGACACCATCTAACACCAGTCAAAATGGCTATTAAAAAGTCAAAAAATAACAAATGCTGACAAGGTTACGGAGAAAAGGGAATGCTTATATGTTGGGGGGAAGTGTATTAGTTCAGCCATTGTGGAAGACAGTGTTGATTCCTCGAAGACCTAAAGACAGAAATACCATTCGACCCAGCAATCCCATTACTGGATATATACCCAAAGGAATATAAATCATTCTATTATACAGACACATGCACGTGTACATTCACTGCAGCACTATTCACAATAGCAAAGGCATGGAATTTCTCTCAACATTTTGTAGTTTTCAGTGTACAAGTATTGCATTTTTTATTAAATTTATTCTTAAGTATTTCATTTTTTGATGCCATTATATAAATGAAATTCCTTTGTTAATTTCATTTTCAGGTTGTTCAACGTTAATGTATAGAAATACAATTCACTTTTGTATGTTGATTTTGCATCCTGCAATATCACTGAATTTATATATTAGGTCTAGTAGTTTTTTGCATGTGCAGCCCTCAAGCAATGAAGAACCAAAGTTTAGTTTATTCAAATTTCCTACACATTAGTTTATCTAAATTTACACAGTACAGGTAATTTGCTCTGATTTTTCAGGAGCCACTGGTATAAACTGTGTGATAAACTATTTGCAGTAAACCTGCCTACTATTTGATAGTGGTTTAACACAAAGAAAAACAAGGAAACAAAACACAAAGTGTGATTCAATGGTTTTACATAAAACATTAATTAAACAAGACTTTCAGTAATTATTCCTTCTAAAAAAGTCAGAGCTTAAGTTGTAAACGCAGTATTGCTGTACAAGTTTTATAGTACATGCACAGTATATCACAAGTCTATGAACAGTGTTAATCTCTAGATTTCCAATTTGATATTCTATTTAAAACAAGAACTTATTTTGAGTAATAAAAATCCACTTTTTCTTTGAGACACAAATTAAAATTGGAAAATATGTACAATTACATTTAGCAACTACTAAAGAACAGCACTTTACATGCAAAATTAGTTATTCTATTGTTAGGAAGCAAGTTAAAAGCCTTTTTGATATTTAAGACGCTTTTAGAGGCCTTCCATTTTTTGTTTTTGAAACATTACAGCACAAAGTTTCAGAGAACATTTCAAAGGATAGTGTAGACATAGTATCTGGACAACAAAAAGACTTTTTCCATACTATAGCACAAGCACTTGTTTAAATGATCATTCAAAATAAAATGAAATGCTTTACTAACTGAATTTTTATAGTCTTTGGAACCATGATCCTAAAATTTATCAAATGTATACTACCACATGGAAAGAAGGTTCTAAAGCCACAAATGAAGTCAGTCACACTCTTCATCTTCCAGAACACGAAAGATGTTTTTTCCGTTGGAAAATTAGGACGGCTCTCTCACTACTTATCCATTCAGATGTTAGACAATACAGATCTGACAACCTGTTTTATAATCTGTATTTTTTTTTTTTTTTTGAGACAGAGTCTCACTCTATCACCCAGTTGGGGTGCAGTGGTGCAATCTCAGCTCACTGCAACCTGTCTCCTGGGTTCAAGCTATTCTCCTGCCCCAACCTCCCTAGTAGCTGGGATTACAGGCACACACCACCATGCCTGGCTAATTTTTGTGTTTTTAGTAGAGACGGGATTTCTACCATGTTGGCCATGCTGACCTGAACTCCTGTCCTGAAACTCCTCGAGAAATAGCATTGGTAAATCAGAAACATATTCCTGAAGGAGCTGGTAAACAATTAAAAAAAAAAAAAATCTTTAGACACAACAGAACTGTTTTTGCAATAAAAAGTGTGGTTTATTAATCATAATGTTTATCTTTGGCAGCTAGCTTGTTTTCCTTTCTGTCTCTCAAGACCAAAACATAGCAAATACTTTGTTTTCACTCCCTATTCCAAATTTCTGTGCACAGCAGGAAGCAAATGGTATTCATGACCCAGAGTTAGTTAAAAGAATATGAATTCTACACTGTATATCAAAAGGTGTCAAATAGCTTTCACACAATATTTTCTGAAACGCATGTTAGTTTCTCATGGGCTTTATTTAGTTTAACAAGTTTCACTAGGGGAACCTATTTCCTAAAACTTTCCATAGAGAATCTGATACTCTCAAACCGCTGTCTTAGTAGTCAACAAATTTACCTAAAGTTAAAATCAAGCAGTTTATTATATGAAACTATTTTTCCTTAATATCCACAACTTAGAGACTCATTCTAAACTCACTGAGAGGTTAGACAAGCTTGGATTATCACTATTACAAAAGAAGTTCCGAACTTTCTCTGTGCCTTACATCTTTTTTACTATAGAATGATGCTTCGTCCTTCTCTGAATACTGTTCTTAAATATACACAGGATTTACAAGAAAACCAATTCTATTAAAACAATCATAAAAAGTAAACGTGATATATATGTATATGTGCTTCTCCACTGCATTCAATAAATTCAGTAATGTGTTACTATAATTTTGAATAAGTATACACAGTATTTCTATATTTACAACTGCAATGTGATATAAACATATTTATGATCTCTACTAATGACAGTCACACATACTACTGTGATTTGTTGCTTATATTTGTAACTGAATATTAGTTTTTAAAATTTAGAGAAATGATATACCTTTCTTTCCATCTAAGTTCATGTGTTATCTAAATTCTATCTAGAAAACCCGTAATTTAGGAACGCTTGATCAGAATTTCGTATTTTACCAGGAAAGAAGTCTTACATAGAATTATTCTGGAACATCAGTACATGTAAAGCAAGGTACTAAGGTATTCCCTAAGCTTAACAATTCTTCACCCCAGGGTTAAAATCAGTTTCTAATGTCTGGTCTTTCCACCAATGACTGAGGTGTTGACCAAATGTGCTAGATCTAGAAAACATACTTTTATTTTAGAAACGTATTATTTTTTATCACCCCTAAAAACTTTCCCCATAAGGTGAGTGTAAAATCGCCTCATTCTTTAAATTTCTACAACACACACGACTTACCAAGGCTAACATCTTAACCAAGGCAGAATCTATTTGTAACTAGATGACATTGAAATGTAGTTCCCTACCTTCCTCCCACTCATTACATTATTTAGAAGACTTTTTAAGAAATATTTTTTTTTTTGGGAGGCAAGCACTTCGTAGATCCCTTCGCTAAAACTTTGCACTACTGGGAAGTCTCAGCTCGCCGTAACCGACTCAGCCCGGGCCTAGCCGGTCCCGCAGTCCCGTGACCCGCGCGGTCCAGCGCGAGAAAAGGGAACAGCGCAAGGCTCCCCGGGGCAAGGACCCCGCCACACCGCACCCCACACCACCCCCACGCCCAGCAGGACGGCCGAGGCGGTAGGAACGCTGCGGTCCAGGCGCTCGCCCTCCACCCCGGTCCCGACTCCGGCCAGGCCAAAGAGCTCGAGAGCGGTGCATGCTCCCCTCCCATCCCCGGCGAGGAAGTCACCTGAAATGACCGGCCAGGGAGCAGCGGCAGCACCACACAGGCATGGAGCG
>NW_012114710.1:7235252-7237960 GCF_000951035.1 Colobus angolensis palliatus
CCGAGGTCTGCCGGCAAACCGCGCGGCCCTAGCGGCAGCAATCGGGAGCTGGACCTCGGTCTGCTCCCCGCCGCCCCTCCGTGTGCGATTTGGTGAGCCTGGTGGGTGCGCGCCGAGAGGGCCGAGGGACGAGCGGAAGAGAAACTGCTGAGAACTCGGGCCACCCAGATGGCCCGGCGGAGGTCCCGGCGTAAGGCGCGGCCTCGGCCACCTCGCCGAGGACCCCAGGAAGGGTCGAGCTTCCCACGCCTGAGAACCCACCTTTGGGTATTTCCTCGCGCTGCTGGGGTGCAGACCGCGGGAGCTTCCGGGTGCCTCCACCCCAGACTCCCGCATCACAGTCACCTGGGGGACTCACCAAACCACAGGTGCCCGGGACCCGCCCCCCACGGTTCTTTTATGGAAGTCCCGCTTCCGGGAAGAGGTCATCCTCTCTTCTTTATGACTCTCAAACACACACAAGTGTAGGAATTACCAGCACGCTGGGTGAAAATCCAGGTGCTCAGGCCCGCCCCAGGACACACCGGTCTGTGGGGAAGGGCGGGAACGCTTGCTACTTTTTAAGCCCCTGCAGGCGTTTGTGATGCAATAGAGAGTTAGAAAAGTATTCAGTAGTGAGTGTCCTTATTCGGTTTGTCAAAAATTAAAGGTGGGGAGGACAAAACCCAGGAGAGATTGATTGCATCTGCTTTTCTACGGAAATGGTTAGCTCCGCTTCCAAAACAGCCGTAATTATTTTTGTGCTTAAAATACACGTACGTTTATATATTTCAATATAATTTTGTAAAACAAATGTAAGTTTTACTGAATGTTGTCACTGAACAGACTTGTAATGAGCAGGTATTTTAGAGTCTTGGAAGCTTAAAAGAAAATCAGGACTCAGACTGCCACCAGGGTTATGCAATCTAAGAGTATATTAACCACTTTTAAGAATTATATGTTTTTCTTTTTTTTTTTTTTTGAGCTTTTGTCGGTTCGACGCGCTCATTTCATTTGAATGTGGTTGGTTCTGAAAATGAAGCATGTAGTTACTTTTCCATTAACATACATAACAGCATTTTAAAGTACCTAAATTCCTTTTGGAAGGCCGAGGCTGGTGGATCACCTGAGGTCAGAAGTTCCAGACCAGCCTGACTAACATGGTGAAACCCGTGTCTACTAAAAAATACAAAAACTAGCCCAGGGCGTGGTGGCACGTGTCTTTAATCCCAGCTACTCAGGAGGCTGAGGCAGGAGAATCGCTTGAACCCGGAGGCGGAGATTCAGTGAGCTGAGATCGCGCCACTGCACTCAGCCTGGGCCAAAGAGTGAGACTCCGTCTCAAAAAAAAAAAATAATAAAATAAAGTACTTAAATTCCTGAAAGCAGTGCTTAAATCTGCAGCGCATGAACTAAAATTAGAACAATACAGAGATTAGCATGGCCCTGCCCAAGGGTAACATGCAAATTCGTGAAAAGGGTTCCATATTTTTAAATATATACACCTACTATGTAACCACAAAAATTAAAAATAAACACATAAATTCCTGAAAGTTATGCCAATCTAATCCAGAAAATTCGTTTAATTTTTTTTATTTTTATTTTTTGTGGGTACATGGTATATATATTTATGAGGTACATGAGATTTTGATACAGGCATACAATAAGTAATAATCACATCAGGGTACATGGAGTATCCATCATCTCAAATATTTATCCTTTCTTTGTGCTACAAACAAAGCAATTATACTCTTAGTTATTTTTAAATGTTTAATGAATTATCGTTGACTATAGTCACTCTTGTGCTGTTAAATACTAGATCCAGTTCTGTCTATACTTTTGTACCAATTAACCATCCCCACTCCACTCCTTAATTCCCCACTACCCTGCCCAGCCTTGTAACCATCGTTCTACTCTCTATCTCTGTTAGTTCAATTAATTTTTAGCTCCCACAAATAAGTGAGAACATGCAAAGTTTGTCATTCTGTACCTGGCCTATTTCATTTAACATAATGACATCGGTTGCATCCATTTTGTTGCAAATAACAGGATCTCATTCTTTTTTATGGCTGAATGCTACTATGTTGTGTACATAAACCACATTTTCTTTATTTGTCTGTTGATGGACGCTTAGGTTGTCTCTAAATCTTGGCTGTTGTGAACGGTGCTGCAATAAACATGGGAGTGCAAGTATATCTTAGATATACTGATCTTCTTTCTTTGGGGTATATACCTATCAGTGGCGTTGCTGGATCATGTGGTAGCTCTATTTTCAGTTTTTTGAGGACTCTCCAAATTATTCTCCATAGTGGCTGTACTAATTTACATTCCTGCCAACAGTGTACAAGGGTTCACTTTTCTCCGCATCCTCGTCAGCACTTGTTATTGCTTGTCTTTTGGATATAGGCCATTTTAACTGCGATGAAATGATATCTCATTGTAGTTTTGATTTGCATTTCTCTGGTGATGAGTGATGTTGAACACCTTTTCATATACTTGTCATTTGTATGTTTTCTTTTGATAAATGTCTATTCACATCTTTTGCCCATTAAAAAAAAATTTTTTTTAAGACAGGGTCTTGCTCTGTCACCCAGGCTGGAATGCAGTGGTTTGATCATAGCTCACTGCAGCTTTGAACTCCTGGGCTCAAGTAATCCCCCCCACTTCAGCCTTCTGAATAGCTGGGACTAGAGGTGTGCACCACCACACCCAGCTAAATTTTCTTTTTT
>NW_012114710.1:7239406-7260735 GCF_000951035.1 Colobus angolensis palliatus
AGCCTCCCACCCCCACTCACAGTGGGCTCTCGCGGGCCCGAGCCTCCCGATCGGCACCGCCCCCTGCTCCATGTCGCCCAGTCCCATCAACCACTGAAGGGTTGAGGAGTACAGGGGCCGCTAGGGACTGGCGGGCAGGTCCGCCTGCAGCGCCCATGTGTGATCCACTAGGTGAAGCCAGCTGGGCTGCTGAGTATAGTGGGGACTTGGAGAACCTTTATGTATAGCTAAGGGATGGCAAATACATCAATCAGCATTCTGTGCCTAGCTCAGGGTTTGTAAATACACCAACTGGTACTCTATCCAACTAAACTAGTGGGGACTTGGAGAACTTTTATGTCTAGCTAGAGGATTGTAAATGCACCAATCAGCACCCTGTCAAAATGGTCCAATCAGCTCTCTGTAAAGTGGACCAATCAGCAGGATATGGGTGGGGCCAGGTAAGGGAATAAAAGCAGACTGCCCGAGTCAACCAGTGGCAACCCACTGGGGTCCATGTCCACACTGTGGAAGTTTAGTTTTTTCCCTCCTTGCACTAAATCTTACTGCTGCTCACTCTTTGGGTCCATGCTGCCTTTAAGAGCTGTGATACTGCGAAGGTCTGCAGCTTCACTCCTGAAGCCAGCAAGACCACGCACCCACCAGAACGAATGAACAACTCTAGACGCGCTGTCTTTAAGAGCTGTAACACTCACTGCCAAGGTCTGCAGCTTCACTCCTGATAGCGAGACCGCAAATCCACCAGAAGGAAGAAGCTCCAGACACATCTGAACGTCTGAAGGAACAAACTCCGGATCTACCATCTTTCAGAACTGTAACTGCGAAGGTCCGCGGCTTCATTCTTGAAGTCAGTGAGACCAAGAACCCATCAATTCCTGACACAAAGGGTTCCACCTGCTTCAGCCTCCCAAAGTGCTTGGATTACAGGCATAAGCCACTGTGCCTGGCCCTCTTCCACTGATCTTTATGTCTTGTTTTTATGCCAATGCCATGTCATTTTGGTCACTATAGCTCTGTAGTATAATTTGAAGCCTGGTAATGTGATTCGTCCAGTTTTGTTCTTTTTACTCAGGATAGCTTTGGCTATTCTGAGTCTTTTATGGTTCTGTATAAATTTTAGGGTTTTTCCCCACTATTTATGTGAAGAATGTCATAGGTATTTTGATAGAGATTGCATTTAATCTGTAGATTGCTTTGGATAATATGGACGGTTTAACAATATGGATATTTCCAATTTGTGAACATGGAATATCTTTCCACTTTTTTGTGTCCTCATCAATTTCTTATAGTTTTCACTGTAGAGATCTTCCACTTTGGTTAATTTCTGGGTAATTAATTTTATTTCTAGGTATTGTATATGGAATTAATTCTTTGATTTCTTTTTCAGATTGTTCACTGTTGGCAATACAAATGCTACTGATTTTTATGTGTTGATTTTGTATCTGCAACTTTACTGAATTTGTTTATAAGATCTAATAGTTTTTTGGTGGAGTCTTTAGGTTTTTTCCAAAGATAAGATCACCTCATCTGAAAAGGATAATTTGACTTCTTCCTTTCCAATTTGGATGCCTTTTATTTCTTTCTCTTGTCTGATTGCTCTAGCTAGAACTTCCGGTACTATGGTGAATAACAGTGGTGAAAGTGGGCATCTTTGTCATGTCCCAGGTATGAGAGGAAACGCTTTGCATTTTTCCCCATTCAGTATGATACTAGATGTGGATCTGCTGTATATAGATTCTATTATGTTGAGTTTTATACCCAATTTTTTTAAGGTTTTTATTATGAAGGGATGTTGAATTTTATCAAATGCTTTTTCAGCATCAATTAAAATGATCATATGGTGTTTGTCCTTCATTGTGTTGATATGATGTATCACATTGTTTTGCATATGATGAATCATTCTTGCATCTGGGATAAATCCCACTTAGTCATGATGAATGATCTTTTTAATGTGTTGTTGAATGCACTTTGCTAGTATTTTGTGTTGAGGATTTTTGCAATAGTATTCATTAGTGATATTGGCCTGCGGTTTATTTTTTATTTTTATTTGTTTATTTATTTTGATGTGTCTGCCTGGTTTTGGTAACAGGGTAATAATGGCCTCATAGAGTGAGTTTGCAAATATTCTCTCCTCTTCTATTTTTCGGAATACTTTGAGTAGGATTGGTATTAGTTCTTCTTTAAATGTTTGGCAGAATTCAGCAGTGAAGCCATTGGGTACCAGGCTTTTCTTTGCTGGGAGATTTTTTTATTATGGCTTTGATCTCATTACTTGTTATTCGTCTGCCCAGTTTTTGGATTTCTACGTGGTTAAATTCTGGTAGGTTGTATGTGTCTAGGAATTTTTTCATTTCTTCTGGGTTTTCCAATTTTTTGGGATATAGTTGCTCATAGTAACCACTAATGATGCTTTGAATTTCTGCAGTATTAGTTATAATGTCTCCTTTTTTGTCTTTGATTTTATTTATGTGGGTCTTCTCTTTTTTCTCAGTCTGGCTAAAGATTTGTCAGTTTTATCTTTTCAAAAACCAACGTTTTGTTTCATTGATCTTGTTTATTGTTTTCTTCGTTTCAATTCCATTGATCTCTGCTCTGATCTTTATTATTTCTTCTGCTAATTTGCAGTTGGTTTGCCTTTGCTTTTCTAGTTCTTTAAAATGAATCATTAGTTTATTTGAAGTTTTTCTACTTTTTTTGATAATAGTATATAGCTATAAACTTTCCACTTAGTACTGCTTTTGCTGTATTCTGTAGGTTTTGGTATTTTGAACTTCCATTATGTGTTTCAAAAAAAGTTCCAGTTTTCATCTTAATTTCTTCATTGACTCAGTGGCCATTCAGGAGCATATTGTTAATTTCCATGTGTTTGTATAGTTTCAAAAATTCCTCCTGTTATTAATTTCTAATTGTATTCCACTGTGGTCTGAGAAGATACTTTATATTATTATACTTTAAATTTTTGAATGTTTTAAGGAAATGTTATGTAGATATTTATTAGGTCCATTTGTTATATCATGCAGATTAAGTCCAGTATTTCTTTGCGGAATTTCTGTTTGAATGATTCATTCAGTGCTGAAGGTGGAGTGTTGAGATGTCCCCAGCTATTACCCTGTTGGAGTCCATCTCTCTTTAGTACTAATAATATTTGCTTTAGATACTTGGTTGCTCCAGTGTTGAGTGATACGTATTTAAAATTATATCCTCTTGTTAAATTGACCTCTTTATCATTATATAATGAGCTTCTTTGTCTCTTTTTGTAGTTTTTGTCTTCAAATCTATTTTGGCTGATAGAAGTATAGATCTATTCCTGCTCTTTTGTGGGTTCCATTTTCATGGAATATCTTTTTGAATCCTTTTATTTTCAGCCTATTTATTTCTTTATAAGTGAAGTATGTTTCTATTAGACAACAGATTTTTGGGTGTTGTTTTTATCCATTCAGCCCTGTATGTCTTTGGATTGGAGATATTAGTCCTTTTACGTTCACTGTTACTATTGTTAAGTAAGGTCTCACTCCTGACATTTTGTTTTGTGGTTCTTTTGTGGTCTTCTCTTCCTTCTTTCCTTCCTTCCTGTCTTCCTTTTAGCGAAGGTGATTTTCTCTAGTGGTATGTTTTAATTTCTTGCTTTTTGTTTTTTTGTGTGTGTGTCCATTGTATGTTTTGATTTGAGATTACCATAAGGCTTGCAAATAACATCTTATTACCCATTATTTTGAACTTATGACAACTTAACACTGATTGCGTAAACAAGCAAGCAAAAAGAAAACTAATAAAAACTCTACCCTTTAATTTAGTCTCCCTGCTTTTTAACTTTTTCATTTATATTTATATCTTGTTGTAGTATCTATGTCTTGAAAAATTGTAGTTATTATTTTGATTGGATCATCTTTTACTCTTTCTACATATTAGTAGTTTACACACCATAATTACAGTGCTATAATATTCTGTGTTTTCTCTGTGCTTACTATTACCTGTTAGTTTTGTACCTTCAAATGATTTCTTATTGCTCATTAGCATACTTTTCTTTCAGATTGAAGAACTCCATTTAGCATTTCCTATAAAACAGGTCTGGTGTTGATAAAATCCCTCAGGTTTGTTTGCCTGTGAAGGTCTTTATTTCTTCTTCATGTTTGAAGGATATTTATGCTAGATGTACTATGCTAAGGTAGAATTTTTTTTTCCTTCAGCACTTTAAATGTGTCATGCCACCGTCTCCTGGCCTGGAAGGTTTCCACTGAAAAGTTTGCTGCCGACGTATGGGAACTCCATTGTATGTTATTCGTTTGTTTTCTCTTGCTGCTTTTAGGATCCTTTCCTTATCCTTGACCTTCGGGAGTTTGATTATTAAATGCTTTGAGGTAGTCTTCTTTGGGTTAATTCTGTGAGTGTTCTGTAGCCTTCTTGTACTTGGATATTGACATCTTTCTCTAAGTTTGGGTTTGGGAAGTTCTATGTTATCCCTTTGAATAAACTTTTTTTTTTCTTTTGCATAAAATCCAGATCCTGCACAACCTTTGAATAAACTTTCTATGCCTGTTTCTCTCTCTACTTATTCTCTAAGGGTAATAACTCTTAGATTTGCTCTTTTGAGGCTGTTTTCTAGGTCTTGTATGTGTGCTTCATTGTTTTTTATTGTTTTTTCTTTTGTCTCCTCTGACTGTATTTTCAAATAGCCTGTCTTCAGGCTCACTAATTCTGCTTGATCAGTTCTGATGTTAAGTGGCTCTGCTGTCTTCAGCATGTCAGTTGCATTTTTCAGCTCCAGAATTTCTGCTTCATTTTTTTTTACTTATTTCAGTGTCTTTGTTATATTTATCTGATAGGATTTTGAATTCCTTCTCTATGTCTTCTCTGTGTTATCTTGAATTTCTTTGAGATTTCTCAAAACATCTGTTTTGAATTCTTTTTGAAAGGTCACAATATCTCTGTCTTTGTGGGACAGGAATTTTTCACTGGTGCCTCATTTAGTTCATTTGATGAGGTCATGTTTTCCTGGATGGTCTTGATGCTTGTGGATGTTCGTCACTGTCTGGACATTGAAGAGTTAGGTATTTATTGTAGTCTTTGCAGTCTGGGCTTGTTTGTACTCACCCTTCTTGGGAAGACTTTTCAGTTATTCAAAAGGACTTGAGAATTGTGGTCTAATTTTTTTTTCCCACCACAGCTGTATCTGGATTAGAGGGCATTCCAAGCCCAGTAACACTATGGCTCTTGCAGACTCAAAGAGGTACTGTCTTGCTGGTCTTGGGTAAGATCCGGTAGACTTCTCTGGATTGCCAGGCAGAGCCTCTTGTTCTCTTCCCTTACTTTCTCCTAAACAAATGGAGTCTTTCTCTCTCCGCTGAGCTGCCTGGAGCTCCAGGAGGTGTTGCACAAGCACCTCTGTGGCTACTAACACTGTTACTGCACTTGGTGAGACCTAAATCCAGCACAGCACTGGGTCTCATCCATGGCCCACAGTAATCACTGCCTGGCTACCACTTGGGTTCACTCAAGGTCCTAGGCCTCTACAATAAACAGGTGGCAAAACCAGCTAGGTTATATCCTTCCCTTCAGGGTAGTAAGATTCCCCTAGTCCTGAGGGCATTCAGAGATGCCACGTGGAAGCCCGAGCCTGGAGTTGGAACCCTTAGGAATCTACCTGGTACTCTATTCTACTGTGGCTGAACTGGCACCCACGCCACAAGACGAAGTTCTTCCCATTCTCCCCTTCCCTTTCCACAAGCATAGGAGTCTCTCCCATGGCCACCACCACCCCAGGCATGCAGCAAGTACTGTCTGGCTACCTGCTGTTGTTCATTCAAGGCCCAAGGGCTCTTCAGTCAATTTGGTAAATGCTGCCAGGTCTGGGACTCTTTCATCAGGGCACTGGACTTTTCTCTGGCCCAAGGCAGGTCCAGAAATACCATCTAAGAGACAAGACCTGGAATCTGGAACCCCCAAGAGCCCACATGATGCTCTACCCCACTGTGGCTGAGCTGGTACCTAAGCTGTAAGACAGAGACCCCTTTATTCTTCCTTCTGCTTTTCTCAAACAATAGTCTGTCCTTGTAGCCACCATACCTGGGAATATGCTTGGTCACACTTGAAGCTAGTATAACACTGAGTCTCACCCAAGGCCTACAGCAAGTACTGCCTGGTTACCACTGCACATTTTTCAGGGCCCAAGGGTTCTTTAGTCAGCAGGTGATGAATCCTGCCAAGACTGGGTCTTTCCTCTCAAGCAGCAGGTTCCCTTCTGGCCCATGGTATATCTAGAAATGTCATCCTGGAGCTAGAGCTTGGAATGGGGGCCTCAGGACTCTGCGTGATGCCTGTCCTATTGTGGCTGAGCTTGTGTCCGAGATGCAAGACAATGTCCTCTTTATTTTTCCCTCTCCTTTCCTCAAGCAGAAGGAAGGTGTCTCTTTGGAGCTCTGCTGCTTGGGGTTATGAGGAGGGGTGGTGCAGGCACTCTAATTGGCTGCCCTGGCTGGTGTCTCACCAGGTCACGTGCCCCCTATGTCCACTGACTCCAAACCCAGCACAGCACCAGGACTTGCCCAGGAATGGCAGTCCTTATGGCCTAGACCACCTTTCAACTTTATTTAGGACCCCAGAGCACTTTAGCCTGTGGTATGAGGTCTGCCAGAATGCATTCTGAGCACTGGGGTGGGCTGAGCCCTCTGGCTAGGGCAGGTCCAGATGACCCTTTCATGGGTTCTACCTGAGTTCTGCCTGGTGGTGTTTTCCATTGTTACAGGGGAGCACTGTGTTTCCATGCCAGTTTCCACAATCACTGCACTCTTCCTCCTCCAAGTGCACGGGTTCTCTCTTGGCACCATAGGGCCACTGCCAGGGAATGAGGAAGGGGTTGTGCTGGCAATGGAAGACTGTTTTTCCTACCCTCTTCAGGGCCTCTTTCAGTGATACGAAGTTCAAACCATATACTGTGATCGCTCACATGATTTCTGTTTCTCATGACAGTACTTTTTTGTAGGGGTAGCTGTTCAATTTGGTGCTCCTGCAGGAAGGAGGATTGGTGGAGGCTTCTATTTGGCCATCTTGCTTTGCCTTCTCCCCAATCCAGATAATTTAAACAATATCTGACACTTACAGAGTGTTTATAAGACCTTTGTATAAATTGTTCCGTTATGTCTTTGTTTTCATTTTGAGTGTTCTTGCAGTATTTTCAGGTTAAATAATAAAGCGAGCATATCAAATTTTAGCCTTAATCTTAGCTTTGCATTTCACCTTGTGAATTTATTGTCGTGGTTTGCACTTCATAATGACGTGATTAAAACAGGCCACAATGACTACATAGGGGATTATTCTTACAGCAGATGGGTTATATCGGTATTTTCATATTTTTATTTTGAAGTTATAGGTGAGGTCTTATTTAAATATAAAACCCAAAGTTGGTGAGATTGTAGAGAAACAACTCAGATCCTGTTGGTGAGAGTGCAAATTGGTGTATAAGCTAAAACTCCCAATACCTACGTGATAGAAACTGAGTCCTCCTTTCAGTGCCCACAGTAGTATATTTATAGCAAGGCTTATCTCACACAGTCAACTGTGCCAGTTCATGGTACCTTCTCAGTCTCCAGTGTCACCTGTTGTAAAATCCTTACTGAACAACTCTTCTTACTGATATATAATATACGAGCATTTTATACGTTAAATTATAACATAGTAGCTAAGAGGATCCTCTGTGTTGGAATCTTTACTGTACTAGCCATGTGATCTTGGTTAAGTTACTTAGCACCTCTGCGCATCAGTTCGTCATCTGTAAAATGAGGATAATAGAATTTATCTCATTGGTTGTAAAGATTAAATAAGAAAACATTTATAAGACATCATAGTACTTGGCTCATGTTAATCACTAAATAAAGGTTAGTTTTTACAATTATCAATATTATAAAATATTTGTACATTTTCTAAAAGCAAAATTCTGGAAAGTATGTGCTGTGCACTAAACTGTGTCTACCTCAAAATTCTTATGTTGACGCCCTAGTCCCCAGTGTTGACTGTATTGCAGGTGGGGCCTATAAGGTGATAATTAGGTTAAACGAGGCTATAAGGGTGGGGTCCTAATCTGATAGGGTTGGTGCCATATAGGAAGATGAAGAAACACCAGAGCTCACTCCCTCTGGCTCTCCAAGAAATCGACAAACTGGCGACAGAGCACTCACCAGGAACCAAATTGACTGGCAATCAACCAATCCTTGATCTTGGATTTCCCAGCTTCCAGAACCGTGAGTAAATAAATTCCTGTTGTTCAAGCTGCACAGTCTAGGGTATTTTGTTATGGCAGCCTGAGGTGACTAAGATGGGATGTTTATGCATTTTTCAAAAGCAAATCTAATGTAAACTATTCAGGATAAACTGTTGTATTTCATCAATTCTAGGCAAATCTGTCAACGGGCCATGTCATAAAAGGCCGTAATTTGACAGTGTAAAACTCAGCGGGTTCTAGTAAACATAATATCTGACACTTTCAGAATGTTTATAAGTAGCATATATAAATTTTTGCTTGATGTCTTCATTTTCATTTTGAGTATTCTTGCAGTATTTTCAGATCAAATGGTAAAGTGAGTATATCAAATTTTAGGCTTAACCTGGTTACATTTGTGTATTTCTCCTTTATTAACCTGAAGCTCTGGGAAGCTCATATGCCTTTCAGATTTATAATCTTCAAGCCCATTGATACTTTTTTTGTTGTTGTTTTTTTTTTTGAGACGGAGTCTGGCTCTGTCCCCCAGACTGGAGTGGATGGCGCAATCTCGGCTCACTACAAGCTCCGCCTCCCGGGTTCACGCCATTCTCCTGCCTCAGCCTCCTGAGTAGCTGGGACTACAGGTGTGCACCACCACGCCCAGCTAATTTTGGTATTTTTAGTAGAGACGGGGTTTCTCCGTGTTACCCAAGATGGTCTCGATCTCCTGACCTCATGATCCGCCTGCCCTAGCCTCGCAGAGTGCTCATTGATACTTTTTGGTACAGTCTTCCGTTTAACTGTCAGCTTGGAATTCTCATCAGCTAAATTATCTGTCTAGATGGCAAATAGTAGGAATGCTTCCCTGAGTACATACAAAATTGAGGTCAGGGCCTGTGCTGGGAACTTAAATGAGCTTTGCCCCTACAGTTTGATCTCAGAGGACAGAAAGAAAAATACCAAAGAGGATTCTTGCTGAAAACTACAATTTATTTTTGTGACTACTGTAGCAGTAAGGTTCAGGTTCAGTTACAGAGAATAGAATTCATAGAAATCACTCTATATGCTCTATAATTTAAGGATAAAAAGAATTTCTCAACAAGTATTACATATTCTACTGAATCATAGGAGGGCTAAAGAAATGTAGAACTCTGAGAAAAATTCCTAGAGTCACACTATAAGAGCAAACCGCCAAAGAAGCTGCTGCCTGTCTCTGAACAAAAAGCTGCCTACAAAATCAGAAAGCTGCAGCTACAACTGCTGACTCCAGAATTATACTGGACATGCAACATTTTAATTTTTTTATTGTCTGTGTCCCTCTACTACAAAGTCAGTTCAAGAAGTCAGGAATTTTTTTCTTTGTTCACTGCTGTATACACAGCACTGAGAATGAATCTTGACTTGTAGTAGGAGTGAATACTCAAAATCATAGGTAGCACTCACCCACTAAACCCAGCAGGGCTGATGTTGGATAAACCTTTTAACTAAATGGAAGGAATAAACATAAGTCATGAGAGATTTATTTCTCTGTCTCATAGTCTGTAAGGTCAGTTGGTAGGCTCAATTTACATTACTACAAGATTAAAGAAAAGAGGAAAAGTAGAGAACAACAGAGAAAGAAAAGATAAATCCTAAGAATGTACATTTTCAACATCAGAATAGTAGAAGTTCGGAAAGTTAGAAAAGAGAAAGTGGTTGGATGAAACTTGCTCAATAAGAAAAAAGTTTCAGAACTAAAGGGAGATATGATTCTGCAAATGTAGAAGACCTACTGAGTACTGAACAGAAAAAAGAAAAATATGTGTATACATAGACATATCATGAAATTTAAGGATAGCAAGGATAAAGAGAGGATTCTAAAAGCTTCCAGGGAGAAAGTTCAAGTACTCCGTAAAGGAATGAGAATCAGGCTGGCAACAAACTTTTGAGTGAGTATTAAGATACAAGAAACCCTAAAAGTTCCTAGGAGAGATGACTTTAAACTTAGAATTCCATTTTTTTGTTTTGTTTTGTTTTGTTTTTGGTTTTGTTTTGTTTTGTCCACACAGGGTCTAACTCTGTTGCCCAGGCTGGTGTACAATGGCGCAGTCATGGCTCACTAAAGCCTTGACCTCCTGGGCTTAAGTGATCCTCCCTCTCTGCCTTCTGAGTAGCTGGGACTACAGGTGTGAGCCACCATGCCAGCTAATTTTTTTATTTTTTATAGGGACAGGGCCAGGCATGGTGGCTTACACCTGTAATCCCAGCACTTTGGGAGACCGAGGCGGGTGGATCACCTGAGGTCAGGAGTTCGAGACCAGCCTGCTGAACGTGATGAAACCCCGTCTCTATTAAAAATACAAAAATTAGCCAAGCATAGTGGCGGGCACCTGTAATCCCAGCTGCTTGGGAGGCTGAGGCAGGAGAATTCCTTGAACCCAGGAGACGGAGGTTGCAGTGAGCCAAGATCACACCATTACATTCCAGCCTGGGAGACACGAGCACAACTCCACCTTAAAAAAAAAAAAAAAATTAGAGACAGTCTCACTGTGTTGCGCAGGCTGGTCATGAACTCCTGGATTCAAGCCATCCTCCCTCCTTGGCCTCCCAAAATATTAAGATTACAGGTGTGAGCCACCACGCCTCCTGAACTTGGAATTCTATACCATGCCAAACTATTGATAAAATATGTGGGCAGAATGAAAAAGAAAATGAAACACAAACTTTTGAGAAAGCTTTACCTCACTAATATTCTTTTTTAGGATGTTTCTTGAGAATATAGGCCAAGCAAACAAGGGACTTGTTGAAGGAAATGGAGTGGATTGGGTCTGTGAAACAGTGGAACAAATTCAGAAATGCAATGAATGCAACTTCCAGGATAGTTATGCAACAGGAAGCCTGCCTATACAGATTGAAAGACTTCAGCACTGTAAGAACTGCCCGTAGAAAAAAAAGGAGTTCCTGGATTTGCTAGTATTCTGGAAATGTTGGAAGAACCTAGTCTAATGATGCCATAAAGGAAGACAATTCAAGACAAAGTGAAAAGGCAATTTATAATTTAGTTGAGTGGGATATATGACAAAAAGCTGTACAAAAAAAACCAGAGATATAGAAGGTAACTTTCCCAGACAGTGAATACTGTTTACACAGATGTAGCATAAATATCCTTTACTGATTTTCAAAAATACAGTCCACCTGTAGGCAAAGCAAGACTTGTTTAACTATAGTTACAGAACAGGTTGTAAATGTGAAGCATGATAGTGTGATAAAGGAACCAAAGATGAAGACAAAGGTAAAGGATACAAAATTCTTACCTGGGAAAGTGAAGAGATATTGTTTATATTGAAGCAAGAACTGAGAGTTTAGTTATATTATTTAAAATTGCAAATGTAATAAGTGGAATGCTAACTAGTGATATTATTTATTAGCTGTTATGAGTAGGGAAAATTTGTGGTGGCTTAATGTAGTTAAATCTTTGTCTATCTTGGCAGGAAGTGAGTATGCAACATCTAAGATTGAGACATCGAAAATTCACAGCATGAGCAGATTGTTTACACATAGGGTGACTAAAAACAATGAGATTAATGTGGTTGCCTCTGGGAAAAAACATTGGAGGGAATGGAAAGGGATGGCTTGGGGGCCTGTTGCTTTTTGCATTCAGCCCCCTTGAGTTCATTTGTTCTTTCATCTAACAGACACTTACTGTATGCCAAAAATGTGCCAAACACATGTAAATGAAATGACTCTACTGAAGATTTGGGGAGATGAGATATTTTCTATCACCACAGTGCCAGATTTAAAATTGAATATTAGAAAGACTTGTTCTTAAAACTTTTTGCTAGGCACTTTATGCCAACCATGTTGCTACCGTCTTCTCTCCGTTCCTCTTACTTTCTCATTCTCTAACAACGTTTTCAGTCGTCTCACACCCATACACAGTCTTGTTTGTTGGTGTTATGGGGAACTCACAAGTGGAGCGATAAAGGAGAAATATGACCTCTCCTATGTTTCACCTCCAGTGGGGTTCACGGGAGGTCCCAGGATTTCTGTGAAGGGGATTTGTGGTTTTGAAGTTCCAGATGGTGACAACTGGAACAGCAAGCCTGATAAGCATATTGAGCAGACTACTAAGAACAGGAATGAAAAACAAACAAACAAACAAAAACAACACCCTTCTCTTTCTCACCTATACCGGAATAGTGGTTCTCAACCATGACTGTATATTAGAATCACCCAAAGAGCTTTTAAAAACATCAGTGCCCAGACACCACCTCTTCCCCTTTCGACGCTCTTCTTTCCAACTCCCACCACTACCAAATAAATTGAAAATCTAGTGAAGGGACCTCAGTCCCATGATTCAAATCATTAATAAAAAAGTCACCTGCAGTTTCTGCACAATTGATTGAATTGGGCAAAACCAATTAGAACATTGAACCACTTTGTCAACGATTTTCAACCTGATACTCTAAGGAAGAGAACTTGTTCCTTAGAATTTTGCATTGGCTGTTCCTTCTGCCTGGGACACTTTCCCTTCCTATATGCATAGCTAACTACCTCACCTTCTCAATGAGACTGACCTGCCCTCCAGGCCCCAAAATGGTACTCTCAAGCTCACTCTGCTGTACTTTCTTTTTATCGTAGCACTTATCAGTGTCTAACATAGAATTTGCCCACTTCTTGTACCTATTGTGTAATGTTTGTTTCCACCCACTAGAATGTAAACAAATATGAGCAGGTATTTTTCATTTCGTTCACTGATGAAACAAGTATCTAGAATAATACCGAACATGATTGGGCACTCAATAAATACTTGTTGAATTTCAGTGACCTCTCAAATAACATTAACTCATTATTTCCATGAAAGATAACTGTTTATCCATGTTATATAATATGTTTGGAATGTGCTAGCATTACACACTTGCATAAAGTTTTTTGAAGAATTATATATCTCACCAGGCAAATGTTCTGTACCCCTGTGAAGCCTGCTGGATATCTGGGCTGTCAGAAGATCTGGGCTTTAATCTCATGTTGTCTGTTTAAATAGATATATAATACTGATCAAAGTACTTCACTCCTCTCGGTGTCACTTAGGTTATTTATAAAAGAAAGAGGTTGATATAAATGAATTCCAATTTTTTTCTCTTCTATTGTATAGTACTTTGTGATCACATATGAGCTTGAAATGCAATAAAATGTTAATTTTGTGATTTTTATTTTCTTCTGAAAGCAATTAAAACATGCACCTATCTCCATATTTCAAGTACAATTTGCTACAGTAGTTAAGAGCTATCCCCTTTGGAATCAAATTGTCTTGATTTTAACCCTTGATTTACTACTTATAACCTCAGTATTTTTTCTGTAATTTTATTTATTTATTTGATTCATTTTTCTATAGCGACAGGGTCTTGCTGTGTTGCCCAGGCTGGTCTCAAATTCCTAGACTCAAGCAGTCCTCCTGCCTCAGCCTCCCAAAGGCCTGGGATTACAACAGATGTGAGCCACTGCACTGACCCTTATCTCAGTATTAAGTTATTCAATCCTCTGCCTCAATACCCTCATCTGTAAAATGAATATAGTAATATATCAATTTCAGTAACAATTTTTATATTATGAAATTAAATTAGATAACTCATACAAAAACATTTAATACATTACGTGATTCATGATAAGGCTAAATGATTGTTAACTTTTTATGAAATACTAACTTTAGTAATACCTTCTGTTTACATGGGTTTGTGGAAATAAATGATGACCAATTAAATGAGAAATGCAAAGGCTATTCTGAGCTTGCTATAGCAAGGGAGTCAGCCATTTTCACTGGCATTTTGGCAGACACTCAGAAGCAGGCAAAAGAGTGGAAAAGCTTCTGGGATGCCCTGATCAGAGACTATTGGCATGGGGATGCTGGATACAGGCAAACACCAGAAGCAAAGCATCTTTGTGATTGATTAGGATACATATTCGGCTTTCTCTAGTTGGTTCTACGTTGGAAGTGGGGACAACAATTAGGGAAGCTGTCAGTTATTAATCAAGTCCTAACGATTTGGGACTGATGGTTTTGTTTAGCTTCCTGGATTTTCACTAGAGAGAACAACCTGGCTTCCTGCAATTCTGACTTATATCAGACTGACTTTCTGGACTGTTTATTGTAGTTAAGGGAGTTGCTTCCCTGGACAGGTTTCTAAAGGTTGTTGGTCAAAGTTTGATTTTTATATATGTTCTGGCCATTGTCTATTTGCATATTCAGTCTCTCAGCCTTTATTAGCAAAGTTATTAAGAATATTCACCACTGGAAAATTGATTATTATTATTTTTTAATCAGAGTTAGATTTAAATATTGCTATATGGTTGGTGCTGTATAAACCTATCTAATCAGTATTTTGCAGAGTACATTACCTTCCCTTAATCTGTTTTATCTTTTTTAAAAAAAGTTAGAATAAATACAACTTGGCCGGGCACGGTGGCTCACGCCTGTAATCTCAGCACTTTGAGCACTTTGGGAGCCCAAGTTGGGTGGATGACTTGAGGCCAGGAGTTTGAGACCAGCCTGGCCAACATGATGAAACCCTGTCTCTACTAAAAATACAAAAATTAGCCGGGCATGTTGGCACATGCCTGTAATCCCAGCTACTCAGGAGGCTGAAGCAGGAGAATCACTTAAACCTGGGAGGTGGAGGTTGCAGTGAGCTGAGATTGCGCCACTGCACTCCAGCCTGGGAGACAGAGCGAGATGAAAAAAAGAAAAAAAAGAATGCAACTGTTCTTTGTATTTTTGATGTTCTTTTTACCTGATCATCTTCTTCAGTGCTAATTTGTTCTTTAAATCAGGGAAAATTTTAAGATGCAAACTTACATTTGGAAAGGGACTGATTTTCCACATTTCACCCCAGAGCCTTCAGAATTTAAATTTATGCCACTGAATAGGATGCTTATTATAAAGACACCGATATTATTTTTTTCATTTAAGTATATTTTTGCTATTTTGCCCTTTATTTTATTTCAATTTTAAAAGACTAGTCTCCCCAGTCAAAGTTTGTATGACCTAGCAGTTCTTGTATATGTATAGTATGTGTATTCATTGTCACGTGGCTTCTTGATTTGGATGTTAGTCACGAGAGGTATTTAACAGGTAACAGTGACTTATTGGAAGACTCTCATTCCTGTTGAACATCCACTACAATTTTGCATTTATTCTCTATAGAATTGAAGGAAACAACTGTAATGCCAAATATACCAAATACAAGGTTATTTTCAAAGAAAACATGAATTTCCACCATTATATAATTTATTCTTGATACGTTTCTATGGTAGGAGAGTAATTATTAACTTGGCATTTTAAGGTATTTAAATTGTGAAACTCTTTTAAAAATAAGATAATTTTCATTTATGTAATAGTGATATTATCAATTACATAGTATTACTAGAATATCCATATTTTTCCTTGTTCTGAGACTAAAAACAGATTTTATAAGTACCAGAAATCATAGCTTTAATTATAAATGTAAATTATTTTTAAAATTTTGTTTTAGAATATATACCAGTCATAACACAGTTAAAATAATGATTTGATTAACTAATTACCTGTTACTTTACTATAACTAGAATGTTTGAAAAGTTTGTCTTTTTGGGAGAGTGCTAAGAAATGTGCTTGTGTGTATTTTTATGTTAATTTAATAGAATTCAATGAAAACTCTTGCTAAGTATGCTGGAAATTTAGTGTGGCATCCAGAGCTCAAAACTAGAGTTTTCAATCAATTTCCAAAAAAGGGTGTAAAGCATATCTAATTTTCTATGTGCAATTCCAGGGTGGCAGGGGAAATTAATCTTTCCTGTTTAAAAAAACATGTATGTAAGAGTTAATCTCCAGAGTTAAGTAACAAAAGACCACCAGAGCTGTAGATAAACTAATGAAAGAAAAGAGATTTGAACTCTATCCATTTAAGTATTTTTTTTTTTTCTCATGAGTGTATATTTTATTTGCAGGAAGATTCTATTTGGCTCCTGTACAAATCTGCCTACTCTTACCATACAGCCTTGTTCTTTCATTGTCATTGTATTCTTTCCTTCCTTACAAATATTTATGTCAAAGTATCTTCATAACTAAACTATATCCTTCTTTCTCTTCTTGGCTTACGGATTTTCCTATTTGTTGTGTCTGGCTAATACTTTCTTACAGTGATTCGTTCATTTCCTGAAGCAGATTATAATTTCCAACTGTAAATTCTTCTCCAGCAGGGGTTTGATTTGGGTGTTCTTGTTATGTCCTTAGGATATGGAATCTGAACCACAGGGTAGTTTTATATTTGCCCCTGCCTAGGCTGATGGATTTCACCATACCTGGACCAGTTACAATGCAAACATCTCAGTTTAGGATCATTCCACAGTTACCCGCAGGCAGAGGTGCTGGCTTCCAGTGGGTGACTTCTTTTCCACCCAATATTTTAGACAGGGGGCAAAGCTTCCTTGTAGTTTTCTAGGCAGGGTCAGTGGGTGAGCTTCTTCCATTTCATGGGATGGTCAGCCCCTTACTACTCCTGGTTGTATGCAGGGAATTTAGTTTGGAGATTTTCCTGTCAATTTCAGGCTTGACATTACAACCAAATCTTCCATTATTATATTTGATCCATGTGTTTGTATTGGGAGGAAGAGGTCTTTCTAATATCAGCTTGTGTTGATATGTTAACCTACAATTCACTTATTTATTAAATATTTGCAAGTCTTACTAATCTTTCATTATAGTTTCTTAGGAGTTCTGATTGGATTTATTAATCATTGCCTTATCATTATAATAACATTTACTTGTATCATGGATACAAAGGTGATAAGTAAAGAATTTTTTGTTTCCCCCCCCTTGAAATAGTTGGCTCAGTTTAGTCTAATATTATGTGGTTTCTAAATGACCATCATTCCTCAGGCACAGTAAAATTATTTTTTTTCCAAAAGGATCAAACCAGAACTTTGAACTTGAAATCACTACTGGTATGCATAATACTTAATACCTTTATTATTCTTTGGCATCTAGTTACAGCCAGTGCAACCACTTTAGCAGAATCATTTACATTTAATTATTCGTTACTCAGAGTCAGAATTCCATTCCATGAGAGTAGGACTAGCAAAAGCCAAGAAAGTTCTAAATAGACTGAACTGTTAGGAAAACCAATACATTTGACACTGACACATGGAACAAAGGAGACCTATTTTTAAATCTGAATTAAGTAAAAGTGGGCACAAGAGTTTTGGCTTGCAATAGAAACCTAGTTACCCGATTTGGGACACAAAGTGGACAAAGCCATGCTTGAGCTAAGTTTAGACATACATGTCACAGCCACAAGTTACATGAGTCCAATTAGTTACATATTCTTAGAGAAGTGGTATAGCCCATTGGAACTGATCCATTGTCTTACACTCTCTCTTCAGTCCCCTACTTATTCATTCCTTTAGATATGCATTCTTTCCTTCCAGCATGGCCCTCTGGTTACTCCGTTCACATGATGCAGAGCATGCAGGACTGCCAAGGAAACTTGGTGTAAAGGCAACATGTAGCAAGAAGTCTCCATTACTATAACTTGTCTTTCTGGGAACAACTCTGATGGCTGCTTCTGCTAGCTCCTCTGCTTCTTTAGTTCCAACTTTTCCCTGATGACCATGATCCAGCTTTTTCCTATTTTAGATTTCTATCTGGGACACTCCTATAGCTATGGTCAACCCATCCTAATGGGCTTTATTTGTTCAACAAATTTTTTAATTGAATGGTGGCCTATAAACTCTGTGTAATTCATTTACATAGAAATGCGTTATGCTTCTTAGCTTCATCTTATGAAGATATATTTTAGTGCCAAAACCTGGAGTAAAATAGTGTTAAAACTTTATTAACTATTTTTTATTTTTATCTTGAGATAGAGTCTCTCTGTGTCACCCAGGCTGGAATGCAGTGGTGCATTCTCAGCTCACTGCAACCTCCGCCTCTTGGGGGTCAAGCAATTCTCCTGCCTCAGCCTACTATAACTGGGATTACAGGCGCATGCCATCATGCCCAGCTAATTTTTGTACTTTTAGTGGAGATGGGGTTTCACCATGTTAGCCAGGCTGGTCTCGAACTCCTGACCTCAAGTGATCTGCCCACCTTGGCTTCCCAAAGTGCTAGGATTATAGGCGTGAGCCACTGCACTTGGCCTATTAACTCTATTGACAGAAGAAAATATTATTTTCTTTTTCCCTCCATAGTCTTTTGATTACTTGGAAAGTATCGAATTTCTGATAATGTCTATACAGTCACTACTCTGATTTTAATAATGTGTTAACTTGAACATTGAAAGAGAAACTGTAAATCTAATGCAAACATGCAGAAATTACATAGAAACACATGTAGAGCTTACCTGTCCTATATATGTAAATTACACTCTCTGGAAAATTTGGAAGGATGCCACTGTTCCCTTCCCTGTCTTTGACTTCCTAGCCTACCTGTGCAGGTTAGGATTCCTTGACAATATGCTAACTCATGCTCGTTGAACAAATATTTTCTTTTCTGTTCATCTCAGTGTCTGCCTGTTTATCTTATTCTGCCCAAATCCCATTGTAGAAGTTATGCTCTTCACCAAGAATACAAGCCCTATGTCTTAGCACACTCTACAACGTATGTAGTCTGTTTTAACTATGGCTTATCCCCTTACACAACCTTCCAGCAATCCTGAAATCCTAGTAGTTACATCAATACACCAAGCTATTCCTTGTCTTGAGCCTTTGTGCCAGGCATCCTTTTTTCCAGGAATGCCCTCCTTTTTATTATGAGATAGAATTCCATTGTATGAACTGCCACAACCCATTTACCAGTTAAAGGACATTGGAGTTGTTTCCAGTTTGAGGCTCTCATAAATACAAATTTTAAAAACTAAACATTTGTATACAGGTCTTTGGGTAAATATATATGTTGTTTTATTTTAGGAAATGCCTAAGTGTGGGAATGCTGAGTTATCAGCCAAGAGTATGTTTACCATTATAAGAAACTTCCAAACCCTTTTCCAAAGTGCCAGTATCATTTTCCATCCTCACCAACAATGCATGATAGTTTCAGTCACTCAGTATCCTCACCAACACCTAATGCTAGTCAGTCTTTTGATTTTAGACATTCTGGTGCTATGTAGTGACATCTTATTGTGGTTTTAATTTGCTTTTCATGAATTATTAATACTGTTGAGCATCTTTTTGTTTTGTTTTGTTTTTGAGATGGATCTCACTCTGTCACCTAGGCTGGAGTGCAGTGGCGCGATCTTGGCTCAGTGCAATCTCCACCTCCAGGGTTCCAGCAATTCGCCTGCCCCAGCCTCCCCAGTAGCTGGGATTACAGGTGTCCGCCACTATGCCCAGCTACTTTTTTGTATTTTTAGTAGAGATGGGGTTTCACCATGTTGGCCAGGCTGGTCTCGAACTCCTGACCTCGTGATTCGCCCGCCTTGGCCTCCCAAAGTGCTGGGATTACAGGCGTGAGCCACTGCGCCTGACCGAGCATCTTTTTATGTGCTTATTTGCAATTCATATATCTTCTTTAGTGAAGTGGGTATTCACATCTTTTGCCCATTATTGGGTTGTTTGTTTTTTATTGTCTTGTTTTTTTGTTTGTTTTTTTGAGACAGGGTCTTACTCTGTTGCCCGGGCTACACAGTAGCCTCACAAACTCCTAGGCTTAAGTGATCCTCCTGCCTCAGCCTCTTGAGTAACTAGGACTATAGGCACATGTCAACATGCCTAGCTGATTTAAAAAAAAAAAAAATGTTCGTAGAAACAAAGTCACACTGCATTACCCAGGCTGGTTAGAACGCTTGGCCTCAAATAATCCTCCTGCCTTGGCCTCCCAAAACATTGGGATTACAGATGTGAGCCACTGACCTGGCCAGTTTAGTAATTCTTGAAAAATGAATTTTATTAGGAAGAGACATTGTGGCTTTATCAAGTATCTGGAGTGGTTTTTTTTTTTTTTTGTTGTTGTTGTTGTTGTTGTTTTGTGAGACAGAGTCTTGCTCTGTTGCCAGGCTGGAGTGCTATGGCATGATCTCTGCTCACTGCAACCTCTGCCTCCCAGGTTCAAGCAATTCTCCTGCCTCAGCCTCCCAAGTAGCTGGGACTACAGGCGTGTGCCACCACACCCAGCTAATTTTTGTACTTTTAGTAGAGACAGGGTTTCACCATGTTGGCCAGGATGGTCTCGATCTCTTGACCTTGTGATCCACCTGCCTCGGCCTCCCAAAGTGCTGGGATTACAGGTGTGAGCCACCATGCCCAGCCTGGAATGTTTTTATAACATTTATTCTCTATAATTTTCAAACATGTTTAAGCTAATAACCCTCTTCCATTAAAATATATTTAAATTTCTACTTTAGAAGTAATATGTGGTTATTACAGAAAATTGAGAAAAAGGGTATATATTTCTGTAAAAAAAAGAAAATGAGTCCAGATGTGGTGGCTTATACCTGTAATTCCAGCACTTTGGGAGACCAGGGTGGGTGGATCACTGGAGGTCAGGAGTTCTAGACCAGCCTGGCCAACATGGTGAAATCCCATCTGTACAAAAAAATACAAAATTAGCCAGGCGTGGTGATGCACGCTTGTAGTCCCAGTTACTTGGGAGGCTGAGGCACAAGAATTGCTTGAACATGAGAGGCAAAGGTTGCAGTGAGCTGAGATGGCGCGACTGCACTCCAGCCTGGGTGACAGAGCAAGACTCTTTAAAAAAAAAAAAAAAAAGAAAGAAAGAATAAAAGAAAATTGGAGATATAAGAATCATACTGCTAAATGTAACAACTGTTAATACTTTTGTATATTTCCTTCTGTAATATACATATATGTACCCATATAAACATATACTAGATATATATACACATACTTTCAAAATTTGGCTTTTATTAACATTCTCTTAAAATCTTATTTTAATAATTTCCTAATAGTTACACTATTGTTTTATATCATAATATATTTAATTATATTCCTTCCTGTTGAGCCTTTAGGCATAAAACATGGGATTTACTAACTTAAACATCTAAACCAGGTAAGTCCCATTCTGAACTCTTTTCTTTGTGTTTTTTTTTTTTCTTTTTTTTTTATTATTATTATTCTTTAAGTTCTAGGGTACATGTGCATAACGTGCAGGTTTGTTACATATGTA